>NC_064270.1:40157000-40469000 GCF_003254725.2 Canis lupus dingo | reverse complement strand
CTGGCTGTTCTCTCCGTGTCTCGGCGTTAACTGACCTTCCTGGTTGTCCCCTGTGCTCTCCACTGGGCAATCTGGCTGCACTGGTGTCCACTTAGACTTCGCGTCATCTACTGAGTTGGGTTTTTTTTTTTAATGATTTCATTTCTCATTTCTAATTTTCATTTCTCATTTCTAACTAGTTGTCCTAGTTCTTTTTCCTTTTTCCCATTTTTGTTTTATAATCCCTTCTAAGTTTTTGTGGCTATTTTCTCCTTATCCAACATGAGAACCCTAAGCATAGTTATTTTAAGGTTTGCTCTGTTATTTTAATTTTCAGGCTGCTGTATTGTTTTCCTTTCATCTGGGATGAATTCATCCACTGATTGAGGATCTTGTTATCTTTCTTCTCAGAGCAACATGCTTTGGAATTGAGGTTTGCAGGCTCATCATAAGTGGGGGTTTGTCCCGTTTTCTCCCTCTCCTCCCTGACCCCGCCCCGTGTGTCTGGGCTAGCAGGCCCTCCGCTCAGCCTCCTGGGGTCCTGCCGCGGCGATGTGTGTTAGACCGGGTGCTCGGGGCTCCTGAGCAGCCACCCTTGAGAAGTAAAGTTGCGGTCACAGAGCCAGCAGTGCCCAGGTCCCTGCTCCTGGGGAGCCTCAGGAAACTGCTGCAGACGGTGATTGTCCTTCTCAATTTCCTGTCGTACCCACGAGCAGGAGACTTGCCCCGGCTGCGATTCCAGCTGGTGCTCGTGGCTTTGTTCCCCACTTCCTTTGGGCAGCTTTAGACACTTTGCTCCTCAGGGACAGCATTCCTGGCCACCTGCCCGTTTTTGGACCTGGAGCCCCGCAGGCCTGAAGTCTCCGTCCTGCACCCTGTTTCGCGTCTCCCTTCCACTTCTGGTCTGTGGAACTGTTGGAGTTGTTAACATTTTCTTTTCACACTGGCCTGTTGCAGCCGTGGGTGGAGGGAACCGTGGAAGGGCCTGAGAGTGTGAACCGACAGCGGCTTCTTGCCCAGAGGCAGTAAATGTTTTTCACACAAAGGGCAGTAAGAGAGTTTTGCTCTATTTTATCATTTCCTGTTTAATTCCTTGGTATGAAACTGCTGTAAATTATGTTTGATAGATTTCTCCAAAACCGATATACTTCCTCATCAAAAGAAAAGCAGAAGAAATTTTGTTAAGAACTTGAAATATGCTCTATAGAAAGTTAAAAATAAGAATAAGCGTATCTAGGTAAGCTTCACAGATTTCACAATGGCTGGAAATTATTTTTTGGAAGATGTTTGATGTGGTCCTGAGCAGCGGGCCCCGTCTCCGCTCTGCCTGCTGTGCCATTGCTCTAGAACGCAACACTTGACATACATCCTTCTTCCTCAGAAAGAAGTAAGGCCTCAAAGAAAGGGGACCTTGGTTTTCATGGGTGCTGCCGGCCTTCTGAGAGCGCACGCAGCGTGGGCAGAGGGATTGCCTCAGGAGGGCGGGAGGACCACCTCGGGAGGGACTTGGGTGACTCCTGGGTGAGTGCCCCTGGTGAGCCTGGGAGGTGAGCTCACCCTTGAGACGTGGGTACAAGCTGTTTAGCTCCATAGATGGCCTGTGGGTGCCAGGAACCCCCACCCCCACCCCTATGAGTTCAAGCTCTCGGGGACCATCGGGGGGGGAGCACAGCAGGGAGAGAGGGCTGGCTCTGCATGGCCTCTTGGGCTCTGCTTTGACCCACCCTTAAGGTTCACGCATCTGCAAGGTCCTCAAAGATCCCAGTCACCCAAAACTCTCATGAGACCAGCAGGACCTTCTGCATCATTGGAGATAAGGGTTCGAATTCCAATAAAGCAGCAACCCCTACCCCCAGCCCTGCCAGAGGGTCCCTGCCCCCATCTACCCATGTCCCTGCCCCCCTATCTTCTCAGGTCCCTGCCCCCTTATCTTCCCAGGTCCCTGCCCCCATCTACCCAGGTCCCTGCCTCCCTGCCCCCCACCTTCCCAGGTCCCTGCCCCCATCTACCCAGGTCCCTGCCTCCCTGCCCCCTACCTTCCCAGGTCCCTGCCCCCCACCTTCCCAGGTCCCTGCCCCCCATCTTATCAGGTCCCTGCCCCCCATCTACCCAGGTCCCTGTCCCCCTATCTTTCTAGGTCCCGGCCCTCCCTTCTCCCCTGTTCCTCTCTGGGGATGAAGCTGCTCCCTCCAGAAATGATAGCCTTTGAGTCACTCTCTTGTCCCCGGTGATGTCCCTCCCTCCCAGGAGCCCTCAGTGCAATGAAAACGTGGGCCCTGTGGGACCTTGCCGCCCTGTCGCCCGGGGGACCCTGGGGTGCCAGCACCGAGGCCAGGCTGGGAGCGGCACGTGGGAGCCCGTCACATTGGCAGGAATGAGCAAGTGGAGGTGTGTCTGTGTCTTTCCTGCTGGCGCGTGGTTCTGCCTCCGGGGCGCAGCGCACTGTCCCACCTGGGGTCCGATAGGCAGAGCCGGTGCCGCAGCGGCAGGAGATAGACGACGCGGCCCCTCGGAGCTGCCGTGGAGACAGAGGCTCCGGCTGGCACCCGGTGTCCCTGGGGGCGTCTGCCTGGGATGTCTGTCCTCACCCTGTCCTGCGGTTCCCGGCGCTGCCTGGCAGGGCGAGAGGCCCCTGAGGCTGCCCAGCACCCTTACTCCCTCGCAGCTCTGACGACGCCTTCCCGGGTGAGAAGGGCTCGTCCCCATTCCAGCTCTGGGGGAGGGTCGTCTCCTTGTGTCCTGCACCCCTCGGCTCGTGGCCCCCCAGCAGTGGGGCCCTGCCCCTGCTCCTCCCAGCACCCTGGCCCTGCTCCTCCTGTGGGGACCATGGTGACGCCGGCCCGCCGGGTATCTCAGGGTGGCCTTGCCCTCTCGGCTGTTAGCCGCATGTCCGACGTCCCTCCGGCCCCTAGACACGTGTTCACAGGGCTGGGAAAGGATGCGCACGTCTGTGGGGCCTGCCGTGCCGGGTCCACGGCAAGCAAACCTCTGGGAACGGAACTGTCTCCATGGGAGAAGGTGCTGTGAGTAGCTGAGGCGGCGGCCACCAGCCTGCGGTCATGGGTGTCAGCTCCCCATGTCCCCCCAGACAGCCCCACGGTCCACACGGTCGAGTCAGGGATGGAGACAGCAGGCAGCCGGGGCCCATCTCCACACCTGAGCCTGGCTTTGCACCCACACGTGTTCTGGGGGGACATGGGGAGCTGACACCCATGCACCTCCGGGTGCTGCGTGTGTGCGCCGGGGCCTCTCGAGGGCTGCTGGGCACAGGTGGGCCGACAGTCCTACCTGAAGGCCGGTGGTGTCACCGCGGCCGCCCGTCGGGGCGAAGCATGTGGAGCCTGGTCCAGCGTGGCTGGTGCTGGGCACGGGGGGTCCACAGTCCACCTTCCAGGGGCCACTCGTCCCGCTCCCGAGTGGATCCCCGGCGCTGACGTGCGCAGCCTCACGCCTGGGCTGACTACACCGTCGTATTGCCTGTGTCCCCACGCCGTGGCCTCTGGGCCTTGCTGAGCGGGCAGGGATGCCCCCGGAGCCGCCGAGGACTGGCCCGGGACTGTGCCCTTTGCACAGCGCTAGGCGGCCTGGAGCGTCCCCCACACGGTGCGCCCCCCGACAGGCAGCGCCCTGTTCCTCCTGCCCCAGGCCCCGGCCCAGCACCTCCGGAGCCAGAGCCGCAGAGCATCTCACCCATTCCGTCCTCCGCCTGTTCAGCTGCTCCCCGGAAACCCCAGCACACGCTCTTGTCCGCTTCTCCGCCTGCTTCTTGCCCACCCTGGTGCCCCCGCGGCCTGCGGGCCGAGCTGCCCCCACCTCTCGGGGACCTGGGGCCCAGTGCATGCCCCTGGCCCGTGGCCGTCGCCGTGTCTGCATGTCCTACCTGCCTCCTCCCAACAGGCCCAGGTTTGCTTTGACACAAGCCCCTCAGCTCCTCTCCTGCAGGCTCCGGGTGGGTGCAGGGCGGGGGGTCGCCTGGCAGGGGCTCGGAGGCTGCCCCTCCCCTGCCACGACCCCTCCTGAGGGCCCGAACCCTGCAGAGGGGCGGCTCCCCACCCTCCGAGCACACTCAGCGGCAGGCAGCCCTGGGTGCTGAGCTGGGGTGGGGGGGCGAGGCCTGGGGGGCGAGGGCTGGGGGGCGAGGCGGGGGGGCGAGGGCCGGGGCGACCCTGCCCCAGTGAGCCCAGACCAGGACGCCCAGGGCAGCCCCACCACGGAGAGCTATCGGGAGCAGAGGGGCCGCCGGGCAGAGCCAGAGGAACCCCGGCCTGGGCGACACGTTTCAGATGAGCTCCTAGGAATTGGGGCGAAAGCAAGGAGATGGGCAATGAGAGGCACATGCATGAACACGACACGATCAGCCCAAGGGCCTCACGACTCAAGTCAGAGAAGAGGCGAATCAGAAGGGGAGTGACCATCTATGGGGCGATCTTTCCGGAGCTGAGGGATGCGTTCGTTGCACAGAAGGCTCCCCTGGGGACAGCATGTGATGCTCGAGAGCCTTCAAGGAGCAGAGTCTACATGACTCGAGAGAGGGAAGCAGACGGACAGATAGACGCCAACCCACGTGGACCCAAGACCCCGCGCGCCGTCCAGCGAGGCTCCAGGGGGAGCCACCAAGACAATCCGGGGGGCAGGGGGAGTGTCCAAGGAGACAGCGAAGGGCCCCCAGGGCCGGCGGGACAAGGACTGTGGAGAAGGACGTCGGTCATTTCCAGTGGGGCCGAGAGATGCCCGTGGCGCCTGCGTGGCCGCGGTGGCACCTGCAGGCTGCTGCGAGGGTGGGGAGAGTTGCCACGAGGTTCAGGGAAAACCGAGCAACCGAAGAGGTCGTGACTTATTTCAGGAAGGACAAAAAGTAGGGAAGGACACAGGCCGCACAGAGCTGCACCCCACGAGCTGCGCAGTTTTCTGCTATGTGTTGTGAGAGTTTATTCTACGGGCATTCTTAGAGGAAAATACGGGTGAATTTTATTTTGTCTTTAGGCTAAAAAGGATCTCTGAAATGAAATATAGAAGCACTAACCCCCCAAACAGATGATGATAAATGCACTACGTTACAAGTGCTCTCGCTTATTGAAAAGACGCCATAAGGAAAATTAAAAGTTGAGCCAAAAGCGAGAGAAGATATTGGCAATTCTTATTTCCAGTAGATTAGTATGCAGAATACATAAAGAACTCCTATAATTCCATTAAAAAAATATAAACAATAGGTTTATTTAGATTAATAGGTAAAAGATAGGAAGCAGCAATGCAGAGTAAGGGAAAACAAACGGGTGACAAAGATGTAAAAAATGCTCCCTGCAGCCACCGAGCAGGGAAACCATTTTATCCTAACGGAGGCAGCATTCAGTTGGCAGAGGAGACGTCTGGAGCGTGTGCATTGGTGAGTCCCAGTCCTAGTGCTGTCGGGCGTGCGTCCACGCGTTGGGAGAACCTCCGCAAGCATCTGCGCCCCAGGTGAGTCCACCTGCAGTGACCCCACCGCCTGCCTGGAGGCTTCAGGGAAACAAATGGAAGCACGAGGGGTCATGTGGGCAGAGTTCCTCAAGGCAGCTCCCCGGCCCCCACTTCAGCAAAGCCTGGAAAGGACCCAAGCCCAGGACAAGGGACAGCCGTGAAATGAACAGCCGCGTCTTGCAACAGCAGGGATGACTCGCAGGAGATCTCACGCGGTAGGAGACGTTCCTCATACGAGTGACACCAGATGACGCAGCGGGAACAGGATTGAGATGCTAAGAAGGGGGAAAGTGAGGGATGGGTTGGCCCATGGTCCGGGCTGGGGGACGCAGGAGACGGGGGTGTCACGGGCAGAGTAGCAGCTCCTCGAAATTCCCAGTGTCGCCCTGACCCCAGTGCCCTGAGGGTGACAGGATCTAGGATGGATCTTTGAAGAGGATGAAGGCCACACGAGACTGGAGACCGTCCCCTGGGAGTGAGGACCCGGTTCACACCCACTCTGGGCCACCTCCCCCTTCTGGGCGCATCTAAGGGGAGCCTAATAAGGTGAGACCCGCGGCCACGGTGAGACTCTGAGACAGAAGCCATTTCTCCACCGGGGCCTCTCTGGGGCCTGGAAGCAGCAAGCGCCGGCGCTGAGGGGCTTCCGCCAGTAACGGGGCCGCCGCTGGCCCCCGGCCCAGGTGTGACATCCGCAGGCACGGAGCCGCTCTGCTCCAGCTCGCAGGAGGCTGGGCCATGTCACCACGACCCTTGCCTGCGTCGCCGGCAGGTGCACGGGGCCGGGGCCAGGTCTGACCAGGCTCGGCTGAAGGGCCTGGCGCTTCCCGCCCTGCGGAGGCTGGCCCGCAACCCCGGCCTTGGAGACGACAGTGTGGCCTCTCCCGGCAGGTGACGATGGCAGGCATCCGGTTTGGGTGAGCCGCGGCCCCCGTGCCAGCTAGCGCTGGGCGCCCCAAGCGGGGCAGGTGGCTTCCCCCCGACCCCCTGGACGGCGCCTTCCCAGCACCTGGGGAAGCCTGGTGTCCGCTCCAAAGCTTGCGTCGGCTCCGTAGCTTCGGCACCACATGCGGGGCCAGGGCGCTAACGAGCCCGCGTCCACGCAGACACACGACTTCTCAAAACACCAAAGAGAAAGGAGTTTCATCGGAGCCCAAGTTGCTACGTGTCTTCACGAGGAGAGCGTGCTCGGGAGGGGCCGTCCGGGGCAGAGTTGTGCTGTTTGTACGCGGAGTCACAGAGCACCACGACCAAGGTCGTTCCAGGAAGTGACAGACTTTATCCTCTGCCTCTAGCGCGTGCGGGGCTGTAGGACTTTATCGTATGGGAACCCTGTGGGTCTGGAATGCTCCTTTGGGGGCGTGTCTTAACGCAGCAGATGTACGCGGTGCTGGGCCAGGAACAGCCGGGCTCTGAGGCTTGGCGAGGCCCTGTGACCTTGGCAAGTGTCAAGGACGGCTTCCCTGGGAGCCCAGGGGCAGGGCCCCGAGCACGAAGAGTGGAAAATGGCCTCTGTTGCATCACCTGATTTGAAGAGAGGATCGAGGACAGTGCGGAAAAGTGGCCCTTGAGCCTGAAGAGTTCAGGGGCGTTTAGTACAGAACGGCATCAGCAGTTGAGGGAGGGGGAAGGATTCTCCCCGCGTGGTCCTCCCCACGTGAGCCTCCCCCTTGTCGTCCCCCCTGTGTAGTCCTCCCCGCAGTCCTCATCCTCGAGAAGCCGCTGGGGCACGTCCTGAGGTTTTGCTGCAGGTGGTCCTGGATACCCCCGAGAGGACAGTGGGGGTGGGGGATGGCTTGTGTCCCAGCATCTGTGTGGGGACGCAGACTGGCCTGGCCCCCTGCAGCCCCGCTGGGCGACGCCACCAGCTCCCGGCTCAGGGGGGAAACGCGGGCCGGCGGTGATGGCCGCTCATCCACCTGCCCCAGAGTGACGTTCCCGCAGGAAAAGGTGACATGGCCAGATGCAGAGATCTCTGAATCCCACGTGCACCCGAGAAACGAGACATGGACGTGTGAGTTTAGGCCAGGGTCTGCCTGTGGGTGGGCAGTGCAGGACGGAGTGGTGGGATGGGGTGAGCCCCCCCCCCCCGCCGACAAGCCCGGGTGACATCGCGTGGGGCCCGTTGGCAGGAATTCCTGGGAGTTACACGGGCTGTGCCTGTGGGGAGGCCGCGCTCGCCACCTCACCTCCACGTGTCTGGGACCCGGCCCGCGTGAAGATGGGTGTGAGCAGCGGCCGGACCCCAGCCGCCAGGTGGAGGGTGAGTGCAGCCCCGTGGAGGACGCCACCTCGGGCTCTCCTCTTGTTACTGGGCGCCGGGTCGGTCACAGTAACTAGACAGACGTAATTCAGGGCGATCTAACTCAGAGCTAATTGTTTTTGTTTTTTTTTTTATTAAAGATTCTTTTTTAAAGATATTTATTTATTTATTTATTTATTTATTTATTTATTTATTCATGAGAGACACACAGAGAGAGAGAGAGAGAGAGAGGCAGAGACACAGGCAGAGGGAGAAGCAGGCTCTGTGCAGGGAGCCCGACATGGGACTTGATCCCAGGACTCCAGGATCACGCCTTGAGCCGAAGGGGGCACTAAACCCCTGAGCCACCCGGGATGCCCCAGAGCTAATTGTTTAAAGGGGTTTTTTCTAAAGCAGAAATAGAAAAAGACAGGTGAATAGAGTGCCCCTTGCCTCCTAACAAGACGGTCCCAAAGCCATTTCTGCCACCTGGGGGTGCTCCCCTGGTGACACCCTGGGGGTTCCAGATGAGGAACTCCAGGTCAGGGCAGTTAGGGACGTGCCGGGGCCACGCAGCTCTCGGCGAGGGAGCTGGGCTTCATCTCCCGATCGTCAGTCACTAAAGTGCTGAGGTCCCGACAACACAGGCCATTTTTAAAACGTGGAAAAGGAAAGGACAAGGACTGTATCCAGTCGCGGAGGACGAGGATACGCAAAGGCACCAGCAGGTGCCACGGAGCACGGCGCCCGGCTCTCCCGCAGCCCGTAACCCGACTGCCGGACCACGGGACGCCCCCACGCTGTGTGCAGCTGCATCATGTCATGGGCTGGCTCTGTCTCAGGCCCTCCCAGCCAACCCTCGGTGGCTGTGACCCCAGCTCTGACAGCGTGTGGCCGCGGGGACGTCTGCACACCAGGGCTGTCACGGCAGTGCCGTCAGCCCTCCACCCTGCCCCGTCCTCCCCATTCCCTCGTGTCCAGGCGGCCAGCAGCCCCTCACCCTGGCACCGTGCGTATGCTGTTCCTCGCCTCCCAACACAGGTCTTCCCGACGTCCCCCACTATGTGAGCAGGTGGGGTGCGGGCCGAGTCCCGAAGGCCCTCGCAGACCTTGACCTCTTGCTCCCTTGTGTCCATGTGGGAAAGGCATGAGTGGCCTGCTGGCCCCAGAAGAATAGAGGCTGCAGGACAGACCTGGCCCGAGTCCGTGGTCCACAGCCAGGCCTGGTGACACCTGCCAAGCCACAGCCAGCCCCGAGATGCACGAGTTAGATGCGGATTGTTGGTGGTAAAGCTAACGTTGGGGGTGGTTTGTTATGCAGAATCATCATGGGAATAGGCAGTGGGTACAGGGTCACTCCGTCCCTCTATGTAGCCCTCGGGGACGATGACCAAGATGGCCCTGGGCCAGCTCCATCTAGGGGGCAGCTGCGTCCAGCGTGTTCCCCTGTCCTACCCAAGGGGCCGCTTCACCCACCCCTGGCCTGCAGTCTCTTTATTTATTTATTTATAAAGATTTTATTTACTTATTTCACAGAGAGAGAGAAGAAGCAGGGGTGGGGGCAGAGGGAAACAGAGAAGCAGGCTCCCCACGGAGCAGGGAGACCGACACAAGGCTTGACCCCAGGACCCCGGGATCAGGACCTGAGCCGAAGGCAGACGCTTCACCCACAGAGCCCCCCAGGCACCTGCAGCCTCCTTGAAACCCTGCCTTCTGAGGTAGCCCCGGCGAATTTTGCAGCGTGTCAGTTACACTTTCATAAAAAATGTAAAGAGAACAAACAGAAACGACAACAAGACCCTGGCGCAGCCCAGCCTACAGACACAACTCAATGACTTTCAGAAAATCTCTAGGCTGGTGCGACCGGCAGCGCACTGTGGCTTGAGCACGCCTCTGTCACCCCTTCCCGCCCGCAGCCTCAGGACAGCTCTGCTGTGCCTCTGCCTCCACCAAGTTGCCTCTTTCTGGACGTTCCGTGGAAACAGAATCGCGCCACGTGCAGTTGTCCACCTGGCCTTTCCCACCCGTCCGTGTTCCAGAAGACGCCAGGGTCTGCTCC
The DNA here is from genome assembly GCF_003254725.2 of Canis lupus dingo. Lineage (NCBI taxonomy): Eukaryota > Metazoa > Chordata > Mammalia > Carnivora > Canidae > Canis > Canis lupus. Next base: position 40,459,263 of record NC_064270.1, on the reverse strand, counting down.
TTCCTGCTGCTGAACAGTCTCCCGTCAGGTGAATACACCGTTGGGGCGCCCGCCGGCCTGTGATGCTCCCTGGCCCCGCGGGAGAGGAGCAGTGACACAGCTCTGAACACTCTCGCGCATGTGTTTGGGTCGCGACACGTTGCACGTTCTGGGGTGGAGTCCTAGGAGTGGGGGTGCGGGCCCCATGGTGAGTGTAAGCCTGAACTGGGAAGGGGTCGCCTGCTTTCCACCGTAGCTTCTATCAGCAGAATGTGAGGGTTCCAGCTCTGCGGTGTCCTTGGAACCATGGGGGACGTGGGGGGGGGGGTGAGGAGCGCCCGCAGATGAGAGGCTGGTCCCAGGGGAGGGCAGCTGAGCGGCCCTCCCTCGCCCTCCCGCGCCCTCCGGCGCCCTGGGCAGGGCCACAGCCCCGGGCAGGAGCCTTCCTGCGTCAGCTCGTCTTCCAGGGCTCTCCCCGGCCACTCCCCGATGTTCCCCGGAGCCCGTAGCACCTGTCCCTCGAGAGTCCCGCCTCTACAATCCCCTGCCCTTGGGCAAACGGTATCTAAACCCGGGGCCCAATGGCTTTTTGAGCTTGTCACATCTTCTCTGTGGCACCTCCCTTGTGCAGAGAAAATAAACATTTCTCCTGTGCTCCGAGTCCTATGGGTCTAGTTCACAAGCCCCAGAAACTGGTCTAAGAAGGTGGGGGGACGTCCCCGCGCCCCGCCGCAGTGCTGAGCCTCTCCTACCAGCCCGGCTAGCGAGCTCAGGGTGGCTGAAGCGGCCACCTGCCGACGGTGAAGGCGCTGAGCACACTGAGGTGTGTCGTAGCCGGCCGGTGAGATGCTCAGACGCCCACCTCGTAACTGGCTTGTTTTCTTATCCCTGGGCCGTCGGAGTCCGTTGTGCATTCTGAGCACGAGCCCTTGGCCAGAAGGCCGGTTGCCGGCACTGCTTCCAGGCTGTGCTTCCTCCCTGTCTGCTTTTTTTTTTTTTTTTAATTTATTTATTCATGAGAGACCCAGAGAGAGAGGCAGAGACACAGGCAGAGGGAGAAGAAGGCTCCATGCAGGGAGCCCAATGAGGGACTCAATCCCGGGACCCCAGGATCACGCCCTGAGCCGAAGGCAGATGCTCAACCGCTGGGCCACCCAGGGATCCCCTCCCTCTCTGCTCTTAGTGGACTCTTTAGAAGCACAGACGACGTCTATAAATCTAGCGAAGACAGATTTACAGATTTTTTTAACGGCTCGAGCTTTTGGTGTCACATCTGACTCTCTGCCTCACACAAAGTCACGGAGGTTCCCTGCGTTTTCTCGCAGACTCTCATGGTGTCAGCTCTCACCCTGACGCCTGTGACCCGACCCGAGTTGGGATTCACGTAGGAGTCGGGGTTTATTGTTCCCATGTAGATATTCAGTTGTCTCAGCAAAGGCGCTTTTCTTTGGGGAATGTTTTTAGTTATAAATTCAACTTTGCACACACATATAGGCCTATCCATATTCTCTATTCCATCAATTTTGATAAATTGTATTTTTTAAAGGGCTTCTCCATTTTGAGTTGTGAATTCACGATGTAAAATTTGTGCAATATTCCCTGATTATTCTTTTTTATTATTTTATTTTTTTAAGATTTTATTTATTTTTTTGAGAGAGAGAGCATGAGGAGAGGCAGAGGGAGAAGCAGACTCTCCACTGAGCAGGGAGCCGAATGCAGGACTCAATCGCAGGGCCCCAGGATCATGAGTCAAAGGCAGACGCTTCACTGACTGAGCCACCAGGCGCCCCATTCTGAGTATTCTTTTAGTCTTTTTTTTTTTTTTTAAGATTTTATTTATTTATTCATGAGAGACACAGAGAGAGAGGGAGAGGCAGAGGCACAGGCACAGGCAGAAGCAGGCTCCATGCAGGGAGCCCGACGCAGGACTCGATCCCGGGTCTCCAGGATCAGGCCCTGGGCTGAAGGCAGGTGCTAAACCGCTGGGCCCCCCCAGGGATCCCCTAATTATGCTTTCAGTCTTGTTAGGCTCTGTACTGATAGGCCCTTTTCCATTTCTGATATGGCAATTTTCCCCTCTTTTTTTCTTATTAAATAATGCTAGGGTTTTAAAAAAATCAATTTTAGTGATTATTTTCAAAGGAACAATGCTTTGCTTTGTTGATTTTTTTCTCTCACTTATCATGTTCTGTTTCACGGATTTCTGCTCCTGTGTCTTTTCTTTCCTTCTACTCGTGCTGAATTTAAATTACTCTTCGTTTTTTTAGCCTCTTGAGATAGAATTTAGATCATTAATTTTAAACCTGTCTGATTTTTTTCATATAAGCTCTTAAAAATAGCTGTAACCCAAAAATGTTATTCTGTTGGTTTTTATAGTCATTCAGTTTTAAATATGTCTTAACCTTCTTTGTGATTTATTGTTTGGTCCGTGGATTATTTCAAGTTCGTTGCTTCATTTCCAAATGTGCATAGACTTTTAGGACATCTGTTATCACTGATGCCTTATTTAATTTGTTGTGTTCAGAAAACATATTTTGTATGATTTAAAAACTTTGAAATTTACTGAAAATCTTTTTTTTTTTTGGCTCTGGGATACAACTTATCTCCAGGAATATCCCTTGCACACTTGAAAGTGATGTCTACTACATGGGGGATTTTATAGCGTTCTCCAGATGTTGGTTAGGGCACCGTGCAAGATGGTTTCCCCCAAACATCTGCATCCTTAGTAATTTTGCACGTTTGTGTGTTTATTCTACCAATTACTGAGAAAGGGGGATTCGAGTCTCCTACCACAGTTGGGGTTTCTCTGGTTTTTCCTTGGGCTGTCATGTGAATCGGGGTTTCCCAGAGGAACAGAACCAACAGGATCTATATACTTCAACATTTTCTTATTAGATGCACATACAGAACCGTGATGTCTTCTTACAGATCCTTTTACCACCATGGTAGGTCTCTCTTTATCTCCGGCAAGACTTCTTGTCTTGAGGTCTACTTTGCCAAATACAAATATAGTTACATCACCTTTCTTATGATTCGTAATCGTACAGGGTATCATCTTCCATCCTTTTAATCTCTTATTTTGCATATTCAATACCATTTTTATATTTAAGATACATCTTTTTTTTTTAAAGATTTTATTTATTTATTCATGAGAGACACAGAGAGAGGCAGAGACACAGGCAGAGGGAGAAGCAGGCTCCGTGCAGGGAGCCCGATGTGGGACTCGATCCCGAGACTCCAGGATCACGCCCTGGGCCGAAGGCAGGCGCTAAACTGCTGAGCCACCCAGGGATCCCCTGATACATCTTTTTTTAAAAAAATATTTTATTTATTTGAGAGAGAGAGAACGAGTGGGGGAAGAGGGAGGGAGAGAAGCAGACTCCCTAGAGGAGGGAGGATGACACGGGCCTCGATCCCAGGACCCTGAGATCGTGACCTGAGCCGAAGGCAGACGCTTCACCCACTGAGCTGCCCAGGCGCCCCTAACTATAGTACTTTTAAAAGTGATCGCTACACATATATATACATATACCCCATCCTCTTTATCCTTTCATCAGTTGATGGACACTTGGGCTGCTTCCACATCTTAGCTGTTGAAAATAAGGCTGCAGTGAACATAGAGGTGCATGTATCTCTTCGAATTGGTATTTTTCTTTTCTTTAAATACCCGGAAGTGGAATGGCTGGATCACATAGCAGATCTATTTTTTTTTAAAGATTTTATTTATTTATTCATGATAGAGAGAGAGAGAGAGAGAGAGAGAGAGAGAGGCAGAGACACAGGCAGAGGGAGAAGCAGGCTCCATGCAGGGAGCCCGACGTGGGACTCGATCCCGGGTCTCCAGGATCACGCCCTGGGGCAAAGGCAGGCGCCAAACCGCTGCGCCACTCAGGGATCCCCTAGATCTATTTTTAATTTTTTGAGGAACCTCTGTAGTGTTTTCCATAGCGGCCACACCAATCAACTTTAAAGATAAAATTTCCAAGTAGTAGGATTTCCATTTATCTTGAACTACTTACTTTTTCATTTCTTATGGTGCTCAGCTGCTGGTGACAAATTCTCTCTGTTGTTTGTTTCTCTCAAAGAGTCTTTTATAGCCTTTATTTTTGAAGAATATTCTCCTTTGATACAGAATTCTATGATGGAGTTTTTTCCTTTTGGCAAAGTTAAGATGTGCTCCATTGTCTTCCGGCCTTCATTTCTCCTGTTGAGAAGCTGGCTGCCACCTTCCATTTTACAAGAACCCATTTTATTCCAATTTTTCTACGTACATCATTGATAATTTCTGTCGACCTGTCTACATGTTTACTGATTCTTTTAATTTTTCCAATAGAATATTATGGCTGTTGAAAACTATTTATTTATTTATTTATCTATTTATTTATCTATTTATTTATTTATTTATTTATTTATTTATAATTTTTTAATGAAAACAATTTAAATCTCAGACATTATATCTTTCAATTCTAGACTTTCCATGTCTCACCTGAGATTACCTGTCTCCTCACCCATCACATCCATCTTTTCCTGTGAATTCTCTAACATACCTGGGTTTCCTCCAGCAAACCTAGAATGTCCAGCTACACCGTCAAGCCCATTTCTAGGGACTCTGTGGTCCACCAAGTGAGTGTCACCATCGATCCCTGTGGTCCAATGTCCACTTGCATCTCTGTCCTGGGCCGATGGTGGTGGCCTCACCACCTGGAGCTACTGGCTGACCCCACCCCTGGTCTCACTGTTACTGCTGAGACCTGGAGCCCAAGTCCCTTGCAGCACCCCCACGGCATCTCCAGGCATCTGACAGACTCACCTCGCCACAATGTTAGGGAATGAAGGGAGTGGGGAGGTGTCCTCACCGGGACGGCGGCGGGCGGGGTTGGGGTTCATCCACTCCACCCTTTCTGTCTCCCTGAGCCTGTAGCCTCCTTCTTTAGGCCATGCTTCTTAAACTTTAATGTGAAAACATTCACATTTAAAAATGCATATTTTTAAAGTGTGTATTCTGGCTCAGCAGGTTCGGGGTGGGGCCTGAGATTCTCCATTTCTAAAACACTCCAAGGGGCCCCTGCTGTTGACCTTGCATGGCGTGGTGAGGAGTGAGGACCTGCAGGAAGCCAGGGAAGTTGTCTCATTACCTGCCACCTACCACTGAGTCCTGTGTCCTGCCTTATCCAACCTGGCTGGTGATTAATGCTGCCTCCAGGTGCTCAAATCAATATATTAAACCTGGTGCATGCAGACTGATCAATGGATTTGGTCCTCGTCAGCCCTATTTCCTCCCTCCTGGGCTGACGCCTCTAGACTCCACTTTGACGGCTGCTCCTGGCTACAGATAGATGAGGTTTTGTATCTCTTTTTGCATAAAGGCCCCCTCTTCCCAGAGCAGTCTTTGTTCTCGGCCATCTATGCTCTAATGTCTCCTGACCATCTGACCTCTGACTCTTATGGGCGTTTGGGCAATGGGGGTGCTAAGGGTGCGTCCTGAAAATAATTGGCATCAGCTCAAGAGGTACTTGCCCCAGGTACAATGGCTGAGAGGCTTCAGGGCACAGGGGAGAGAAGGGTTGGTCCTGCCAGCAAGGAAGGCCTCAGGGACATTTGGGGGTCCGATGTTCTCCACCTCACCTATGTCTGCCCAGATGTCCCCATCTGACTCTCAAGGTCCCCTTCTTTCCCACACATGTTCTACGCTGACACAGGTGTCATGGTTAGTTTTATGTATCAGCTACGCTTGGAGCTGTTGAACCAGACACTAAACCAGGTGTTGCTGGGAAGGTGTGCTATGGTCTGTGCTATGAAGGTGTGGTCAACATCTGCCACCAGTTGAGTTTAAGTCAAGTAGATGCCCCTTGATAATCTGGGTGGGTCTCACTGATGAGTTGAAATGCTCTGAAGAGACATTTGATAGAAATATGGCCCCTGAGGTGGGCTGGTGAGCGCTCAGAAGGAAGGAAGAGCTGCTCTCTTAGAGGACACACACGTCACCTCGCCCAGAGAGTTGGTGGAAGTGTGAGTGTTAAAGGTGGTGGCGTGTCAGTTGGAAACCAGGAACATGTTACAGAAACCGGAGGAAAAGTGACCCTGGTTATAAAGGGCAGGAAACTTGACTGAATGGCGCTGAGATGTTGGGCCGAACGCCTTATAAGTGACGGTGAACTTGGCCGTTGGCCGAGGAGACTTAGAAGCCAAGTGTTAGAGGTGTGGGTGCTTTCCTCTTGCTGCTCATAGCGAACTGTGAGAGCACAGATACGTTGAGGGAGGTCTCTTAAGCAAAAACGAAAACAGCACTTCATGATTTGCGAGGTTCTCGGCCTACACTGAAATCGGGAAAAGGACTGTTGGAAAGGCACGTTGTGCACGGAGGCCAAGGCTGTGGCTGCAGAGCCGCTTGCGGGAGCCGTTAGCTCGGCGCATCTGAATCCGCTTGGTCGTCTCAGCAGAACCCAGGGGTACAGCCGGGGTCATGCAGGGGAGATCCAAGCAGGGCCTTCCTGTGTGATGGATTCCCCGCCCACCGCACCGGCTGCCCCTCGTGACACACATGGGACACTTACTGGGCCTCTGAGAACCCAGCAAGTGTCCTTCAGCAGAAGGAACAGATTCAGGACACGGGGAACGAGGCTTCGGGACTCACAGCTCCACGAGCAGGACAGGGGCTGATAGGGCCGCCCGTGGGAAGAAGGAAGAATGGCCCAAGGGTGGGCGAGCGGTGACAGAGGACTCTCCTCGGGCCTTGGAGCTCCCACCATCCTTGGGAAGGAGGCTCCTTCATTCCTTCAGCTTCTCTTCCAGGATGGAAACATCTGTCCCGTGATGTCGCACCGCGGCCCTCGGGGAGCAGATCGCTTGTTTTCTAGCTGCACGGGAGCGGCCACACCCAGAGTCTCACTCGCACCTGGTCACATGGTGACACCTGGGGCTTGTGAGCGCCTCACACTTAGGGGGAGTGTAGGCCTGGAGGTCCCGCCACAGTGCTGAGGCTTCGGGGGCGCTGGGGTGCCCTGGTTGTATTCCGCACAAGGGGTGGACCATGGCAGGTGTAACACTGGGCTCCCCAAAAGGTGTGTCCACCCAGAACCCACAAGCAGGGTTATAGGTTGTTTGGAACTAGGGCCTTCGCAGACGTAATCGAGGTGGATCTCGAGTTGCTACCATCCTGCGCCAAGGTGGGCCCGAAGTCCTATGGCAAACGTCCTTGTAGGGGAAGAACAGGGAAGGACACACAGATGAAACGTGGTGTCCCGATGGAGGCAGGGATCGGAGGGACGCCTCTGCAAGCCAAGGGACACCAAGGAATGCCGGGAGATGGGACGGCTTCTCTCTCAGGACCTCCAGAAGGAGCCCACCCTGCTAACGCCTCCATTTCAGACTCCGGGCCCCAGAGCCGAGCGAGACTCTGTTCCTGCCGCACGCGGCACTGCTTTGTGCTGCTCCCTCCTGGCGGCCCCGACGCTCGGACCGACGGGGTAAAGCACGAGTTTGTGCTTCAGACCTGGTACCACCACGGGGTGGGGTTCCCTCCAGGACCCTGTGAGGCTCTGCTTGTCGGCGGTGCATCCTCCTCTCTGGGGTCATCAGAGGACAGGCAGCCGCCACCTCCACCACCAGTACTGTCACCAGCCCACCAACCGCCCCAGCACGTGAATTCCCAAGGCCCCGCCTTCCTGGTGCCCCTGGCCTCTTGCCCCAGCAGGGCGGGGGGCGTTCTGCACTCCCTGCCAGGAAGGAGCGGGCCGCGGACCCTCCGCACAGGGGAGCGACCCGGGGTCAGAATCCCGTCTGAGCAGTGCACACCCGTGCTTGGGTTGCAGAGGCTGAGCCTTGAACACGACATCGACCGCCAGCCATTCCGCACATGCCCTGTCTCACTGGGCACTCACTGTGCCCCCAGAGGCACGGGTCCCTCTCTGTCCTCGTCCTGGAGCTGGTCTCTACCTCGGGGCCAGCGTCCCAGGCCCTGGGACACAGGCCTCTGAGGCTGCTAGTGTACGCTCAAGCCTCAGCGACAAGGTCAGGCTCAGAACCCTGCCAGACCGCCCCATAAAGCGGTCCCGTGATCATACACCGCCCAAGACGCCGTGCACTCCCGCGTGCTTGACGTGGCACACGTGTTCATACGGTTACCGAGTCATTCCTGGACTCCTGTCACCGGAACAGGACAGATGACACTTCCACTCTGGGCTGGCTGATGTTCCTGACCAGTGTGGGCAGCTGCCGGGGCCCCCGTGTGGGCAGCCGGGACACTGTTGGCCTCGCTGCCCCCTTTCCACTCCAGTTGGCCCCGTTCCAGCCTTACTCCCTCCCAGCCTCCCCTGCACTCCACAGTCACCTCTGTGGCTGCGGTGACCTGGCGGGCTCCCCGGGGGAGGCAGCCCCCAGCTTTTCTGTCTCCTGCCCGCCCCATGCATCTGCTCCAGTTTGCACACCCAGTCCTTGGGCCTCCCGGGACCCCGTGCCATGGCCAGGCACAGGGGGTCTCCCGGACAGGGCCAGCCCTGAGCCCAGGGGCCAGCTGTAGGCCCATCTGCCCTGCTGGCTCCTGCTCTTTTCTGCTGGACCCTGGGAAGGACCCACAACCCTAGGGCCCTGGGGTCTTCGGAGAGGTGCTCAGTGTCCCCAGAGGAAACTCGTCCTGTGTCCTGACCCTGGGCAGGTGGCTGGCCCCCAGGTCAGTGTAGACGTCCTCACTCATCCCTGCAGGTCCCCGTCTTCTGTTGGGCCTGGTGCCCCTGAGGCAGGAGCCCTGGTCGCTTTCAGAGAAGGACTAGCTGAGCCCACCTGCCCTGCGCTGGGGGTCACCCTGGGCTCCACTGCCCCCCCCCGCCCCTTGGCAGCCCTGCCTGCAGTACCCCCTGTTACCTCCAAGCCCCCGGGCCCCCTGTTACCTCCAAACCCTCTGTCTCTCCGACTAGGATTCCAGTAACTTTTTCAGCCAGTTCCTGAATCCATTAACATTTTTTTTCCTTCTAAAGTCTTTTTCTTTGTTCCTTCTCTGGCGGGGGAGGGGAGGTAATACCTCTTTACACCCCCTCCCCCCCTTTAGAGGCTCTGGAAAGGAGAGCAGATAAAGAAGGCTGGTCCACTGCACTGGACAATCCGAGGCTGCTGTGGGTTTGGGGAATTCTGATGTGCAGCCCCTGGGCGACAGCAGCCGAGCATAACCTGCCGGCACGTCCCCCCTTTCGGAAACATTCCCCGCTCCCCCCTGCGCCATGAATTCCTACAGGGCGCCCGCTCGGCCAGGTGCTAGGTGCCTTCTCCTTGCTCCTGGCAGAGAGCAGTTGTGCAGGAGCCCGGGACAGCGCTGCTGGGTGGAGCTCAAGGGACAGACGCTGAGCCCGTCTGGGAGGCCTGGGACTTGTCTCGGTGCCATCAAGGTCAAGTCCAGACGGGATGTGCTCAGGTCAGCCAGGCCGGGAGACCCTCAGTGGGTAGATGGTCAGTGGGACTAACCCAGCCGCCAGGGGTAAAAGTAACTCCCCCCATCTCAGGCGGGGCACAGGCTGGTCTGCGGGTGGTCCCGAGGGATGGGGGCGCCCTCCCAGCCAGGCCCGCACTGGCCCAGGAATAGCACCGGTCACCTCTGGTCAAGCGGCTCAAGGAGCCACACTGGGTCTCAGAGGTGCGGGTGGGTCAAGCGCAGCCTACGAGGAAAGCCCCCCAAGCCTGAGCACCACCCTGGGGTGGGGGTGGGGCCAGGAGAGGCGCTGGGGGTCAGGGCAGAGCCCAGGGCGCTGGCGGGGAGGGGTCCGCAGGGGCGAGGGGCGGTTCGGCTGTCGCCGTGGGGAGCAGAAGGCGAGCAGAGGGGCTCCGGCTGCGGGCCTGGCTCCGGGGCAGAGCCCGGGGCTTCCCCAAGCCACCCCGTCCCCGGATTCCCCGCGACCAGGTCCGTGCGCAGGCGGCCGCGGTACCCACCCGCCTCTCGGGGCTTTCCTGCGCGTCCCGGCCCCCAGCGCCCCGCCAAGGCCGTGGCGACCCCGGGGCGAGCGCCGAGGCCGCGGTCCGACCGGGCAGGGCGGGGGGGGGGGGGGGGGGGCTCTGGGCCACTCGGGCCGCGGGTCCCGGGAGGGGCTCCGGCTGCGGCCTGGCGGGGCGGGGAGGGGGCAGGGACCCGGCGAGGCGACCCCGAGGCCGCGGGTGCAGGAGCGCGGGGCTGGCGGCCAGGCTCCCCGCGGAGCGCCCGCCCTCCCCGGGGCGCAGCCGCAGGGCTCGCTGGGCTCCCGCCCCGAGCGCCTGCCGCGCCCACCCCCGCCCGCCTCGGCCCCCGCGGCCGCGTCCCTGCGCCCCGCCCGGTCCCGCCTCGCGACGCGCGGTGAAGTGTAAGACCGCCCCGCCCCGGGCAGCCGGCTTGGCGGGGGAGGCCGCGGCGACGGGGGACCCCCGGGCCCGGGCCCCGCGCCCTGCAGAGCTCGGCTCTCCCCACGCCCTGGGGGCCCCCGCGCCTCCCCCACGCCTCCCCCGCTCCTGTCCCCGCCTCCGCCTGGCTGTGCGGCCGCAGGGTCCGGGGGGCCACCCCCTCGGGTGCGCGGTGGGCCCCGGCGTGAACCCCCCCCCGCTCCGCCCCGGCCCCGCCCCCGCGCTCGCCCCGCCCCGCTCGCCCCGCCCCGGCCCCGCCCCCGACCTCACTCCTCCCCGCTCGCCCCGCCCCGGCCCCGCCCCGGCCCCGCCCCCGAGCTAGCCCCGCCCCGCTCGCCCCGCCCCGGCCCCGCCCCCGCGCACGGCAGTCGGCGGAGCCGGCCCCGCAGCAGGAGCCGCCAGCCCGGGCCGGGCGCTCGGGGCACCTCCGGCCGCTCCCGCTCCCGCTCCCGCTCCCGCTCCCGCTGCCTCTGCGGCTCCCGCTCCCGCTCCCGCTCCCGCCCCGGGCGGGCCATGTCTCCGGCCCCGGCAGCCGCGCGCACCCAGGCCCGGCGATGAGGAGCGGCGCGGAGCGCAGGGGCAGCAGCGCCTTGGCGCCCCCCGGCTCGCCGCCCCCCGGCCGCGCGCGCCCCTCCGGCCCCGACGCGCCCCCCGCGCCGCCGCCGCCCGCCACCGGCCAGCCCCGGGCCCGGGACGCGGGCGATGTCCGCGCGCAGCCGCGCCCCCTGTTCCCGTGGAGCAAGTGGAAGAAGAGGATGGGCTCCTCCATGTCGGCGGCCACGGCGCGGAGGCCGGTGTTTGACGACAAGGAGGACGGTGAGCGCGGCCGCTCGGGGGCGGGGCCGGGCGCGTGGGGGCCCTGGGATCGCCCCGGCTCGGGACACCGCGGCGGGGGGGGGGGCGTCCCGGGAGGCTCGGTTTCCCGGGAAACTCGCGCAGGGAGCCCGAGGTGCCCACGCGCCTGCCGGGCTCCCGCCTGCGCCCTCGTGTCCAGCGGGGCAGCGTGGGGAGGGGGCTCGGCCCGCTCGGCCGCCCACCGTGGCCAGGGCTGCAGGTTCTCCTTCTCCTTTTAGGGGCGATGTGCAGGCTCCGTGAACTCTGCACCTGTGCGTGCGCCTTGGCGAAGGAAGATGCCCGCCCCACAGGTGGCGGGGGCCAGGCCCTGGGAGCTCTGGGTCTGGCCTGCCCGGTGGCCGGGTGGCCGGGTGGCCGGGTGGCCGGCGCCGCGGGCCCAACCTTTGCATCCAGATGTGCAGCAGAGGTGGCTTTGCCTTTGTGCAAAGACCTGCCCTCTGGGGACCCCCTTGGAGGGTTTCCCCTCAGGTCCCCTTGCAGGTGACGCTGCTGGCCCGGGGGACCCGTATCTCTTGAGCGGCCATGCGGAGGCAGGTGCGCCGGGGAAACAGGTGATAGGCCACCTTTGACTCGGCGCCTACCTGTGGGGAAGGTCCGCCTCTGGGCACCGTGGTACAGTCACAGCTCTTTTCTACAGATGTCATGCGGATAACTTAAATGGTACGAGGATGACACATTTGATGTTTTTTTGACATTTTCTTAAAATAGTCGAAATATGCATTTTGCATTTTGTAGGCAGCCTGCAGAGGTAGGATGGGTCTTTTATAATTTTAGAGCACAGCTCAGCACAAGAGCCCAAGCTATTTATTCTGATAAATAATTTAAGCATTAAAGGAAATTACCGGAGTACGACCTCAGGCCAGTGGGGATGAATGTGCAGGCCGCGTGCAGGCGGTCACCAGGGCGATGGAGAGGCTGCTGTGGCTGCAGGGGGGGCGGGTGCTGGCTCCGCCGAGCCTGGCCTGAGCCTGGCCAGAGCCTGGCCACGGCCAGCGGGCGGCGGGGGGGGGGGGGACACGGGTGCTGGACTCGCCGAGGTGCCTCCCCGGCTGCCACATCAGCACGGCGTGTTCCCGGTCTGCCCGTCATCGTGTTCCGCACTCTGGGGCCGCGGAAATCACTGCTGTGAATGTTCCCCTGTGTTCTACACTTTTGTTTTTGGTGTGGATCTTCCGAGTAGAGACAGCGCAGGGTGAATCAGGAGCCGGTCAGGAAGCACATTGACGTCTCGCTTCTCCGGCTGCGGGATGAGAGAATGTCTGAGAGACACGTGTGGGTTCGGCGCTGGCCGGTGTAGCCAAGAGCTGGCCGCCCTGTTCGTGCCTTCGCCTTGGGCTACCCGAGGCGGAGGACGCGGAAGGAGAGAGACTGCTGTCGCGCCAGGGCCGCCTTGAGCGTTTCCGCGTAGGGTTCTGCTGTGTGCTCACAGTATGTCACGTCTCAGATTTCAAGGATCATTAAAAAGGCAAAAAGAGCACAGGATCTGTTTCCGCTGCTCACGGTCTGATTTGAGGATCCTCTCAGTCACCCCTTTACCTGCCCGGAGGAGGCCGGCCGCCGCTGGAGCAGCTGCTGCGGGCGGGTGGGAGGTGGCTGCCTTGGCTACAGGTGCTTGCGCCTTAGGACACGTGACCGTCGGGGACAGGCTCATCGCTCGGCACAGCGGCCACGTCCCCGGATCGCACGCACCTCGGGACTTACCTGGGCTTTGTTTGGTGAGATTGGGAGGCTGAGCCTGGCCTGGGCTCGGCCGCCCCCGGTTACCTGTGTCTCGCGTTTGCGCGGCATCGCCGGGGCACGTACAGCTCAGGCGTCAGGGCACACGCTCGCGGAGAGGGCCGCGGGTGTATCTAGAGGCGAGGACTGGGGTTCGGAAGGGAGGGGGGTCAGGGGGCGTGCCGTGGCGCCTGAACCCCCACGCTCTTGCAGGCCGGGGTGCAAAGTCACCCCTCCTCGCCCCTCCAGACAGGGCTCGCCTTACTTTGTCGGCCCCGCTGCCAGGCGGGCTTGAAGAGGCGGCGGTGTTGTGCTGCAGACGTGCATTTACTGTGACTGCACGGTTGCCATGGCGACGGAAGTCCTTCGGATGAATTTTTTGGATTAAAACTCCCAATTAATATATCAAGTTTGGTATGCAGAGAGCAGGGAAAAAGGGAAACGGGGGCACTTTAACGCAGTGCCAGGTAAATCCCTGTGGTTGTGATGTCGACGAGACGTCCCGGTCCCCGCCGGTCCCGCGGAGTGGAGTCTACAGCCCCCGGGCTGGCGCGGCAGGTGCCGGGCGCATGTCCAAGTTCTCGGCGCCTCTGCCTCATGCAGGAGCTGGGGCACCTTTCCCTACCCACCCCCCAGCCCCGCGCCTCCACCACGCGATCCCTCGCTGGGGACTTCAGGGGCTGAACCCGCCAGGGCACCCCAGGGCACCTGCCTTTCCTGTCGCCCTGCCCCAGAGCTGCGCCAGTGCGGCTTGAGACCCCGCATGCGGTGAGGTTGCCGAGGGGCCTCCGGTGCCGCCTGCGGAGCAGGTGCGTGACCGGGGGGACGGGGAGGGCCTCTCCTTCACAGTCGTGGCCAGCGCCCGAGCCCCATGTGACAGCAGCTTACCAGCGGGGAGTCACTAACCAGGTGCAGGTTTGCTCCCCGCAGAGCAACCTGGGAGGAAGGGAGCCCTTGAAGGCGGAGGACGCTGGCCCCGGCCAGGTGGGGGTGGGGGTGGGGGGCGCGCCAGGGCAGGAGGCCGCCAGATTCTCAAGTCACCTTCCTCGGAACGTAAAAAAAGCCTTTGTCTTTTTCTGATTATAGAAGCATCAAAATATATAAATGCATGTGCTTTCCTGTTTTTCTTGAAATTGTCCTAAATAGAAGAATCCCGACGCACGTAGGTTCAGCACCGAGGCTCTGCACAGTGAACGTGCGCTGTGCCTCTCCCGCTGCCTGGTTCTAGGAATGTTCTCACACTTCCAGCGCCGGAGAAACACTGTCTTTTCCCTTCACGCAGAAATGGGATCGCGATCCATATATGGTTTGGTCGTAACCTGCTCTTGCTCAGCGGGGTGTCGCCCACGTGAGGGATCTACAGCAGCGTTGTGGGCGCCTCACGGCCGGGCGCAGTCCTCCAGCCTGGCTGGGCGCTGGCCTCCCCGGCGCCTGGTCCCCGCCCCCTGGAAGTTGCCGTGGCAGCGCGGCACCCGGCCGGGCAGGCCCTGCTGGGGCTCCCACGGGCGGCGGGCGGGTCGCTGCCCTTCGCCCGCCTCTGGGCATGTACCCTGTTGCCGGTCACGTCATCTCCCACTATAGGACGCCGCTCTGTCTGCCTTCCTTCAGTATCACAAGCGGCCTGGCAGTGGGCACGTCCGCGTGTCCGTGTTCCTGCACTGGGGAACGAGCTTGCCGCCCCAGGGCTGTGTCCCTGTCGTTTGACCGGCCGGCTTCCGCAGGAGCCGTCATCTGAGAGCCTGCCGCTGCCCTGGGCGCTGCTTCCAAGGCGGCCACCAAGGATGTGGCTGCTGAGTGCGGGGTGACCAGACCGACGGGGCAGCAGACAGGGAGCGGCCGGGGAGGGGCAGCAGGGCCGAGATGTCCACGGAGCCGCCTGGACGGGCGACCAGCCATCGCTTGCTCTGGGCATGCTCAGAAGTCCTCTTGCCCCGAATCCTCACCAACCCTGGCTGCTAGTGGGGTTTTAAGTTATTTTCTTTTTTAAGATTTTATTTATTTATTCACGAAAGACACACACACAGAGAGAGAGAGAGAGAGCGGCAGAGACAAAGGGAGAAGCAGGCTCCATGCAGGGAGCCCAATGCAGGACTGGATCCCAGGAACCCGGGGTCACCACCTGAGCCAAAGGCAGGCGCTAAACTGCCGAGCCACCCGGCCGCCCATGTTTTAAGTTTTTGTAAGTTTTTGATGTATTAACGCGTTGAGCTCGTCTGCTTGCTGGTGGGATTGGTCACCTGTGTGCTTTCGGCCCTGGGAGCGTCCGTGTCCTGTGAATTGGTGGCAGCTCCCGAGCCCGGGCTCCTGCCGGGACCGTGGCCGCCGTGTCTTGGGCCGTCCCTGCCCACGAGGCCTTACCCTTGCACGGCCCCCGACACGTGCCTGTGCCATTTACCTTGCAGCACCGCTACGGGCGGGTTTTTTTTTTTTTTGGTACGGATGTGTTTAATTTGTCTGTGGCCGGATCCATCAATAGCTTCCTTTCTGGCAGTTTCTGGTTGGTGTCGCGTTACTACCGTTGACGAACGTGCGTCGGCGCTTCCTTCCGTGTGGACGTGGAAACTTCCAGTCCGTCGGGAGTGCCGTGTGACGCGGCCGTGAGGTCTCCCCCCTGGGGCCCCCTGCTCTCTGAAGTCGAGCGCACTGGGGCTGTTTCTAAGTTTAAACCGTCCTTTGTCGTGTGTGCTGGCTGTGACCGGCATCTCCGCGCGCCGTACTCCGCTCCGCTTAGCGCTCGGTGCAGCAGGGCTCTTCTGGGCCCACGGCTCGTCCTGGAAGCGGCCGCGCCGCCGAGACCCTGGCGGGTTCCCAGAGCTGTCGGGTTGCACTCGGCGTGGGCTTTCTCGTGCTCGCTCGTGTCACCCGTCACTTCACGGAGCTTGTGCCCTATTTTTCATCCGCATCTCCGAGAGCTCGCGGGGCGGAGGAGAGCAGCTGGGTGCACGCGGGGCTGGCCCGACACTGTATGAGGCCGTAGTTTGGGGGTCAGGCCCCTGTTTGTTGGGAGGCTGTTTCCAGGGGGCACGGCCTGGAGCGTCAGGAGTGGCACGGGGCGGGGTGGCGGGCTGACCGGGGTTCCCACCCCTCCCTGCGCGCAGGCCTCCCGTGCTGGCTGCAGACCCCGGGGCCCTACCGGCCGGTGGAACCGCGCCGAGTCCCGTGAGGTGGGTGTTTGGGTTCAGGTTGGGCAGGAGGGCACGCAGGCCCCTTGGGAAGCCCCCTTGCACGTCCGTTCCTGGGTTTCGGGGCTCCCGGGCCGCACCCCAGCTTCCCCGAGGGCCTGTGGGCAGCCGCGAGCTCGCTCGCTGTGTTTCTCCCTGCGTGGCTCACAAGGCTGGTCCTAGAATGGACTTGGGACCTACTGTCACGTCAGCTCTGCCTGCCTATCCATCTGGTTGTGTGTTTTAAAGTGCTAAAAATAAGCCGATTTTCTTTTAAAAATTTAACCACCCAGCTCTCCAGCCGAGAAGTAACGTGGGAATGCGACGGGCGTGTTTGCTCGGGGCTTCTCCCGGGGGTGGCGGTCCCAGGTGAGCGAAGCACGGAGAGCGCTGACTGTGCCCAGGGTCAGGGCAGCCTGAGCGGGGTCCCCGCCCCCCCGTGAGCCCGGGACTGCAGATTCCCACCCCGCGGGTCTGCGTGGGGCCCAGGAGCCTGCAGCTCCCACCAGCTCCCCCGCGACGCTGCTGCGCCCGAGCTTGGATCCACTCTGGGTGGGGAGGGCTGAGCAGCTGTGCGGCAGGGGTGGCGGTGGAGGCCGGGAGCCCCGGGGCTCGGGTGGGGACCCCACGCTGCTCCCCCTCTGGGGTCATGCTGGCTCTCACCGTGAAGCCGCCGGGGAGGGCTGGCCCCGTGCCTCGGGTGTTCTTATTTCCACGTCACTCCTCCCAGGGACGGCCTGTTACACACGGAACCACACGTTTCCACGGCCTCCCTTTATTGTGCGTGGGGACTCGCCATCGTTCCTCTGACCCCTTCCCAGGGCTGCTGGTGCGAATGCCGCCAGCTGGGGCGTGTCGATGCTCCCTCCCAGAGCTGGCTGCTGGGGGCCACTTGGCTTCCCACTGCATCCGTGGGGAGCATGGCGGGTGGGGCCCCACGCCTGTGGCCTCCCGGGGCGGATGGTGCTGTCTGCCCTCCTGGGGACCCGGGCAGCCGCTCTGGCCCCCTTTAAGCCACTTGGTTCCTGTTTCAAGGGCTGGTACCCAGTTCCCCGTCTGCGGGAAGCCTTGGGCAGCGCGGGCCCAGCTGGCACTTTCCCCTGCCTGGCGGAGACACGCGCAGCCTGGGCCTCCCCAAACCTGCCCACTCCACGGCCGCGGGTGTCGCCCTTCCTGCTGGCGGCTGTGCCCACGAGCGCTCAGCCCTCCCTGCCCCTGCCCCCCTGCCTCCCCATCCCTGCCCCATCCCTGCTTCCTGTCCCTGCCCTGTCCCTTTCCCGTCCCTGCCCATCCCTGCCCTGTCTCCACCCTGTCCCTGCCCCATCCCTGCTCCCCATCCCCATCCCACCCCTGCCCCGTCCACTGAGTGGGGTCACTGTCACCCCAGAGCTCCTCGCGTGTACGGCCTGCCCACCGGGCTGTGAGCTGGCTGTGTGCCCGCAGGACGTGCTGGGCTACTTTTCTCGTCTCCGAACACCGGCTGGATCCAGACGCTGAATGATTTTAATGATCAGGATTTGAGACAATTTGGAAGAAGCTGTAATTAATAAAATTATTGTTATTTTTAAAATCTGGGATGCCTGCTTCATCAAAAAAAATGTTTCTTTCACTGACCTACAATCTATTATTTTAAAAACCAAGGCGAGGACCGCGTGGCCGAGGGCGGAGAGCAGCCTGGGGCTCGTCCCGCGTGGCTCCGCTAGCCGCGACGGGGGCCGCCTCTCTGTCCCCGCTGCCCCCCCGCGGTGTGACACGGACGGTCCCCAGCTCGACGGCTCAGGCGCAGGCCCGTGTCGCCCCTGTGAGAACCCTGTGCGTGTTATTTAGGTTCCGAACAAGGAGATGGTGTGGGTGGGAGTCAGTGTCGCCCCCAATTTATTAAAAATAGGAGCTGAGCACATTCACTTTCTCACAGCGATTTTGAAAGTTGACTTCAGAAAGGTCTCTGCCTTCAGAATTCACATCATGACTCCTCGTGCTCTGTATGCAGAAGGCACAACTTGTGGCAAAAGCAAGAAATAGGCGACTTTGTCATTTCTTTGTGAGCGTCAGGCGGGGTGCGGACGCGCACGCCTTCTCCAGGGCGACCCCGCGGGGCGAGGAGGGGGCTGCTGGGTGCTTGGTGCGTTGGGCCCCCCCCCCCCGGCACCTGCTGGCCGCTGTCCTTCCCCGGGGCCGGGGCCGGGGCCGGGTCTCCGCACCCCTGTTTACTGCTGGGGACAAGCTGCCCCGCGACCTGTGACGCGGCGACACCTGTTCTCGTTATTTGTCATGACTGGTCAGGGCCACCGGGGCCGGGCCGGGTCCCCCCGCCACTCCTGCCGACGCGGGGCCTGGTTCGCAGGTGGAACGCAGGCGGGTCACGTCCTGGGGTGTCGGGTCTTGCACCCGCCGCTATTTGTTACCTATTCCTGTCACCTGTTACCTAACACATCACCTCAAAACTTGGCTCAGAGCGGTCCCCTCGGCTCCGTTTCTGTGGCCGGCGGGTGGGGAGCGGCCCTTCCCGTGCACGTGGCTCGGGGCCCCGTGGGGTTGCCGTGCAGCTGTCGCCGTGGCTGTGCCGCCCGCAGCTCGGGGGGCTGCTCCCCACACGTGGGCTTCCCCTGGGGCTGCTCACGTGGCCGTGCACCGTGGCCGCCGACCTCCCCGGGGGCCAGGAGATGGGGGGAAGCCGCAGTGCCGTCCGGGACACAGGTTGGCGGCCACAGCCTGTCGCCTCCACCTTATGCCGTTGGGCCCACGTCGCTGTGTCCCGCCCACCCTCAGGGCGTATCTTAAACCACCACTTGCCCTCCGTGGTCTCAGGGCTTCTCCGTGTCCACTGGTCACGGGCGAGCGGGCCGTCCTCCCCACACCAGGCGTGCTGAGGCTGAGGCTGGGGCACGGCGTTGGTGGGGACGGGCACCGTGTCACTTCCACCGAACTCCGCGGTCCGGCTCTAGTCCAGGAGGGGGGTGCACGGGGCCAAGGCTCTGCACCTGGAGCAGCCGGGGTGGGGGGGTGGCTGCCAGAGAGCTGGACGGGGCCGGAGGGGGAGCGAGGGGGAGGGAGGGGGGGCCGGGGGTCAGGGATGAGCGGAAGCCCCGGCCTGGCTGTGTCACCCGCCTTCCCAGCGTTGGGCGAGTTCCCTCTTGGCCGCGTGAGACCCGGGGCCGCGCGGGATGTCAGCGTGAGGACCCGGCGCCTCCCAGCACTGCGGCTGCTGATTCAAGCCCCCGGGGACCCTGGGGACCCTGGGACATGCTGAGCTCAGTCCGGGCCTCCGAGGGGAGGCGCTGTGAGCCCGAGACCCAGGAGGCCGTGCACCTGCCGCTCCCTGGGTCCCCACCCGCTCACAGGTGCTCCCCCGGGAAGGTGGCCGTGGCCTGGCTTCAGAGTCCCCTTCGCTGCCCCGGGGACCTGCCTGTGACCCCGCAGGGTCATGTCTGTCCTTTGGCGTCTCCTTCTCTTCAAGAATCAAGGTCCCCTTGTGTTCCTGACATCGTAGTTGAGCTCCGCGGGCGGCAAGGATCTGCAAAGTCCGCACATGACGGGGACAGTGGGGCGCAGGGACCCGGGGAGGAAGGCAGCCGCCGAGCGGGGCCCTGTCCCCACATGTGTGCCCGGCGCGGGCCTGGGCTGGGGGCCGTGTGGCCGTGTGTGCCGGGGGAACCCTGGGCCTCCTGCCGGTCCTGCCAGGTGCTTCGGGCGGTGAGCGGGAGCCAAGGGGGTGCTGGTGGGCACAGGGGGGCTGTGTGGGATTATGGGGCACGTCGACGGAGACCCCGGACCACCAGGGGCACATCCCTTGGGACTGGGAGTCGGCCAGTGGAACCCCCCGTTAGTGGCACCGTGACAGCCTTTGCCCCGAGCCCACGGCGGTTAGAGTGCGTGGAGGTCAGGCCCAGGCCCAGTCCATGAGGCGCCCCCGGCAGCGGGTTGGCACGACACTGAGCTAGACGCTGTGGGGACGGGGACAAGCCCGAGAGGGGACCCCGTCCCCGTGGCCTCCCCGCCGCTCCCCACCTGCCCCCGCTGACCCAGCTCCTTCCTGGGCCCCGGTGTGCGGGGGACACGTTCGTGATCGGGCGCGATGATTAACGGCCTCCCCGTCACCCTCAGACGTGTCCTGCTTTGGGTGACGGATTACGAGGCTGCTCATCTAGCGCCAGACACTCTCGCCAGGATGATCCTTTTTTTTTTTTTAACTTTATAGCTTTTTATTATATAACCAAAAATGACAAGAAAAAATATGAGGAAATCCAGCGTCTTATGTAACCTCAGCCCGGATACCACAGCCTCGAGTGTTCCTCGTGCCGCCCCCCCCAGCCCCCATCCACGCTCCATGCACACAAAGCACGTATGACTCTTTAGAAACTTTTTCCTTGATCTTTTAGATTTACAGCAAAGCCGGGAAGGCAGTGCAGCGAGTCCTCACGCCTTGTTTCCGTGCACGTTGAAGTCGGTGCGGCGCGTACGTGGGGAGCCCTCAGGGATGCGACCCCGTCCTGGCCGGGGCCGTCTGGGGGCGCGGATGTGCAGAACAGGTGTGTGCGGTGTGCACGCGTGTGCGGGTGTCCGTGTGCACGTGCGTGCGTGTCGGGGGATGTATCTAGGGGAGCAGACTCGCACAGCCGAGGAGGCCAGGTGGGCGCGTGGGCTGCGGGCCTGGGAACCCGCGAGGCGATACGCAGTTCCGGGCCTAGGGCAGGACCCGAGCTGCGCCCACCCGGGCGGCGAGGCAGGAACAAGGGGAGAAGCCCCCCTTCGTCTGTTAGGGCCCCGCTGGCTGCGCACCTGCTGCAGCGAGTCCACGGATCCCGGCACCCACGCCACCCGGAAGCACCCCAGGCAGGGCAGGACGGCGTGGTCGGGCGCCGTGGGCAGTCACGCTGACCCGGGGATTGACGGCCGAGTACCCCAGGGCCACGGTCCAGTCCGGCTTCCTGGGTCCTCACGCATCGTGTCCGGCCACGGGCTCGCTCCTGGCGGCCCTCAGCCGCTCCCCGTGTGGTGACCCGACGTTCGGGCGAGGACGGGCCAGGTGCTTCGTAGGATTTGCGTGCGGTCTCCGCGTGGATACACTGGGGACGGGCACGGGCTGGCGCCCTCGGGTCCTGCCCTCGGCCGGGGCGTGTCTGCTGCCTGCACGTGCTGACCCTGTCCCCTGGCTGAGCCGCGCCGCAGGGGCCTCCACGGCCAGGGGACCGCGCCGTCCCCTCCACGCTGACCTGTTGGGAGGAGCCTGCACTTCCGGGCGGGCATCCTGCTCCATGCCCTTGAGGGAGGCGGCGTGTGCGTGATCAGGGACGCTGCACAGGTCCGTGTCTCCTGCCCCTTGGCACGGTGCTTGTTCTGTGCTTCCGGCCGTAAGCCAACGTGGCCTCGTCCCTGTGTCTCCCGTGAGCCCAGCAGTGGCCGCTGCATCCTGGCCACGCGCCGAGGCTGTGCTTTGTCCCCACAGCCCTGGGTCAGCCCGTGTCCCGGGAGCTCCTGTCGGGAGCGGGGCTGCCGTGTGCTCCCGGGAAGCCCAGGCCAACCTCACGGTGGTCCCGTCGCCCCCCACCCAGGGCACCTGGTCTGCACGCCGCAGGCAGAGGGCGTGTGATGTGACGTGGAAACTGCTCGGGGGCCTCTGGGGGCCGCACACGGCCGGGCCTGGCGCTCGCGTGTCGCACGTACACGAGTCCGCAGAGCACCGGTGTTGGACGAGGCCCCGTGGCCATGATGGGTCGAGACGAGAACAAGATCCCTCCATGATCCACCCAAATGTGACGAGGTCGCGAGCGTGGTCCAAGCCCTCGGGTCAGGCGCCCCTGCCCTGGCCGCTGCTCCGCCAGCCCCGCTCCGCCCGCCCCGGCCGTCTGTGGAGGCGCTGCCACGACGCCCCCTCGTAACGCCGCCCACGCGGCCCGAACCTGCCTCCCCGTCCCCGGGGCGCCTGCTGCTGCGATGCCCCGGTGACCCCCGCGGAGCAGGAATCCGTGCACCTGGCACCGTCAGCCTTTCGCCGGAGCTGGGGCTCTTTGGTGGGGGCACTGACGCCTGCGGCCCGGGTGCGGATCCCAGGTGTGGGCCCACAAAGCGTGTGCGGCCCTGTGGCCTGCCCCGGGGCATCTCGGGGGCCGCTGAGCCCGGGCCGCGGCCTGTGCTCGGGTCACGCTCGCAGCTGTTGGCTGGTTGGGCCGCGAGCTCATTCCGGAGGGTGGACGGGGCCGGGCACGGGGCTGAGTCCCAGGGACGCGGGTGCCAGCATCCCTAGGGCCTGCCGCGTGTGCCCGCCGAGTGGCAGCAGGCTCTACTTGTCCCTGCTGCTCTGCTCCCCTCATCCCGTGAGACTCCTCGAGACCCCGTTGTCCTTGCGGGTGTCCAGCCCCCCGCGGCCCACGGCCCATGCTCCGGGGAAGGTCCCTCCACGCGGCTGAGAATAGTGCTGGGCCCGGCGTCCTCGTCCCTGAACCGCAGCAGCACCCGCCCGGACCCCGCCTGGACCCCCTGCCTGAGGCTTCAGGCCGCCGCCACCGGGCCCCCGGCCGGCCCTTCTCTCCCGGCTCCGTCTCGCTACACTCACGCACCGGCCGCCTCAAATGTCATCCATATGCCGACTCCCAAATTTATATCTCCAGCCGGGACCTGCCTCCCACGTTCCAGACTTTTCTGTCCAGCCTCTGACTCGACACCGCCACGCGTGTGTCTCATACGCTCCAATCTGGCCCCTCCCAACTCTAGTTCTGTTGCCCCAAGCCTTGACCCCCCCCCCCGGGGCCGCGTGTCCTCACCCGGCCCCCCGGGTCCCCTGCTCCTGCTGCTCAGCGCCCTGCGCGGCCCTGCCTGCCCTCTGCCCCGTCTGCTCCCGCCGGGCGGCCACCCTCCGAGCAGCGCCCTCTCTGTCCCGCCTTGCGGGCGTCCAAGCTAGTGGGACGGCTCGTCCGCTGCTCCTGGAGAGCTCGCCCCTCAGCCCCGTTAGACAAAGCGGCCCTGGCCTGGGGGTCCGGGCATAGGGAGGACCAAACACGGCGGGGGGGGCATGCACAGGGGGACCAGGCATGGGGAGGGTCCGGGCATGGGGGGGCCTGGGCACGGGTGGACTGGACACGGGGGGCCTGGGCACAGAGAGACCGGCCCCACCTCCCCAGCCGGCAGCAGCAGGGCGCGCTGGGTGGCTGGGCTCTGGCTCCTCTCCGGACGACTCTGTTCCAGCTTCTCTGGCAGGTGCTTTCTGGGCCGGGCTGTCCGCGCGGTTAGGCCAAGCCGCCTGGTCACTGGGAAAAGCGGCCCCAGGAAGCTGGGTTCTAGGGTGCGTCGGGGCCGGGGCTGCGCTGCCCCGGCTGTCGGGGAGACGGACTGCACTTGCCTTGGGGCCACGTGTGATGGATGAGTCTCGGCAGATGCAGGTGCAAGTGTCCCGAAAGCTCCTTCCCCGAATTAGGTTGGAAAGTGCGCGTGGGCTGGTTATGAAACGCACGTCTGACAGGAGCCGGGAGTCCGCTGATGAGCAGGTGTGTGCCTTGTGTCTGGGGCCGGGGCCGCGTCCCTCCCGGGGGGTCCTGGCGCCTCCTGGGGCTGTCACCGTGCTGGGGCGGCTTCGGGGCCTGCGTCGGGCGTGGCTTGGACCACAGGAGCCTTGGGATCCCATAGGCTGGGCCGCCAGCCACTGCCCTGCGAGGGCTAGAGCCGGGCCACCGACCCCAGGCTGGCTCCGCAGCGTGGACATCCGGGCCCGGACCATTCCAGGTCTGGGGGCCGGTCCCGTGCACTGCTGTGCCCGCGGCATGCCCCCCTCCACACCCGTGACAGGCACACAGCCAGGCTCTGCCACGTGTCCCCAGGGCTGAGAACCACGTGCTAACCGCCGGGAGCACCGAGCCGCCCGGGAAGTGCCGTCGAGGCAACGTCGAGGGTCTGGGGGCGCGGGTGTCGCTTCCACAGTGTCCCCAGCCTGGCAGCGTGAGTGTGTGTGAGAGCCCAGCTGGCCGGGTGGACACCTGCGCCGTCCGCGTCCGGGAGAGGCCCCCGCTGGGCACACGAGCGTGCCGGGGTGTGCGTGCCCCACCATCCCCTCCGTGTGACACCTCGTCCCTGTGAGGTGGGAGGTGCTGTGCTCGGTGTGCAGGACCCTTGGTGCAGCCTTTGTGGGCTGCTGCCCGGGCGCTGCTCACTCCTTATGTCTTCAAGAAGCAGCTGGGCTCGAGGGCTCAGGGGCAGTTGCACGTCTGCGCAGGGGGCCTCGGATCCGAGAGACGCGCAGTCCTCGGGAGTTGGGACCACGGGGAGGGCGAGGCCCGCCGGCCTGCTGCGGCGTCTGTCTGTCCGTCCAGGCCGGGAGGTTAGGAGAGATGGTCGGGTGCCCATAGCGGACACAGAGCCCGTGCTGACTGCGTCCAGCGGCGCTGCAGGCCGAGATCCCCGGGCCGTGCGCAGGGTCGCAGGGCTGCGCCGGGGGGCCGGGAAGTGAGGTTTGTGCAGCGCAGCCTAACCAAGGGGGACGGGGCTCCTGGGTCCTTGGAAGGCTGAGCCCCCCGCCCGACCCCCTCCGTGGGGGACGTGCATCCTCAGACTCCGTGTGCAGAGTCATAGAGTGACAGCGCTACAGGCCGAGAACGCGGAGGGGACCCAGGTCACCTGGCTTCTGCCGCACAGGGCGGTCCAGTGGAATCCAAGAAACTACCAAATGATCTCAAATTCCTCTTAATAAAAAAAAAAAAAAAAAAAAAAAGCAATGCTCCAGAGAACAGGGGTTTGCTCGTCTGCAGACCGAGTTAATTGAAAGGCCCCGAAGGCTCCGTTAATTACCCGATGCGCGGTGTCTCAGCTTCCGACGCGGTTGCCACGGACGTCACCGTAGCGAGCGGAGGACGGCAGCAGAGCGCCGAGAGCCGCCCTCCGCGACAGTGAGGCCTGAGAGGGGTGAGGTGGGAGCCGCGGTCCCGCGAGCACCCTCTGACTGGTGGGGCCTTGGCCCCCGGGACACCGCGCAGGACGTGGGCAGGGCCTTGGGTTGAAGCCTCGAGGGGGCTTGCGGTTCCTGGGGGCTCGGGGAAGCCAGCCTCACAGACGGCAGCGCAGCGACCCGGCCAAGAAGACTGGCCTTCCGCCCGGAGACCATGCTCTTGCACGTGAGTGTGCATCCGTGTCCGTGTAGATGGACAGACATCGTCTCCGGGAGTCTCCTGTCGCGGGAACGTGCATCTCTCTCTGGCTCTCAGAGTGCACGAGGACAAGGCCACGTTGTGTCCACCCTGGGCTCTCTAGGGCCTTGCACATAGTAGGTGCTCAATAAATGCTTGTTGCGTGTCACCAAGCTGGGTGGAAGGAAGAAATGCATGAGTTGATGTGGACGTGGTCTTTCTGGCCACTTGGGTGTCACACATGCCAAGTCTCCTTCGGGCAATATTCTGGAGTGTGCAGGGGTCGAGGCCCAGACCTGCCCTCCTTTCTGGCTGGGCCGTGGGGGTGCTCGTGGGGCCTGGGGTGGAGGCCCCTGCTGGCCCACGGGGCGGCCGGCTGGTCTCAGAGGCTCTGCAGGGTCTCTCCAGCAGGAGACCCGGGGATCACGCCCTGAGCTGAAGGCAGACGCTCAACAGGTGAGCCACCCAGGAGCCCCTGCCTGTTAATTTTTATTTAAGTTCCATTTCAAGTTGATTTTTGTATTGATATGAAGGAAGGGTCAAGGTTCCCGCCACCCGTCCCTTCCTCCTTATCTTCCTCCCTCCCTCCCTCTCCCCACCTTCCCCGTCTCCCCTCTTCCTCCTCCTCCTTCTGCAGAAGGGATGTCTGTTTGATCTTTAAGCCAATACCAGACCGTATTGATTATTGTAGCTTTATGATATGTTTTGGAAGCAGCTGTGTTTGCCGTCCAACTTCGTTCTTTTTCAAAAAAGATTGTTTTAAAGATTTTATGTATTTATTCATGAGAAACACACAGAGAGAGAGAGAGAGAGAGAGAGGCAGAGACACAGGCCGAGGCAGAAGCAGGCTCCATGCAGGGAGCCCGACGTCCATCCTGGGTCTCCGGGATCAGGCCCTGGGCTGAAGGCAGATGCTCAACCGCTGAGCCGCCCGGGTGCTCCTGTTCTTTTTTCAGAATTATCGTGACTATTCCAGAGTCTTTGCCTTTCCACCTCTATGTTGGAATCACCTTGCCAGTTCCTAAGCTCTGCTGGCTGAGACACTGGTTGGGACTGCATTCGGAGACAATGGACCTCTTAAAAATCTCGAGTCTTCCAGCCACGAACATGGCAAATCACGCCGCTCACTCGGGTCCTTACTCTCGCTCTGCTTTGTTTCGTCCTGTCCGCGCAGAGCTTGCACACGTTTTGTTGAATTTATCCCCACACATTCAATATTTAGAGGCAGGCGCAGCACAGAGGAGTCAGCACTGACCTGGGAGTGCAGCCGCTGCACCGTGAGCCTCTTCCGTGAGCCCAAGAGTGCGGTGACCCCCCGGGGAGCCAGAGAAGGGGGAGGAGGGAGTGTGACACGGGTCGTCTCTGTGCTCACGCAGTCAGTCGAGAACAACAGCCTAGTGCTCGTCCACGGCCCCCGCAGTAAGAAGCCTCCGGGTCGCGTGGAGGCCTCCGACAGGCGCTGCTACGTGGTGCTGGGGGACGCGAAGGAGACGTGGACGGAGGTTCCCGAGGGCAGCAAGGGCAGGAGGAAGACCGAGCCAGTCACAAGGACGCCATCTCCAAGATGTTCCTGCGTGGGCGCTTGGTCATCGTGGTCCTGCAGGCCTCGCTCATCCCTGGCGAGTACAGCCTCCTCCCGGTCAGAATTCTCTCCCTCATCCTGCGAGGACCTGCCCTTCGTAATGGGAATAATAAAGCCCTGTGTTTTTTCTAAAAAAAAAAAAAAAATAATAATAGTGAAATTTAGAAAGATGAATTGTTGGGACACCTTGAGGGGCTCAGTGGTTGAGCACCTGCCTTCTGCTCAGGGCGTGACCTTGGGGTCCCGGGATTGAGTCCCGCATCGGGCTCCCGGCATGGAGCCTGCTTCTCCCTCTGCCTGGGTCTCTGCCCCTCTCTCTGTGTCTCTCATGAATAAATAAATAACATTTTTAAAAAAATAAGAAAAATGAATTGTTGCGCATCGACTGTATCCCAAAACCTTGCTGCACTCACCGATTCTAGTATCTCATTTGTCGATTTCCTCAGATTCTATACGATCGCGTCGTCTGTGAACAAAGATACTTTTATTTCTTCCTTTCTAGAACTTTCTGCCTTAGCGCACAGTCTAGGATCTCGGCACAGAGTTGAGCAGAAGTGGGTGAGCCGGCACCTGGCCTTTGTCCTGATCTTAGGGGAAGGCGTTCGTAGCTCCCCCTCAGGTGCGGTGTCAGCTGGGCTTCTTCCCAGATGCCCTTATCTGGTTGACGAACTTCCTCTTCCCGGGTGCTGGGGGTTTTGCTTTCAAACCATCAGTGATGTTGAGTTTTTGTCAAGTGCTTTTCTCGTACCCGTGCAGGTGATCGCGTGATTTCCGTCCCTTCCTTGGCCAATGTGGTAAATTACGCTGTCTTTTGAATAGAATCCCGGCTTTGGGTCACTGAGTTGGGTTTTTATATGTTACCGAATTCAGTTTGCTAATATTTCATTAATAATTCTGACGCCCGGGATCCCTGGGGATATTGGTCTAGATCTTACTTTCTCGTAAAGCTCTCGTCTGGCTTTGGTATTAGGTTTATGCTGGTCTCACGATATGGGTCGGAGGGGCTCCCTCCTCCTCCGTTCTCTGAAGTATTGGCTGGAGTCCACCCGTGAAGCCGTTTGAGCCTAGTGTTTTCTTCGTGGGAAGATTTTACTTTATTTTAAAAGATTTTATGTATTTATTCATGAGAGACACACACAGAGAGAGAGGCAGAGACACAGGCAGAGGGAGAAGCAGGCTCTGTGCAGGGAGCCCGACGCGGGACTCGATCCCGGGACTCCAGCGTCACGCCCTGGGCTGAAGGCAGATGCTCAACCCAGGCGTCCCACCGTGGGAAGATTTTAATTACACATTCAGTTTCTTTACTGGAGACGACGTATTTGGATTTTCCATTTCTTCCCATGTTAGTTTTGGTGATTTGTATCTTTCAAGGACTGGAAGTTGCCCGTTTCGGCTAAGCTGGCGGCTTCATTGGCATAAAATCTTCATTTTCCTTCTAACATCCGTAGTGATGCCTCCCTTCCGTTCCTGATGTTGACGTTTTCTCTGTGACCAGGAATGATTAAACCTCCGACCCTTCCTTCCGTTGTGTCTGGGTTTGCCTCACAGCTCCTGGTCTGCTGCTGGGTGCGTGCATCGCTGGCGCTGACGCGTGTGTTCGGTGTCTGGAACCCGTGGCCGCTACAAGATGCCTCTCCTTACCCCCCCTTGGCTTCAAGTCTACTTTTTAAAACAATATTTTATTTATTCATGAAAAACAGAGAGAGAGAGAGAGAGAGAGAGAGACAGGCAGAGGGAGAAGCAGGCTCCATGCAGGGAGCCCGACGCGGGACTCGATCCCGGGTCCCCAGGGTCAGGCCTTGGGCTGAAGGCGGCGCTAACCCGCTGAGCCCCCCGGGCTGCCTGTATGTTTGCGTTTAAGCCTACAATTGTGCTGTTTGTCCTGTTTTTCCTTTATCCCCATGTGTTACTGGTTTGTCGATTGTTTATCAATTTCCACACGTCAGGACCTAAGGGGAGGGGAGTCTTGGTGGCCGCGGACGCCAGCACCTGAGACCCGTGACCTGAACGTGTCCCTGGTCTTCAGGACGTGGGCACAGGGCGGCAGCGCTAGGACCATGTGTCTGGACGGTCAGCGTGGTGCCTGCGTGGGACGGCGCTGCACCTGCCTCTTCCTGTGCCCTCTGCCACGAGTCCCCACCCCCGGCCCGCAAGCCTGCGCTCCCGGCTCCCCCTGCAGCCTGGGGGCCCCCGTGTGCGGTCTGGGTGGTCCCAGGCCTCGTTGGTCCTGGTCCTCTCCGGAAGGCCACATGCCTGTGTCCGGGGGATGCCTCCCTCAGTTGGCGGCGGAGGCCTCAGCAGCACGTCCCAGAACGTGGAGAATCCACGATGAAGAGCGGCCCCTTCTGCGCCCGTCAGGCTCCGACCGTGCCGTGCTCTTCGTCCCGCCCCCGTTCTCTCGGGCGTTCGGGGGATGGCTGTGCCCCGTGTTTCCCTCGGGCCCCCTGGCCTCCCGGTGCGGTGGGGGCTGGGCAGGGCCTGCCGGGACTGCCCGGGAGTGCGTGGGGAGAAGTGGGAGCCATCTGGGCCCGTGGGGGCGGAAGGGTGGGAGGTGACAGCTGGCGGTTTCCATGCAGTCGCCGCCACAGAGCAGCCTGCGGGCGCCAGCGGCTCATGCCAGTCGCTCTGGCGCTGGGTCATCTCCATGGCAGCCTCCGTGGGCACCCCTCTCCCCTCGGGGCTCCCGGCCTCTGCAGCTGCCGGGAGGCCGTCCCCACCCCCTGGACGCCGCTCCGATGGCTCCAGTAGCAAACTGTGCCCTTGCCTGCGTCCGGCCTCAGGCCACAGCCCCAGCCCAGGAGATGGGGGGTCTGGGTCGCCCGGCCAGGAAAGGCCGCCTGAGCCACGGCTTCACTCGCAGGGTGGGATCTTCGCCCCCGTGTGCTCAGGACACTTGCGGCTTCCTCGAAACGCCCACCACAGCCTGCTGTGCTGCGGCCCCCCGGCGGGCACTGCCCCTTGGGGTCGCTCGGCCAGCGGGCCCCTGGTGCTGAGCGCGGGGAGGGAAGGCCTTTCCGGGGCCGCCGGGGACGGCTTACACACCCAGCAGCAGGCTCCGGCGGGGCGACAGGTGCAGCCCCGGTCCTCCCGGCCCGCCCCATCCCAGTCACGGTTGGGCCCCCTGTCCATGCGGGGGAGCCACCTCCTCAGGCCTCAGCCTCCCGGGGCCCGGGAAGGCCCGTCCTCCTCTCCTGGGCCAGCCGAGTGGTCGCTGCACCAGTCCTGGCGTCTCCCGGGCGCCGTGCCCTCCCCTCCCTCTGGTGACCCCCACACAGGATGCAGCAGGATCACGTCCGCTGGTGAGCTCCGCGGAGGAGTGGCTGCTGGTGGCCGGGGCGTTTCAGTGATGCCCCGTCTCCTAGGGCGGCTGAGAGGTTGCAAGGCCCTTTGCTGCGTCTTCCTGGCCGCCCCTGACTTTGCTGTTTCTTTCCTCAAGGGGGGGGGGCTTCCCGACGAAGCCGAGGCCCAGCCGTGAGGGCAGCATGGGCTCACGGCCAGGGGCACCGACGGCGGCCGGCACCCAGCACCGGGGGGAGCCCGGGAGCCTCCCCGAGAGGACGCCGTGCTGCGGGCAGTGGGGCCGGTGCGTGGAGCCTCTCTGGTCCCAGCTGGTTCTCCGCTGTGCCAGGCACGTGTGGCCCAGGGAGGGGGCGGCCTGAGTCTGCTGCTCTCTCGAGCGCGGCGGTGGGTGGTTCCGCAAAGCCCGCGGGTGCACGGCGTCGGCGCCCCCGGAGCTCTGGCTGGATTTCCGGGGCGGCCTGAGCTCTTTGCAAGCGCATGTGGCTGCGGGTGGCGGGGATGCAGGTGCCCGGAGCCCCCTCTGCGGGACGAGGCACAGACACGCGGAGGAGCGTCTGCCCCTCCGGGTGGCTCCTGTCTCAGCCATGGGCCACGCGGTGGGGTCGCCGAGACTCGCGTGGGAGGAGCCCACGGGGAACGGCCTCCCCACCAGCAGAGGCTCCTGACCTGGCTCTGGGTCCTGGTTCCCATGGAGCTAGTGGCCCACCTCGGGCCCGGTTCTGCACCCTCCAAAGCCAGCGAAATGGGTTTCTTGCACCCGTGGGAGGGGCCGGCAGAGTAAGTTAGGGAGAGCTGTGCAGGACCTAGTTTTATGTCACATGTGACGGGGTGTGTGTTTTTTTTTTTTTTTTTTGATAAATACAGAAGCATAAAGAAGAAAAGAAACCCGTAATCTCACACCCAGATAATCCCTATTGGCACAAAACTGTCCTTCTTGAGCAGGGTGTAAACGTTTCAGCCGCACAGAGATGCAGGGACGGGAGGTCCTGCACACGCGTGTGCCTCTGGGCGGAGTCGCGCGTTTACCGGCAGAAGCGGCCACGTGCAGGTGCTCGTGGTTTCATGGAAACTTTACACGGTCTCTTCGGGACGTCTTCGTACAGGCACAGAAGCCTGCCTGGGCTTTCACTCCACACAATGCTCCACTCCGCGGCTCTGCACACCCGGGGTGTCGGGGACCCTTGGGTTTTGGAATTGTGAGTTGTGAACACGGTGCTCGATGGGCCTCTGTGAGCTGAGCGGCCGTGGAACCCGATGGCGGGGGCGGTATTGCCTGGAGGAGCGAGTGTGCCCGATGGCGGGTCCCCGAGGCTGGCAGCCCCAGGGGGGGCCAGGCCTTACCCCCCAACCCCGCCGCCACACCGCGCCGCCTCCAGCCCTGGGGGGAACCGAAACTTGCCATTTGGCAGGTCAAGGCACCATCTTCCTCCTCGCTGACACTTTTCTGCCGAGGATGAGGCGGGCACGGTCTCCTGCCTGACCCGCCCGTCGGGCCTCTTTTCCTGTCCGGGTGGGTTTCTCACTAATTTCTACAGGTTCATTTGCAACAGGAGGAAATTAGCCCCAATTTGTCATATTTATTGCAAATACCCTTTCCCAGTTTGTAGTATTTTGACCTGAAAAGTGTTTATTTTTTTCTCTGTATAGGAGTTTCAATATTTTACATATAATTAAACTGATGCTTTTGGTAGAGTCTTTACTTTATGGTTTCTGGGGTTTGTCTCTCGCTGAATTATAAATAAATTCACTATAACTATCGTAGAGTTCTTATGGGTTCAGCCTGTGCACGTGTGTGTGCATGCATGTATGTGTGTGCATGTACATGTGCATGTGTGCATGTGGATATGGGTGTGCGTGCTGTGTGTCCCTGTGTCTGCATGTGTGCATATATGTGTACATATACACGTGCACATGTGTGCATATGGGTGTGCGTGCATGCAGTGTGTGTATATGTATATATGTGTGCATATGTGTGCATGTGGATATGAACATGTGTGCCCATGTGTGTGTGTCGTGCGTGTGCACTGCATGTGTGTATATACCTGTGTGTGCATGTGGATGTGGGTGTGTGTGCATGTATATGTGCATGTGTGCATGAACGTGCATGTGTGCCCATATGTGTGTGCGTGTACATGTGGATGAGCGTGGGTGCATGTGTGCACCCGTGTGTGCATGCATGTGCATGTGTGCATATGGGTGTGCACACATGTATGTGTGCACTTGTGTGTATATGTGTGCATTCACGTGCATGTGTGAATATATGTGTGCCTGTGTGTGTATATGGGTGTGTGCATGTGTGCATATACGTGTGTGTGCATGTGGATATGAACATCTGTGCCCCGTGTGCATGTGTGTGCACCGCATGTGTGCATGTACCTGTGATGCATGTGGATATGGGTGTGCGTGCATGTACCTGTGTGCCGTGTGCATATATGCATGTGTGTGTGTGTGCACGTATGTGTGAACACACAGACGTCCACCTTGGCTGTGTTTGGATCTTATTTTGTTGTGAGGTCTGAGGAGGATCGAGCTTCGCGTCTTCCCTCTTCACATGCTGATTTCACCCACGTGTGTCCTGCACGCAGCTCTGGACTCTCGGGGTCTCTGTCCACGCACCCGGGTGGGTGACCTGGCTCTGGTTCTGCCGCAAACTACGCCCCTTGCAGGACCCCCGCCCCCCGCAAAGACAGTTAAAACTCGTGTCAGAGGGTAGGGTCTGCGGTGAGGGTGGTGGGAGATGAGGTCCCAGGGAATCTTCCTGAGCGGTCGGCCCCTTGGGGATCCCCACCCCGTCTCTCCCGCAGCGTGAATGTCTGTGGCTGCGTGACTCCAGCGGTGAAGGAAGAGCCCCCGCGGGTCAGAGCGCGGGCTGGCCCCAGGTGACAGGCCAGGACGGACGGGGCCGAGGGAGTGTTGTGTTGAGGCCCCGGGTGAGAAGCCAGTTGGAAAGCAGCGTGTGCGCACACATGTGTGCAAGGGGCACGGAGGAGAAACCTGTTCCGTCTGAACCTTGTCCCGTGCAGCCCCCTCCAGGTCGGGAACGGTGCCTGTGGGTGGTCCCAGGGGTCACAGGCCGGCAGGTGTTCGGGTGCTCGGGCCCCGGGACGCCCCATGTGCCGTCGGGGGAGGCGGCGGTGGGCACGGCCCCGAGACTGGCTCTCCCAGCGCCCCCTCGAGGAGAAGCCGGCTCACGTTGCCGACGTCCCGCTGCCCCGGGGCCTGCATGTGGTCATGGCACAGCCCACCCGCCGCCTCCGGCCCCGGGGACCACGGGGCTGACGTGTGCCGCCCGGGCCCTTGCCCCGCAGGCTCTTGGGGCACCCCGGAGGCCGGCCACCCTCGCCCGCCTCCCCTCGCTTCCCGTCCGGCCAGCACTCCGTCCCGGAAGCCGTAGCTGCGGCCCCCACGGGAACGCAGGCTCCTGGCGCCGCTCGGTTCTCCTGACTCTTATTTTTGGAAACACGAGGGAGAAAGAAGTCTTATGGTCTGTCTAGAAATAATGCCTCGCCTTAGTTCTATTCAGTTTAGACCAAATTAGACCCAGCCTTTCCCGGATGACACTCCAACCTCTTGAACCGTGGGGGGGGCGGGGGGGCGGGAGGCGCGGGGTTTGGGGGGCAGCGTGTCGGCTGCTGGGAGTGCGGCTGGTGGGCCTGAGGCCGCGCCCAGGCCCCGACCCCGTGCCTGGCCCTCCTGGACGCCCGGGACAGCTCAGGTGGCCGTCCTGACCCTGCACCTGGCCCTCCTGGACGCCCGGGGCAGCTCAGGTGGCCGTCCTGACCCTGCACCTGGCCCTCCTGGACGCCCGGGGCAGCTCAGGGTGGCCGTCCCGACCCCGCACCTGCCCCGGGACCCGTGGGCGGCTGTCTGTGGGGCCAGCTGCTTGGCCGTAGGACCTGCTTGCAGTTCACCATCCTGCATCCTCCCATGAACGCCTTCCCTGCTGTCCTGCTGTCCTGCTGCTGCACATCTGCCGTCTGGTGTCCTGTGGCCCAGACACGTGTGCCCAGCCTGGGGGCCGGGTGGGGAGGCCAAGCGCAGCCCGTGCCGGGGCTTTTCCTGGCGGCTCCAGGCTCCCCGCCTCCCCCACCGCCAGCTCTGTCGCCACTGCTCCCCCCACGGTAGGAGGCCCCGAGAGGCTGGGACCCGGATTTCACAGACAGATGGGACTTCCCTGTAAACTCCCCTTCCCCACTGGGAGCATCTCTGCTTCCTCAGAGAGGTGCTGGGCTGGGGGGCTCCGTGCCAACGGAGAGGGGTTGTATGAGGGGTCAGGAGGGTGGCCTGTGACAGAGGAGGCCAGGCGGGCGAGCTCCAAGGGGCAGGTGTGGGGTCCGGCGGCCCTGAACCCCTGGCTGGTCAATTTAAAATCACGGGTGCAGGGGTGCCTGGCTCAGTCGGCGGAGTGTCCGAGCCTTGATTTCAGCTGAGGTCGTGATCTCAGGGTCGTGGGATCGAGCCCCACATCCCGCTCCACGCTTAGCGGAGAGTCTGCTTGAGATTCTCTCTCCCTCTGCCCCTCCCCCCAAATCAGTAAATACATCTTTAAAATCACGGACGTGGATGGTTAGCTCAGGGCTGCGTGGGGCTGGCCACGCTGTGGTCTGTCCGTCGGCGCCGGGAAATCTCGTTGCTGGAGGAAGCGTGTGAAGGAAGCAGGTGGAGAGTCCAGGACGGACGCTGGACTCGGAGGCGGCCCGGGCTGCGCTGGGGCCTGAGCTCACGGCACCCGCCAGGCTCTCCCAAGCACGGGCGCCTTCCCTGTTGCTCACCTGCCTCCCTACTGCCCGCAGGCACCAGCCTGTCCTGCAGGTCACCCCCTGCCCCAAGGGCTTGCACGAGCGCCTGCGGCTGAGGCCTGTGGGCGTGCGGGGGGTGGGACCTGCCCTGGCGGCTGTAGGGCAGAGCCAGTGGCAGCGTGGCAGGTGCTGGGACCGCTCCCTGGGCCCGGCCCCCTTTAGGGCCTCAGGGAAGCCCTATTGTGTTCGGGGCTCGCTGGTTCCTCGGGGTCCTCTCCCCACAGTGGGAATGTCCTGCAGAGCGTGGAGGAGGGAGTGCCTCAGCCCCCGCCAGTGCCCCTGGGTGGGGAAGGCTGGTGCTGGCCAGCGGGTGGCTCTGAGCTGCCGAGGGGGCATCACGCCGGGAGATGCAAGGCCCTTCCTGCTCTGGGCCCGTGATGCTCAGGGTCCTTGGGCGGACAGGCCAGTGCCTGGGGGCCGAGGTGGCCCGACGACTGGCTGAGCTTCCACCTAGACACGGGGCAGGAGACAGTTCCATGGCCAGGCTCCCTCGGGTGCCCAAGCCTTGGGTAAATGTCAGCCTGGCAGGAGGGCCTCTGGAGCCTGGTAAAAGGCTTTGTCAACACTCATTTCCTGTAAAACAAACAGCCATGTGGTTTATTAATCTTTAAATCTCGACTTTCCATCAAAACCATGTGCAAATTTCTTTGCAAAGAAAAGGCCTGACATAAAACCACGCACTTACTGCGAGACGGAATTTAAAATAGCATCTTTGCCTTAACAATGCTGCGTTGCTTCTGTTGATGTGAACGCAGCGTGGGCTCGGCGTCACTGGGGCTGGGCCGCCCTCCCGAACCCCAGGCCAGGCCTGGCTGTCGGCCGCTCCCAGACCTCGGGCCCTGGGAAGCGCGCGGGTCCCATCTCAGCCCCTGGCCCGGGGGACGGACTGTAGCTGCGGCCAGGCAGGCTGTGCTGGGAAAGCCGGCCCTGGGACCCCCGGCAGAGACGTGCCTCCCACTCACCCGCTCACGGGTTCCTTCCACCATTCACTCCGCAAGCCTCTTGGGTGCAGGGGACCGGGCTGGGCGCTGTGGGATAACTTGCTGGTGACACCAGAGTCACCCCTGGATCCGCCAGGGCCGTGGAGCAGAACCTCACAGCCCCTTTGGGACAAGCTGCTCCTGTCTTGGCTGGAGGCTGCCCTCTGGGTGAGGCCGTGTGGTGCCCACGGAAATCGCTGTCGAAATCCCACCGGATTGTTTGAAAGCGTCAGAAGGCCGGCTGGCCACTGATTCTTGGGGAGGCTTAAGCAAGTCGTAGGATGCTGACGGGAATGCTGGGCCACGGGAGCCGGACCCAGGGCAGCCCCACCTCTGCCTGGGGATGGCTCGGCACCCCCAGGGGTGGGCCGGGGGGCAGCCTGGGCAGCTCCGACTGTGTAAGCAGACGCACGGGCCTGCGACTCGTGAGCCTTGGGGATAAATCCGTCCTCGGCCAGCGCGAGGCCCACAGCTCATTAGCGGGCGGCGGGGGTGATAAACGGCTGCGAGACCTCAAGCTCCCTCCAAGTTCCCC
This sequence comes from Canis lupus dingo, assembly GCF_003254725.2. Lineage (NCBI taxonomy): Eukaryota > Metazoa > Chordata > Mammalia > Carnivora > Canidae > Canis > Canis lupus. The sequence goes on along the minus strand of NC_064270.1, from coordinate 40,422,890 downwards.
AGGCCCCCCCTCCCCGCGGTGGCTCCAGGGCTTCCCGAGCTCCCGGCTCTGGTAGGTCTGGCTCCGCGGGGTCTGGCTCCGCCGCATCTTCATCCTGCGTCTCTTTCCCACCGCGGAGAACAGGCGTCACCAGGATCCCAGTGCAGCTGCAGGCTCGGGTGCATGTGTCAGACCTGGGGCCAGCTGCTCGGTAGAGCCACACTCAGAGCTTGTGTGGGGCCTCCATGCACGCACATGCACACCCACACGTACACAGGCGCATGCATGCAGGGAGCCGTATCCACAGGCAAGACATGCCTGCATGCACGCATACCCAGACACGAGCACACATGCACACACACGTGCAGAGAGCTGTATCCACAGACACATGCAAGCCTGCATGCACGCATACGCAGACATGAGCACACATGCACACACATGTGCAGAGAGCCATAGCCACAGGCACACGCATGCCTACGTGCACGCACACCCAGACACCAGCACACATGCACACACATGTGCAGAGAGCTGGATCCACAGACACACGCATGCCTACGTGCATGCACACCCAGACACGAGCACACATGCACACACACATGCAGAGAGCCATAGCCACAGACACACGCATGCCTACGTGCATGCACACCCAGACACAAGCACACATGCACACACACGTGCAGAGAGCTGTATCCACAGACACACGCATGCCTGCATGCACGCACACCCAGACACGAGCACACACATATACACATGCAGAGAGCCATAGCCACAGGCACACTCATGCCTGCGTGCATGCACACCCAGACACGAGCACACATGCACACACACATGCAGAGAGCCGTAGCCACAGACACACGCATGCCTACGTGCATGCACACCCAGACACAAGCATACACATAAACATGTGCAGAGAGCCATAGCCACAGGCACACGCATGCCTGCATGCATGCACACCCAGACACAGGCACACACACGTTCAGGGAGCCATACCCAGAGGCACGTGTACACACAGGTGTGATCTGAGGTGCATCATTGGGCTCCAGAATAAAAATGAATTCTGTGCTGTGCAGACTTCTCCCATTTGGCCAGCTTTCAAAGAACCTCAAAAGGAGACCAGCAGCCTGCACCCAGCACCCCGCTTCTGGTGCGCCGGGGGAGCTCTGTCCAAGCCGGGCCGGGCACATTCTGCGGGCACAGCCCCCGGGGGAGTGGTTCTGTGCCGTCCGCTGCTCCCTGGGCTGGGGGGGTTGCCCCGGCCATCGCTGACCGCGCAGTCTCAGGACTAACCGCCCCACCGGGGCCCTGCAGCCAGCTGTCTAGCTGTGCCTGCTGCACGCCAGGGGGGTCGGGGAGGGCGTCCCGCACAGCGGCCCCCACCCAGCCCCCTTGGAGAGGGCCTCGCCCCCAGCGCCCTCCTGGGCTCCCACCTCCGCCCCAGGCCCCAGGGCGGGCAGCTGGTCTTCCTGGTTCACCCTCTGGGGCCACCCCCACCCGCCCTGCTCCCATGCCGTGGCCTCCTGTCGCCACCCTCCTTGGAGCCCCTCCCCACCAGCTGAGCCCACTCCAAATTCCGAGTCCTCCAGGAAGCCTTTCTGACCCCCTCCCCACCCTCTGCTCGGTGCCCTGGGTTTGGCCCAACCCGTCTGCCCCCGGGCACAGGTGCATGTGGCTCCTGGAGACTGGACTCTGACCCACTGCCCTGTCTGCTGCTGCGACCGTGGCCCGGTCACTTAACGTCTCTGACCCCGTTCCCTGCACTCCACGCGGCAAGCGGTTCCCTCCTGCAGGAGAGCGGCCTGGATACCTAAACCCCCTCTGCAAACCAGCCATCGGCGCTTCCTCCCGTGTTTATGTAAATCCAGAGACCGGAAGGTTTGACAGACGTGTGCGCCGTGTAACCAAGACCCCAGAGGTCGGGGCCCGCTGCCGTCACCGGGAAAGCTGCGTCCCGGTCTGCTCGGGGCCGTGCCCTCCGGCCCGGAGGCCGAGCCGGTTCTGTCCCCCTGGACTAGCTTTGCCGGTGCTTGGACTTGCGTGATGCCTCCACGCAGTGCGCGCTCTTTGACATCTGGCTTCCTCGTTGAACGCGGGGCTTTGAGAACCATCCACGTTACGTATCAGTAGTTGGTTCTTCTTACACGAAAGCCTCGGAGGAGCGCTCGGTTGTACGGACATAACACAGTGTCTCCATCCCTCTCCTCGTCGCGATACGGCTGCAGGGGACGGTGCCGTGTGGACACTTGTTCGGTTTCTCCCGGGAGGCGTCTGGGAAGGCGGCGTCAGGCGGCGCGGGAGGTGCACATTTGCGTCTGTGAGGGGCGGCCGAAGCGACCTGGCCGTGTTCCATCCACACCTGCCGTGGGCCCGCTGCGCCGCCTGCACGCGTGCCAACACTTGGCGCTGTCGGTCTAGCGCCCGGGCTGTGGAGTGGACCTCGTTGGGTCGGACGTGCGTCCCCCCCCCCCCGGCGACTGCTGACGCTGACCGTCTTCCCCTGTGCTGGCTGGCCTCTCCGACGTCCTCCTTCTACCTGCCTGTCCAAGACTTCTCGTTTTTCAGATTAGTAGTCGTTCCAATGACTCTAATGATTGATCCGCGGGAGTCCTCTATGTAACCCGCTTACAGGTCCTCGGTCGGATCTGGCCCGTGTGTATCTGGACGTGGTTCACTCTTCAGCTTCTTCAGGGTGTCTTTTGAAGAGCAGACATTTTTTATTTGGATGAAGCACAACTTTTAAATTTCTTTATGTTTAACATTTCTGGCATCGCTTCTGAGAAAATCTTTGCCTGTCTTCAGGTTGCAAAAATATGTTTTTTTCTTCCAGGAATTTTTTTTAGGAGTATGTTTGCAATCCAGCTAGGATTAGTTGTTGGTATGGCATGGGGTGCAGCCACGGTTAGCGTTGGCTGAAGGCCCCCATCGCCGCGTACACTTGTGTCTGTGCCCTTGTGAAACCCAGCAAGAGACGTGGGCCCATTTGTGGACGGCCTGTGTGTCACATGGCCCTGTGCCTGTCCCCACGCTGCACAGCACCACGCGGCCCTGATCACTGAACCCTTATATTAAGTTAAAATCAGGTACTGCAAGTTCTCCAACTTCACTCTTTTTTTAGGGTTATATTTTTTTACCATTCCAGGTCATTTACATTCCCATATACATTTGAGTGTGTGCCCACCCATTTCTAGCAAAAAAAAAAAAAAGAAAAACAACATAGGGCTTTGGCTGTAATTGCATTGATTCTACGGATACCTTTGGGAAGATGTAGCAGCTTCCTGTTCACTGTCCCCACCTGGGGACCAGGTGTACCTCCCACTCACCTGGGTCCTTCTTCCTCCCTGTGTTCTGCAGTGTAAGGTGGATGGGCCTTGCTCCTGTACGTGTTCCTACAAAGGTAATGCCCCGCAGGCTCTGTCGGGGCCCCTAGGACAGGGGAGAGGTTCTGTTCCTGTTTGCAGGGAGTTCTCACTGCAGGGTTGTCCTTTGTTGTCTTCACGGTTAGTGAAGTCTTCACGGTTAAGCCAACCTTGCCTTCCTGGCAGGGACCTCCCTCATCAGCCGTGGCGATTAGCTGCTTACGATGCTGCTAACCTGCTAATACTTTGTTTAGGAATTTTGCATCCATGCTCACGGGAAATACCGGTCTGTCCTGTCCTTTGTAACGGCCTGATCAGGCTCTGCTCTCAGGCAGACGCTGACCTCACGAAACAAGTTAGAAGGTGCTCGGTATCTGTTTCCTAAATGAGTGTGCGTGAGATTGGTACTGTTTTCTCCTTTAAAATTTTGATAGAATTCACCAGTGTAGCCGTCCGGGCTGGAGATCTTTTTTATACGGTGGTTTTAAAAATTATTATTATGAATGCATTATTACAGAAAAACGGACCTGAGACTGTTCGGGTGGTGTATTTCTGTTTGTGTCAAGTTTGGTGGATTGTGCATTTCAAGGAATCTCTCCATTTCATCCACATACTGTAATTTGTTGACATAAAGGCGGCTGTTCATGATTTTTCTAAATTATTATTTAGATGCCGGTAGGAAAAATGATTCCTATGATGAAATACTGAGATTGTGTTTCTGAAATTCTTAACGTTTGTGTTTTCTCTTTTAAGAAAAGTTGGTCTTGGGGCTCCTGGGTACCTCAGTTTGTTGTGCATCTGACTCTTGATCAGCTCAGGTCATGGTCTCGGGTTACGGGATCTCGCGGGGGGGGGGCGGCTCCGTGCTTGGCGGGGAGCCTGCTGGAGTCGGCCTCCCTCTGCCCCTCCCCACTGTGCGCTCTCGCTTGCTCGCTCGCTTTCAATAATAGATAAACGAGTCTTTTAAAAACAATTGGTCTTCCAAAGGTTTGTCAACGTTACAATCACAAAAATGACGTTCCGTTTTGACGACAATCCTCTATTATGTGTCTTTATTACTTTCTTCTTCCTACTTTAGAGACACTTTGTTCTCGCCTGTCGTCTCGACTCCTAAGTACTTAGAGCTGGAAACCTCCCTCCTCCGACACTGTGGCCACATCATCCTCGGTAGGCCTTGTCCTCAAGTGGGAATGCCCCCAATGAAACAGCCTCGGGAGCCATGGAGGGCGCAGAGAGCAGTAGATAAATCCAGGACCGTGGCAGGGGTTTCCATCTGTCTGTCCCTGTGGGGCAGGGGGACCCACCCAGCCAGGGAACAAGAGACGTGAACTTTAGGGTGAGCGGTGGACACGTGCACAGTTCTGCTGCCAGTAGTTGAAAAATGCATGTTTCTTAAAACAAGGAATGTCTATTAAAATTTAGCTTTACGTAAGTGACATCGTAGAGCATCTGCTGCTCTGCGACCGGCCCCTCTCTCTCGACGTGTCGAGTCTGCGAGATTGGTCCAGGCCGCGGGGGGAACGCACGCATCCTCTCTGCCTGGAGCTCTTTGTGTGGACAGATCTCACCGTCACCCGTTCTGCGCGTCCGAGCGTTTGGGGTACTTCCAGTTAGTGGCCGCGCCACATTTCCTGTGCACGTCTTTGTGGGGCGCGTGTTTGTACTTGTCGGTGTGGACTGGCCCGCCGTGCAGTGTCGTGTACGCGAACTCCAGCTGTTCGCCTCCCAGCCAGCTTTCTGGTGTCGTTCATTCTAGTGCACATGGACCAATTCCTGCTCCTCTGAGTTCGTTTCCCTGGTCACCGAGACCTTGAGGTCGCTTCCGCATCTCAGTTCCACGTCTCGGCACTTGGGCATCTCTTCCGAGGTGCCTCTTCACGAACTTGACCGCTCTCTGTTTTCTCTCTCTTTTCCTTATTGGCCTGTAGTCGTTCACCCGCCCCGGGTGTCTGTCGTCTGTCTGTGTCCCAGACGTCCCCTGACGGGGCGCTGTGGCGAGCGGCTCCTGACTGTGGGGACGGGCGTGGGCGCAGACGTCAGAACCCATCCGGTCCTACGCTTTCCCGTTGTTCGCCTTCACCGTGTGCTGCTTATGCCTCGATAAAGCTGTTAAAACACCTTGTACGGTTAGCAGGTGCGCAACATCCAGGTGGAGAATGTCTGACGTGGGTGAGGACACAGCAGTTCAGTGGATGCAGGTGTCCTCAAAGTGTCAGTTTTCCCAAGGGAACGAACAGCCCTGCAGGGATTCTGTGGGACCGGACGGACCCGTCGGCAGTGGGTGCAGAAGAACGAGGCCCCTGGCACCGGTGTCCACCGTGACACCTCGTGGGGGCAGACGTGGGAAGGCACGGACGGGGGTGGGGGGCTCTGGTCCGAGAGGCAGCCTTGCCTGGGAACCCAAACTCGAGGGGGGACTTTAGTAGGAAGAGACTCCGTCAGCCAGAGGAACAGAGGCTCTGGGGGCGTGATGGGAGCAGGCTCGGGTGCGGCCTGGCCTGGACCCCGCCCTCTCCACTGGCTTCCGGTCCCCGGCTGCCCCTCCTGGCTGCTGTCCACCCCCCTCTGCCCCCGCCACCGTGGTGGACACTCCTCCCGAGCTCCAGAAGCCCCGGGCTGGCTGCGGTCGATGACCAGGGCGGATGCCCAGGGAGCCGGGGTCCCCGCAGATGGGGGCGGAGGCCACCTGGCCTCCCCGGCTCCTTGCAGAGGCTCTCATGTCCCCCTAGACACCCCGCGGCTCTGCTGCCCTGCCGGCCAAGGAAATGCAGCGCTGCCTGGAATCCTTTTATCGAAACTGGGCTGAATATAAATAAAATACAGATTTGATGGTGGGGCTTGGGTTTGCATGAATTTACTGTAGTTTAATGTGGTTTGGAAGCAAAGGGGTCAAGACGGAGCTGCCTTAGCTGTGCACACGGTTTCTTCGTCTCCCGTGAGCGGAGATAGGATTAACGACCGTCCCTCCCCCTGCCTCCCACGGGGTGGGGGTCACCTTGAAATAGGAAACTGGCTGTGCCCGTTCACATCTGACTGGTCCCCCGGCTAGCTGTGCCCCCGCGTCCTCCCTCCTCCCTCCCTCGTCGGGCCCCCCCACCCATGAGTCGGGCTCCCCTGGGTGCCCTTCCCTTGCACAGGCCTGCCCTGACCGCCGACCCCCACCACGGGGGCGTCTGCGTGGGGCCAGGCGACGGCGGCCCCCTCCCATCTGGCCCCAGCCCACATGCTAGTGGCTCACTTTCGAAAATATTTATTATTGCTACTTATTGAAGCAAAATTCACCTAACAGAAAATTCTCCACCTTAAGGTGAGCCGTCGGCAGCACCACTGCAGCCTCCGTCCAGTCCCAGGACGTCTTCCCAAGGATGCACGGTCCCCCTGGAGGCCCCTGGCTACCACTGTCCGTGTCCTGGGCGTCCCTGGGCCTCGCCACCCGCGGTGTGGGCTGTTTGTGTCGGGAGGAGCACCAGGGTCTCCAGGTCTGGCCTTGATGCCGCGGGTGTCGGAGCGCAGCTTGCTCTGTGGCACAGTGGCATGTGTCGTGCGGCACAGCGTCCTGCGACCCCGCGTGTGGGCTGTGGGGCTCCGCGTGTCTCCACCTCTTGGCTGCATCGAGGGTCGCCCTGTGCATGGCGCGCCTCCCCGTGGGCACCTCTGGGTGCCCCCAGCCGCTCCCGCCGCCCACGCCCGGCGGCATCCTGACGCCCCCCCACCGCCCGGGGCCGCACCATCGCCTCTGGTGAGGGCGACCTCCTGAGGCTCATCTCCTGGTTTTCCCCGTGCAAGCCTCGCCCACACCGTGGGCCCTGCCCCGGGTGACCCCGTCCTGTGCTGCCCTCGAGGCGGCCGCGACTGGACTCCGTGGCCACGTTCCCTGCACTTTTAGACACGCTTCTCCGTCCACGTGCCTGCGGGCTGTGGCCCGTGCGCCTCGCCGTTGAGCTCTACAAGGAGACGGTCTGCACTGCCTCATGGACTCGCTTCAGGGGGCTCTGGGGGCCCCTTGGCTTGTGGGGTGGGGTGGGGCCAGCCCAGGGGGTCCCGTCTGGGGCCTGCGCCTGCCCCACACCCTGTGCACAGGCCGGCCCTCCGCCTGCGGGGTCTGCCACCGGCCTCTGGGTCGGGGTGTGGGGTGTGGGGTGGGCTTGTGTGGGGCTGACCCGCTGACACCAGCCAAGCACCGGGACCCCCACGGCCCTCTCTCTCTCAGTTTAAACAATAGGACTTTGTAAGCAGGACATTGTGGGTGGAGTGACAGGCTGTTCTCGAGGTGGATGGGGTGGGCCTGGGGGGCCGACAGGGACCTTGTGTGCAGTGTCCTCTCAGAAGACCCCGGACCCCTCCGGCAGCCCTGTTTCCTTCATTCAGGTGCCTGGATATTCGGGAAGTGGCCTGCGTGGGCTCCGGGTCAGCCGCGGCCTGGCTCTGGCCTGGGGGGCCTGCGGCAGGTGTGGGCCCCGGTGTGGGCAGAGGCCAAGGGCAGGAGGTCGCCCCCCAGGAGGCTCCCCAGGACCGGTGCTCCCATCCTCGGGGGCTGTCAGTGTGGCCACGTGGGCGCCAGGCTGGCCTGCCGGCTCCCGGAGGGCGGGGGGACCCTGACCGTAGTTTCAGGGTGTGTGTGTGGTGCCCCAAGGCCGCAGTGGTATCTGGGGTCATGCGCGGCTGAGCCTGCCTCCCGCCCCCCACGTGATGCCGTGCTCCGGGTCCCGGCCTGAGCTGTGCCCCTGCGTGTCCCACGGGCTCCTGTGGCGCCCCAGCAGCGGGCCTGGCCCTTCAGTGACCCGTGGTCCCGGCTGAGGGCTTGGGAAGTGGATCCCACAGCAGCCCCGGGGACTGGCCAGCGGGGGGCCCTGCGCCCACCTGAGCCTCACACACACCCCGTGTGACCTCCTGGCTCTGGAAAGGCTTGGGCTCCTGTGCGCTGGGGTTCGACCTTGCCCGTGGTACGGGAGCCTGTGTTCACGTGTGGGGGGGTGGGAGTGGGGGGGGTGGAGCCGGGGGCGAGGGCAGGGGGGATGAAGGGGGGTGATGGTGGGGGGCGATGGCGGGGTGGATGGCGGGGGATGGAGGGGGCTGACAGAGGGGCGATGGTGGGGGGGATGGTGGGGGGATGATGGGGGGATGACGGGGCCAGGCTGCGAATAGAGGCTGCCCGCCCCTCCCCAGGTGGTCAGCAGCGCTGGGCCGGGAGCCCTGCTGGGGCCAGTGGCCATGCCTGCAGCACAGGCCGCGGAGGACGTGCCTCCGTCAGAAGGCCATTTCCGGGGGTGCCTCTGATGCGGGAACCCCCGCCCTGCCTGTGACCCCGTCTTTCCCGGCACCAGCCCTGTGCTTTCTTCCCTGAATCAGACTTAATGCTGTTTGTGTGGCGACGAGTACAGCCCTGGGCCGTGAGGATGTGGGCCCCACCCTGGTCCTCGCGTCCCCAGGCCGGCAGGGCAGGCTAGTGGCCCTGTGTAGCCGGGATGCTCAGCGGTTTCCTCGCCTGTGAAAGGGGAGCTTCCGTCCCCTACCAGGGGGCAGCTCAGAGCTTGCAGGCGTCAGGACCGGGAGGGCCAGGCAGCGTCCAGCTTGAGGCGTGTGCCCCTGTCGGCCCCGCAGAGCTGGCGGCCTGGGCGGACGGGGCCCCGGTGCCGCCTTTAGGTGCCCACCTGGTGACCGCTGATGTGGGCCGGTCTGCGCGCCCTGAGGAGAGCAGTGGGGGCCGGGCCGGGGCTCCCCCAGAGGCCGCGCAAACTGCAGGGCACCCGCCTAAGCTGGACCCCATGGTTCTCTTCGGGAGTTTTCTGGATCGTAGGTTTGACAAAATGCCATCCACTTCTGAGTGGATTTCGGCAACTGTGACGTGTGACTTAGGGCCACAGCTTTCCAAGTAATCCCCACTTCTGGTGTGGGGCTCACCCGGAGCTCGGGGGGCCGGGCCTCCCCTGGGTGCTGGAAGGCGGGCTGGGGAGGGGGCTCATCCCATGGCCGTGGGCCCGTCACCCTCCACGCGGGGCCCATGTCCCGGGCCCTGAGGGTGTGGGGACCTGGGCTGGGGCGTCAGGAGCAGGCTGGCCTCCCCCTCCCCCACCGTGGCGTGGGCATCCCTCCCCCCAGTGACTCAGGCACCCCTCCCCCACCCCGTGGCGCGGGCTCCGTGTCACCAGTAACAACCGTGGTGACTCAGGCTCTATTTTTACGCTCCCAGGGCTCACCTCCTCTCTTGCTCTCCCGGCCGGGGGCACCGGCTGGTGGAAGGGCTGCGTTTTCAGCCCGAATCTCACGGGGACTCACGGGTCCCCTACGGCCTTGCTGTCGGGTGTGCTCCTCTGCCCACGGAGGGCGAGTGCGAGTTCAAATCAGCAGACCGTTGTTTTATTTTTAGGGGAAAAGTTCAAATATTACCTGACCTGGGCTCTGGATTCTGGGGCGTCTGCACAAGCGCCACCTGTTGGCTTCTCGCCGCCTTGTCCCGCGCGAGGCCAGCGTCGGGATCTGGGAGTGACGCCGGCCCGTGTCACGGTGGCCAGAGGGTCGGGTGGGGTCGGGCTGCGGGGAGATGAGGGCAGTGTGCCTGCCTGCGTGTCGCCGGCACTCCCGGAGGAGAGCTCCTGGCTTCTCCCGGCGATGGTCCGGCTCCCGGTGAAGCCGGGAGAACCTCGGAGAACGTGCGAGAGCCCCCGGCGAGCTCTGTCCAGTGCTGGGGTTCCCGCCTGGGCGAGTGGGGAAAATCCCTCCAGGACCCCCGCAGGTGGGGCCCGGGCACCCGCAGCCCTGGGAAGGACCCGGCCAGCTCCTGCACCTCCCTGGCCCCTCGGCGTCAAGGTGACCTATTTTCGTAGCCGGCTGTGCCGTGATTGCCGGCTCCGTGGAATAAAAGCCTTCCTTGAAGAATAAACATTCTTAATCCTTTGTGTTTTAAATATTCATCCGTCCCAGGGAGCGCCTGTGCCCGTGTCACCCGCGCAGCAGGAGGGCCCTGGGGACAGGGTCGGGGTGGCCCAGCCCAGAGCGGTGCCTCCTGGGCACGGCTCCCTCCCTTGGGCGGCGCTCAGCTTCCTGACCCGGAGCCACACAGACCGCAGGACCCTGGGGCCACGTTCGTTACCTTTCTTCTCCTGGTGACATGGTGGTGTCTCCCCGGGGAAGCGGGTGATGGTGTCCCTGGGCCAGAAACCCCGTGCAGGGCCGCCAAGGCCTGGCGTAGGTCAACCAGCATCCTCCCCCACGGAGCTGGGCCCCACCCGTGTCAGCAGGCCCCGGGGCCCACGCCCTGGGTGAGGACCAGCCTGACCCCCTGCCCGTCCCGCCTGCTGGCCCCACCTCGTTGCTGTTGGCTGAGGGGTGGGTGTTGGGGGGCAGGGGTGGAACTTTACCCAGAAGTGGGGCCGAATTCTGTGCAGCAGCTGGGGATTTGGGAGGAAAGTACAGGCGGCTACGCGAAGTCCGGGAGTCGAGAGGGACGTCAGGACGCCCGCGCCCACCTGGGCCCCGTGGCCGTGCCCTGGGCACTGTGCTCGTGGACCTCCCCTCCCCCCCCCGCCCCGGTGAAGCCTCCCTGTGGCTGGCTCAGAACCCAGTCTGCGGTCGTGCCCCCCCAGCCCCGGGGTCTCAGAACCACAGTGGGGTGCACGTGCAGTGGGTACATGCCCTCCCTCCCCTCCCAGGGAAGCAGGCCCAGGAAAGGCCACAGAGCCAGCCAACGTGGACGAGGCCGCAGCTCCCCACCTCCGTGCCCGGCAGACCTCCGAGTGTCCCTTTCCCTCGGACCCTCCGTCCGTGACAACCTGGCTTTCCAGGGTGTGAACGTGGGGTGAGGGACATGGTGCACGTGTCCTGTGCTTCTGACCTGTTGTCCGGTACACCCTCCGTTGCCATCCCTCCCTGCCCCGCAAAGACCTGCAGTCCGGGGTCTGTGCCTTTCTCTAAAATCGGTGCTTGCCTTTGCTGGGCCCCTGCGCTCTCCGGGGCGCCCCTGCTGGGCGTCTGTGGGGAGCGGGGAGGGCGCCTGCCCCCCCTTCCCCTCCGAGGGGCTCCACACGCTGGGCCGCACACGCTGTGCTCAGGTGGGACGCTGCGGCCAAGTTCCGCTCCCGGTGGGTGGGAACAGCCATCTGGGGACCCTCGCCTCTGACAAGTGCCCGGGCACGTGTCCCAGAAACTAGAGCCAGGGTCTAGTTGAACCTGAAGAGAAAGAGAAAGGACAGCTGTGGGCCATGTAGCAGCCCTGTCATGGGGGGGATGGGCTCTGACCTGGGGGCGCACAGACTCGGGGGTGCAGACCTGGGGGGCATAGAGACCTGAGGGGTCACAGATGTGGAGGGGCACAGAACTGGGGGGCTCTGACCTAAGGGCACCGACCTGGGGAGGCACAGACCTGGAGGGGTGCAGACCTGGGGGCACAGACCTGGAGGACATACACACCTAGGGGGTTGCAGACGTGGAGGAGCACAAACTGGGGGGCTCTGACCTAGGGGCACAGACCTGGGGGGCGCAGGCCTGGGGGACTCTGACGTGGGGGCACACAGACCTGGAGGGGCACAGACCCAGGGGGATGGACCTGTGGGGGCATACGGACCTGAGGGGTCGCAGATGTGGAGGGGTGCAGACCTGGGGGGGCGCAGGCCTGGGGGACTCTGATGTGGGGCACAGGTGGGGCCAGCTGGGGCCGGAGAGTCTGCTGGGGGAGCTGCGCCCTGGGGGGGCACGGGTGGAAAGCCAGGCTGGGCTGGGCTGCCTGGGGCCGAGACGCCCGAGGGCAGGGAACCAGTGCAGTGGACGTTATACATCAGGTTCAGAGCCCTGAGGAACGCTTCCAAGCTGCTGTCACTCGCAGATGACCCCCTGCCCTGGGGGGCACCGTGTGTGCAGGGCGGGGAGCATCTCTCTTGAGCCTGTGACAGTTAGCAAAGCTGCGATTTCCAAGGACCCGGGTCTCTGGGAGGGGCTTATGTCTGGAGAAGGTCAAGAGAAATCAGGACCGGGGTGCTTTCACACAGGCCTGGGGACACCCTTTGGAAAGTCCCTATTACTCACCCCGGGTGGTGGCAGGCTCCCCTTTAGCTCATGCTGTGAACCCCCAGGAGATTCAGCAGGAGGCTGGGGGGCCCGTTGCCCAGGATCCCTGTTTGCAGGGCAGCTCAGGGTAGCGGTGGCTGGGTTCCTGGGGCTGAAGAGGGCTGCTCTGGGCGCCACTTGCCCTGTTCATGCTCCATGAACAGGGGGTGGGGTGGCCCCACAATGAGCCCAGGGACAGGGACGTGTGGCCCCCAGGCCCCAGCTCTCTGCCTGGGCGCAGGCCCTCCCTGCTTACACACGAGCCTGAGTTGAGCCTCCAGCCGGGCCCCGGGCCCACTTCCAGGGCACAGAGCGTGGCTGGAGGGCTGCGGGGGGGCTCCCTGCAGTGGTGGTGGTGGCCCCTGGGCGGCTACTCCAGCTGGGGGCTTGTGGAGGGTCCAGGGCCTTGCTGCCACCTCACCTGACGTCCCTCTGTTTCTTCCGCAGTGAACTTTGACCACTTCCAGATCCTTCGAGCCATTGGAAAGGGCAGCTTTGGCAAGGTAAGGTGGAGCCAGGAGGGCGGCTGTGGCAGGAGCGTCCCCGCGGCCCCCAGCTCCGGGGAGGCCAGCCCCACCTGTGCCTGGGGGGCTGGTGATGGGGGGGGTCACAGTGGGCCGTCAGCCTGCTCGGGAGCGCTAGGGTCTTCAGTCCAGGTCTCTGGGGGTCCCTAACTCAGCTGGAAGCCTCGGGTGCAGATGGCACAGCTGCTGGGCTTTGCGGGACCACGACCCTGACGCCCACCCACTGGAGACACTGGCGCCCGCTCAAGTCCTCAGAGGGAAGTGTCTCACGGCGAGGAGGGGGTGGCAGCGGACATTCAGTGTGCGGGGTTGCTGTGACACTCGGAGCCCAGAGGCCAGGCTGCCCCTGGTGCATGTGGGTGGCAGGGCCGCGGTGCAGCTGAGCGTGCGTGTGTCCTCATCGGTCCCCGGCACCGCGCTGCTCCGGACCGTCCCGCTCCTTCTGTCTCTCCTGTCCACATCTAACTTCCTGATTGCTGCCTTGTAGTGTCTAGAGACTGGGGGTAATTATAACTCAAAGAGGCTTAACCAGCACTCTGAGGAGGTTAAAATTAGCTCCGGGGCGCTGCCTTGAGGGGTCAGCTGGAGATGGATCACTTCTGAGTGGAGAGTTTCTCCTGAGCAGAGAAGAGGCTGGAGGGGGGGGGGGGTGCTTTGCTCCCGCTCCCTACAGCTGTCAGGATGCTGGGATGCTGGGACACCGTGCCTCAGCTCCCCTGAGGCTTGGGGACATTCTAAACCAGAGCAATTAGCGCCTTTGCAAGAACTCCTTCAAGCACCCTTTTGTTAAGGAGAGTATTGTTAGCATCTGCGAGTTGCCCTCCCTGCCTGTCCGGGCTGAGGGTGAATTCTGTCCCTAGGGCCACAGAGGGTGTGGGCAAGGTCTGGGGCAGAGAGGGTGGGGCTTAGGGTTCGGGTCAGCACTGGAGGGCACCAGCCCTGTCTGGGCTTCAGGAGGAGTGGCTTGGATGGGCAGCCAGGGACGCCACCCAGACAGTCGGAAACAGGCCGAGGAGCAGTGCTGGGGCTGAGCTGGGGCAGACACTTCACTGTCCCCTGCCTCCTCCCCATCCCCACCGTCCCCCTCTTGCTCCTGATGCCCCCCTGCGCCCCCCCCCCCCAACGTCTGCAGAACTCCAGGGTTCTGGCTCCTCTGACCAGTTCTTAGCTTTAAAAAGCCAGCTGGCCACAGGGTCCCAGAAGCAGAGCTGCGCACAGCGGTGGGGGGGGCCGTCAGGTCCTGCTGGGACTTTATCCTGGATGCAGGCTGCCTGTGACTGCTCCCTAACGAGGCCGCCTAATTAGGCCTGCAGGGCGCCCCGCGCTGGACCGTGTCTGGAATGTGGAGACGCCAAGGGCCTGCCACAGACCTGGGCTCTGGTCCTTCGGGCTGTCCTCGGTGGCTGGGGCGGGGACCCCTGGGGGACAAGGAGGATCTGGAAGCTCGGCAGGACTGCAGAGAGCCCGCTCCCGAGCGTGGGGCCGAGCCCAGGGAGCCTCTCCCCACGGCCTCTGCAGGAGCGGGTGCGGGCGCGGGCGCGGGCGCGGGGAAGGCTGGCTTCGGGAGAATGGCCGTGAAGGCCGCTCGGTCAGGGGGCCGTGTGCAGCCGGAGCCCACGGACGCCCCCACCTCCGGAGGGGCCGAGTGGCCCCTGTGCCGGCGCCGGCTGTTGACCAAGTGGCCGCTCACCCCAGGGGCAGCAGCGCCTGGAAGCGGTTCTGGTCCTTGGGCGTGAAGGCTGCTTACTGGTTGGTTTTTTCTTTTCCTAATTGTTTTTTATTGTGATGCAAGTACCCAAGCCCTTGTGATCACCTGTCGGTGCGCAGCTCGGGGCCCAGGACGTCCCGCACCTGCTGCCCACGCCCCGGGGGGAGGGGAGGGGGAGGGGAGGGGAGGGGAGGGGGCGGGGGCGGCCCGGGATCCCGGGGCTGCGTCACCAGCCCGGGCGGCCCCGCCCCCGCCCGCGCGCCGCCCTCTGATTGGCTGGGGGCGACCGCGGGCTCCCGCCCCCCGCCAATCACGCGGGGTGCCGCACTCTGATTGGCCCGGGCGGGTCACGTAGTCGGGGCGGGCGGGGCGGGGCTCACCGCGGCTGCGGAGGTTCCCCCGGGTCCGCGCCGTCCTCTGCCCTCCTGCGGGGCCCGGGGGCGGGGGGGGGCGCGACCCGGCTTCCCCGCTGTGCCCTCCGGCGGGCGCCGTGAGAGGCGGGGCCGGGCACTCCGCCCAAGGCGGGGGGAGCTGCGGGACCCCGGGCCTCCTCCCTGCCCCCGGCCGCCCCTCCCCGCCCCCCCACCTCCTCCCTGCCCCCCCACCTCCTCCCTGCCCCCCCACCTCCTCCCTGCCCCCCCCTCCTCCCTGCCCCCCTCCTCTCTGCCCCCGGACCTCCTCCCCGCCCCCTCCCTGCTCCCCCGACCTCCTCCCCGCCCCCCCTCCTCCCCGCCCCCCCCTCCTCCCTGCCCCCGGACCTCCTCCCCGCCCCCTCCCTGCTCCCCGGACCTCCTCCCTGCCCGGCTGCTCCCTCTCCCTACCCCCTTCCTGTTCCCAGCTGCTCCCTCCTTGTCCCCAGGCACCCTCTCCCTGTCCCCAGCTGCCCCCTCCCTGTCCCCAAGTGCCCCCTCCCTGCACCCTCCCTGTCCCCGGCCGCCCTGTGGGCCTCAGCTCTTTGCGCCCTTGTAGGACCAGGAGCCTCCCCACGAGCGCGGTCACCGCCAGAACCGAGCCGACAGTGTAGGGAGGGAGAGGGGAGAGGAATCCTTTAGCACCTGGAATTGCGCCCTGCGTGGGGCAAGCCTGCTGCGCCCCCCCACCGCGCCACCGGCCACCAACCACCCCCGTCCTGCCCCCGCGCCCCCCACGCCCTTCCAAGCTGCTGGCTGTCCTCATGTTTATTTTTTCACTTGAACTTTCAATAAATGTTGTCAAGACCAGAATAAACTCACGAAGTTTGGGTAGGAATCACACTTAGAGATTAAGAGAGACTTGACATCTTACCCAACTAGAGACCTAGTACTATTTTGCTTAAATATTATATTTTCATATTACTCCTTAATGTGTTCTGTGTATTGTCTATCGTCGTTATAGTTACTACTCGAACTGTCGTGCACGTTAGCGGTTTGTTATTGTGAATAGCAGATTCTATTCTCTGGCTTTCCAATTTATTAGGAACTGTGACGTCTGTCACCTTCGCACCCCGTGCCCCCCACCCCCCAGCCCCTGCTGACCCCTGTGTTCCCACGGCCACTGTGGCCCATGTGGCCCGAGGACCTGAGTGTCACTGGCTGTGGCCCATGCGCCCGGCCCGGCAGGGGGCAGTGCTGCGGAGGGTGGGGATCGATCCGGCTTTGCCACCTGAATGTCCTTCCTGCTGGAAGATCCAGGCCCCAGGGGATGCTGTCCACGGGGCAGAGGCGGGGTCTCCCCTGGGGACTGGGGTCTGCAGAACCTCCCCAGGTGGGCACCGGCTCAGGCTGCCAGAGCATCAGGAAGTGAAGGTCGAGGCAATAGAAGGTCACAGCCCTGGAGGAAGCAAAGGCCTGAGCCTTGGGGCCGCAGTGTCCCCCTGTGGGTCCAGAGTCCCCTGACCCACGTGCATTTTCAGAGACGTGAGTGGCTTTTGCATAGGGGGCACTATTTGGTGATAGAGTGGGACCATCCTGACCCTGATCCTCCACCTCAGCTCCTCTTGGCCTCAGTGGCCCCATTTGACGCTGGGTGGGTCTCTGCTGGTCACTGGCCAGGCCTCCCACCCCTGCCCTGCATGCCCTGCCCCCCAGGGCACCCTCTTCGCCTCTGGGCCTACAGAAAGGCGGGGCTGGAGCTCCCACAGAGGCTTCTGGGCATGCCTGCTGCTGCCAACTTGCAGGTGGGCAGGCGTGTTCCCTTCCATCCACTAGCCGGCCCGGACCCTTCAGGAGGCCGTGGGGTCTGAGTCAGGGCGCTGCTGTGAAACCCAGCAGGGATGGGGGCTCCTACGCAGCTGTGCAGCCTGGGGACCCCCCTTCCCCCAGGTCCAGCTCTCGGGGGCTTATCTGTGGAGACAAGGAGAGCACCGGCCAGCTGCCGGGGATGAAGTGCCCGGACCAGCCTGTCTTGCATCTCTCCAGTTCACGGGGAAAGGACCGGGGTGATGGAGTACAGCGCGCCTTGCCACAGACCCCGACAGCCCTGAGCAGCCTCGTGACCCCACTGCGACCAGCGGATCCTCACGTGGACCCCGGAGAGGAGGCGGGAGTGGGGAGGTGGGGGCCAGTGTGGGAAGTGCGGGCCTGGGGCTGGGGGCCGTGCGTCTTCCCTGGTGGGCCCCGTGTGCGGGGACGCCCAGCGACGGCTGCGGCCACACCTCAGGACGTAAGTGACCAGCCGCCCGCAGCTGCGCCAGAGCCTGTGTACGGCGTCCTCCCCTGAGACGCCCGGGCACCGGATCTGACTCTGGGTCTAGAAATCCAGGTCCATGCACTCTGTTCCCATCGCGTGCTCAGGTGTGACCCGACCACGCCGCCCGCCTTGGGGAACCTCAGGAAGCACTGCTGAAGGCAGCCTAGCAGCGGCACGAGGACTCCGCGTGTCCAGGGGTGTCTGTGGGAGCCAGCGGCCTGGCACCGGCCACCCTTGGGCAGGGCCACTTGTCTCCGCATGTGCCCAAGCCCACAGGGCTCCACCCTCAGAGCCACACAGGTGCCACCAGGACCCACGGTGGTGAAGAGCCTCATCCCATCCCAGAGAAGCCGGCGCTCGAGTCTGTGCACTCACACTCGCACACTCACAGATACACTCGCACACACAACGGCCCAAATCAGCAAAGCCCCAAATGAGGCCAAGCAAAGTAGAAAATCATCCAAGCTGATGATAGAAGAAGTTGAAATCATGGATAGCCCAATGAACAGAAGAGATTTTTTTTTTTTAATTAAAACTGTGCCATTAAAACATCACAAGGTACCGTACGGTCTGTCCATCCCACTGCCGGGCCCCGCAGGACGGGGCAGGGCTGCATCACGCTCACAGGCGCCCAGAGGGGGCGGGGACCCGAGTGTCCCGCACGGACGGACGGACAGACAGAGGAACATGGCGGGTCCGGCCACTCAGCAGAGCATCTCACCCCCGGGAGAGGAGGTGCAGACGTGCCCCGAGGGCCCTGAGGCCTCGAGGACCCTGAGCGTGGCCTCCGTCTGGCCCCGGGGTCCCGGGCGTGCTTGTGCTCCAGCCCTGAGCACCCGACATGGGGGCCCCCCCCCCTCGGGGAAGCCAGCGGCTCAAGCTCTTGCCTGGCCCCGCACCTGGGCTCCCTGCGCTGCTGCCCCGCCCCCCGCCGGCTCACGTTCACGTTTTGATTGCACGAGCGACCTCGCACGCAGCTCCTCCTTGGGCCGCCCTGATGGGAGGCATTTGGCCACAGAGCCAGCAGTCACATGGGGGCCTCTACCCAGCTGACCCGTGTCCATCCCCTGTCACAGAAGGGGCCCTGCTGGGCGGGGGCGGTGGGGGCTCCCACAGCGAAGGTTTGGGGGCACAAGACGCTGGCCGGAGAGCCAAAGGGGCACGTGCATGCCTCAGGGGGAGGTCAGCGCCTGGCTACAAGAGGCTGGACAGCAGCAGCCAGGGCAGGGCTGAGGGCACAGCGCCCCCCCCGACCCACCACGGGGAGCCCAGTGGGGGAGGGGTCTGCCCTGGACGCCGCCAGGCGGGGGGCCAAAGCGAGATGGGACCCACAGGTGCCGGGCGCTCCCCCAGCGGTCACCGTCTCCTGCGGACGTGCAGGCCCAAGGACGCCCAGGGTGACAGCCTCCCGGAGCAGCGGCTGGCAGACGGCTCATCACCAGCTCCGAAGTGGCCCAGGGCGCTGCGTGACCTCACTGGGTTGGTCACTGGGTCCCCGGGCTTTGCTTCTGTGCCTCTAGATAGCCGTCTCCCTAGGGAGTGATTCCCAAGGAGCACGCCCACACCCACTGGCTCGTTCTAGCCCCTGGACGGCGTTGGGCGTTGGTGTTGAGCGGACGGCCGAGGGGGGGCCCACAGCCCCCATAAGTGTCCCAGCTGAGAAGGAGGCTTCCTCTGCGCGGCCGGAGGCGGCCTTCAGGGCTGGGGGCGGGGGTGCTGCCCTGGGAGCCCCGAGGGTCCATCTCCAGCCAGGGTATCCGCCAGCCTGTCGGTTCTCAGCACACCCTCAGCCCCCAGGATCCCCCCTCCAGGCACCCCAAGCACTGGCGCTGAGCTGGGCCCTCAGCGGTTCCCGGGGGCCGCAGGGCTGCTGCAGGCCCCCCAGGCTCCACACTTGGGGGGGTGGCCTCGCGTCTTCTTTCACGTTTAATGTTGGGAAACTTCAGGCATAAACACCCGTTCCCAGTGGTCGGCCACCGTGTCTCCGCCGCTGCCCACATGGGGGGGGCTGACCTGCACCCCCAAGGCGCCCGTGGTACCTGCAAACGTTTCCGAGTGTGCTCCCACAGAGCTGGTACCAACCCCCCCCGGGGTCGTGGGCGCGGATGGTTCGTGCAGCAGGTACCTGGTGGGACACACACCTGCCCACGGACTCACAGATGTCTGGTGGTTGTGACGGTGACGATTTACACGGGGGCTCAGAAGGGAGCCTGGTGCGGTCAGTCCGGCACCGTCCAGCTGGCCCCTGCCCCTTCTCCCTGCGTGTCCGTCCTCCACTGACCGTCCAGTCGTGATGTGTTGGTTGCAGACGGGCCCCACCTGCCCTGCCCTCGTGCGAGCCGGCCGTGGTGTAGACCTGCGGGGTGGAAGGGGTTCCACGAGCCGCGGCCACGGTCCCCGTTGGAATTGGGCGGCCGGTGAGGACGCCGCTCCCCTGATGCGCCGTGAGGCTCACATGCCAAGCAGTTTGGTGCCAGTTCCGCCACGTGACCTTCCTCTAGGACTAGCGGATCTTGTCTGCGTGGGCGGAGGGCAGCTGGGGGAGGATCCGGGCCTCGCTCCCCTCGCCGGGCAGCTGACTCCCTGCCGTCCTCCCGCGGCTCGCAAAGCAGTTCCCTCGCCAGGCTGCGACCGCGGTGAAGACACTTCCGCTGTCCTCCATCCTCGGTGGCCCCGACCCCCCGTTGGCCGCATCGCGCTGGTTCCTGGGCCCTCTCGACGCAGTCGCTGTCCTGGGGGGTGTCATTGTTTGCAGCTGTGACGTGACGCTCAAGCCCCGAGGGGCACGGCCTCGGTTTCCCCGTGGGACCCCCCGCTCCTCCCGGCGGAGGTGACACCTACAAGCCACAGTCTGGGCACTTGGGCTGCTTGCTGTTCCTGCACTTGGCCACTCCCGACAGGCCTTGTCGTGTCCAGAGCCGTGGGGCATCCCCTCTGGGTCCCTTGACGTCGTTCCTGTGATGAGGGTCCCGCCTCCTGGATACACACCTAGTTTTATAGTTTATTTTGCTCCCAATTTTTACAGATTTCCCTTTGCATTGACTGTAATGCTCGTGGAGGTGACTGGCGTGGGGCCGGGTGGAAATCTGTCAAGTGGTCGCTCAGGAAGGAGGGGCCTCTCCTGCTCGTCACCCCGTTTCCTCTTCCTCCTGTAACTATCCCATTGGGAATAGTTGGGTGTGTACATCCATGCGTGTCTCTGTGACCCGTCCGCACGACCTGCGTCCGAGGTCAGCGCTCAGGTCCCTGAGCCGCCGGCCCCGCCTTCGTGCTTCGCCCCTTCACTCACCAGGTTTCTACACGTTTGCACATGAGCCTCCGCGTAGCTCTGCCCGCGTGACCTTGGCTTAGTTCCCGGGCGTGGACGCGGGGGCCGGAAGCTGAGTAAACGCTCCCGTGAGTGAGTGGCTGGACGCAGCCGCCCGGGCCGGCCCCGACTCCGTTGGCCTCCACAGCTCCTGCCAGAATTTGGACTCGCACCGGCCCGACGAGCCCCGGCGTCTCGGGGAGCCTCCCTCTACCTCCTGCGCTGAGCAAGGGGGTGGGTGCATCATGTTACGTGTTAGGAGGCCGTTTGCACATCCTCTGCCTGTTTTTCTGGGGGCTTTTAATTTTTTATTTTTAGAGGCTCGTTAGGAACCCAGGATTCTAACGTCTTGTTTCTGATATAAATTGCAAATATCTTCCGCTGGGTTGTCTTTAGGTGTTTTTTTCCACGTAAAATACTTTTTGCGTGTAGTGTCTTGGTTATCGATCTTTGCCCTTGTCGCCGGGGGTGTCATGTCACAGGACTGTCATCCGGCCTCGGGTCACGGAGGCCCCCGTCGCGTTCTCTGTGATCACATCGGCGTGTCAGCTCTCAGGTTAGAACTCGTGCGCCCGCGGTCTGTCCTGGCTTGTCACTGTCGTCGATGGATCCAGTTATACCTTTTTATTGTCAAGCCGTTCAGTGATCCCAACATCGCTTGTTAAAAAGTGCATCTTCCCACGAATTTGAGATGCGGCCTTTAGGATACATCCTCGCCTGCTGGGCCTGTTCCTGGATTTTCTCCTCGTTTCCCGCGGCCTGCCGTCTGTCCTGCCCCAGGACCACGTTCCCCGAGGAAGCTCCCGTGCCCGATGGGCAAACTCACTCCTTGCTCTCCTGCTGAGGGACTTTTGCTGCCCGCTTGTGCTTGAGCGTCTTCCCAAATGACCGACTCGTGGGCTCCAGGAAGAGGCAGACACAACACAGCAAAGAACCAGAACCACAGTGAACCGCGCCGGTGGTGTTCCCGCTGCGCTGAGAACCGCGTGGGGAGGCCCGCGGGCCGGTGAGGCGCAGTCGCTGGTCGCTGGTGTCAGGGCCTGGAGCCGCCACCTGCCCGCCCACGCGTGTGCTCGCTCGCTCCCCGGGGCTGACGCTTACCCGACTCTGTCAAATCCAGAGGAGAAGCGCGTCGTCTGGCAGCCGAGGCGGTGTCGTGTCTCGTGTCTCGTGGTTCTGGCCCCAACCCCGGGCTCCGTTGCTGGCCGGGATGGGGGCTTCGGGGCCGCCGCTCTCTCATCCCGCCTCCTCATCCACAGTCCTCCTCCATGTGGCGGGGCCGTGGCGGACCTGCCCTGGGCTCACTGGAGGGATGGGATGAGCCAATGGATGTGAACCCCACCCGACCCCGGTGTGCAGGGCCTGCTTGACGGCCTGTGGCGGGCGGGGCGGGGGGCCGTGTGCACACGTCACCCCGCGGTTGGCTCGCTGAGCATCCTGGGGCCCTGGTCCTTCTGCCTGGAAGGAGGCTCCTCTGGGTGGCACTGGGACCCTCCTGCTTCAAACGTCTACTAAAATACTCATGACCGTGAGCCAGTCCTGCTCACTCGCTGGCGGGGCATCCAGCAGACAAATCCCTGAATCCCGGGGCTAAGGGGCTGCTGGAAGAGCGGCCGGGGCCGGGCAGCGCAGCAAATGGTGAGCGGGACGAGGGGTGGGGCTGAGGGACGTCGGACCCCGGGGCTCGGGGCGCGCAGGTCCGCTGCCTCCACCTCCCGCACGCCCACTGCGGCCCACTGCGTGGACTGGCCGCCCGGCCTGGGAGACAGCGCCCCCAGCTCCCGGGGCCCTGGAGGGCGGCCCCACGGCGGCCGGATAGCGGGGGGAGGCGGTGCCGTGGCCCCTGATCTCCCCTCCCTCCGAGGGCGCCCGCCTGCCCTCCCAGGCTCCAGACACTCCCCAGGGGGCCCAGGAGACACTTGCCTTATAACCTGGAGGCTTTAAGTACCTGCTGTCAGGCATTTGCTTTCTGGGGAACAGAAATTACTTGGGAAGGAACAGAGCTTGGGGTGAATCACTAAATCTGCCAAACACGCCCACAGCGTCGAATCCAAATGGCAGCCACCACGCGTCACCCAGCACCGCTCCTGGGCCGCCCCTGGGTGCCCCCTCCCGCCCGCGGAACCCCAGCCGCCCTGGCGCCGGGTCACAGACCTCGTTCCCGTCCCTGCTTCACCTCGAGATTGGGGGAAGCGGCTCAGGAAGCCGAGCAGGGCGCTGGGGGAACCGGCGGGGTGGACAGCCTGCTTCCAGCCTGGGGGGGCCGAGTCCTAAGAGGCTGAAGCACTTCTACTTCCCCGTGTACACGCGCAGCCTAAGCGGCGGGCTGGGGAGGCTGGGAGGGAGCTGGGGGGCTGTGGGAGCTGGGGGCGCTGAGAGGCTGGGGGGCTGATGGGGCTGGTGGGGCTGGAGGGCTGGGGGGAGCTGGGGGGGCTGAGGGGCTGGGGGGCTGATGGGGCTGATGGGGCTGGGGGGGCTGGAGGGTTGCTGGGGGTTCTGGGAGAGCCAGGAGGCTTGGGTGCTGGTGCCCGTCCGCAGCCGCAGACCCCGTGCCCCCCAGCTCTCTGGGAGGACTGGGGCACTGGCTGGCTATGGGAGCTGGGGGACTAGGGGGACTGTGGGGGCTGGGGGACCTGGGGGGCCTGGGGGACTGGGGGGAGCTGGCAGGGCTGGCAGGGGCTGTGGGGTCTGGGGGACTAGGGGACTGGGGGTGCTGGGGGTTCTGGGGGAGCGAGGGGGCTCGGGTGCTGGTGCCCGTCCGCAGCCGCAGACCCTGCACCCCCGAGCTCTCTGGTCAGGGGCCGAAGCGGAGCCTTTCCACCTGCCGGGGCCTCCAGCCCTTCTGTGCTCCCCACTGCCTCCGCGGGAATCCTGGCGCCCCGCAGCCCTCGGGCCTCCCAGAGTGGCGTGGTCAGGCGGCCTGGGTTGGGGGACGAGGGGAGCGGGAGGCTGGGCTCTCCGAGGAGGGGCGGCGGGCGGCGGGCGGCCGAGGCAGGCGGGGGCTGGGGCGGGCAGGCCGGGGCTGGGCGCAGCCTGCTTCGCTGGAGCCCTCACTCGGGATCTCAGATCAGATGCGGCCCCTTGAGGCCCAGACGCCGGGTCGGGAACTCGTCTCGGGCTGGGCATCAGGACCTTCATGTCGGGGTGGACCCCTGTCTTGCCAGGGGCGCACGGTCTCCTGTGATTCCGGGCCCGCCGGGAAGGGGCCTTCCCTTGTCTGCAGGGCCCGGAGCCCCGAGCGCGGGCACCCGGCTGGCACATCCTTGGGCCGCGGGCTCCCTGCTCAGCGGCCGTCCGAGGCACACGGGGTGTCTTACGTCCGGAAACCCAAGCGGCGAAGAGCCAGCAGTGCTCCCAGCCCAAGGCGGCAGGAGTGGGTCTTACCCACGAGGTCACCCAGTGCCACGCGATCGAAGCCGTCGGCTTCTCCCTCAGTGTTGGAAGGTCTGGTCTGGCTCCGCGATGCGATTTCAGCGACCCAGACACCTCTCCAGGTCCCCGTGGAAGCGCTCCCCTGCCCGTGGGCGGCCGAGGATGAGCTCACTTGTCCCCTGGCTCCGAAGACATTTCAGCGAAGTGTGGGAGGGCGACAGTCGCCGGCTCCGAGGGGCGAAGACCGAAACAGCTAGAGCCGGTGAGAGTTTATTGCAAAAATGACGCAGCTGACAAGGAAATTTGGTTATTTCTGTGGCACGTGGCATTTTATGACCATCGTCAGCATGACCGCTGATTCTGCGGACACTAAGGATGTTGACGCTTCTGGCCATTTTACACGATTTCCGAAATACGCGTGTCAGTAGCCTGTGTGCGGGCCGTGCCGGTGCAGCGTAAAGAAGATTTAGCCAACTTGTAACTTCACCGTTTCCCCTGAAACGTCACGTGTCAGAGAAGCCTGATTAGTTTAACTTCTGTATTTTTATAATGAGAAATGACAAATCTTACCCCCCACCCCCACCCCAGGACCCTCTGAAAACCCCAGAGTTCGTTTGAGGTCAAAAAGACTATATTAAATTTGACTTGGGGAAGTTTGTAAAACATGTCAGAAGGTTTAAAACACTCGATTAAAAAATAATAATAATAAATAAATAAAACACTCGATTAAATAAGATTGCAGATCACAACGCTTTTATACAATATATTTAACCAAAGGAACAAAGATTTAGGAAGCAATGTACTTGAGGGGGAAAAAAATACTTTGTTCTTTGAATACTGAAAAAGCTCTGTTTTTAAAGTAATCTAAGACCTGATCAAGACAATGTGAAACACGGGAAATTATTTTGCTAAGTCACAGAATCTTTGTTCTCTAGGTAGATTACTCAAAAGGTATTAAAAAAAAAAAAAACCTTTTATGACCTTTTTTCATGAATATGCCATTTCAGAATTTTTAGAGATCTGGCTTTTTTTCATAGCACAGTTTTTCTTAATGTGGCAAATGCAGGTCTCGTAACAGACCCAAGTCTCTTCCTACTTTTATCTATTGAATTTGGGTGTGTTTTTTTTTAAACAATTATGCTTGGATCACTTCCAAAAATTTCATGAGACATTAAACAGCTACCCGTCATCTTAAGTCATTTTTTTTTTTTTTTGGTGCATTTGGGAGCATGGAGATAAAATGAGCTTATTTGACTAGTAAACCTGGGGAGAAAGCTGTCTGTGGGCATTACGGTCCGTGTGGACGACTCTGAGGACTCCCCGTTCTAACTAAGCAGCGAACTTAGACCAGCTCGTGTCTCCCGAGGACGATCCTCCGTCAGAGGACTTGGGACACGCACAATTCAGGTCCGTGTTTCTGGGAGATTCACAAATACCTTATGCAACACCCGTTTCCCGGGCCCAGGGAGCAGCGCTGAGCGCAGGCAGCCCCTTGGAGGCGGGGGCGGGGGGAGGGCAGCAGGAGCAGAGTGCGTCCCTGGGACGTGAGGTCCCCTGTCCCGTGTCCCCCCAGCACCGTCTATGGGTCCCTGTGGGAAGCGCTCCTCAGGGGTGTCCCTTGTCCGGGTTCCCATCGCTCCTTCAGGAGTCCAGTCTCCCCCGAGGTTTGCGTGGCAGTGAGCGCGCCCTCAGAAGGAACCTGCATTTTCTTCAAGGAGTTTGGGACGTATTTTCCTATTTTCAGGGATTTGGGATCATTTTTAAGTTCTTCTTTTCCCTTTTTCTCCTTAACCACCTTTTCGTGGTGGGGGCCCAAATGAGGGGGGGCGTGAGGGGGCCTGGTCACAGGGAGCCGGGCCGTGCACCCAGCCTGCACCACCTCCAGCACCAGGGTCGGGGGCACGGGGTCAGGTGCACTTTGTGGGGGAGCGCGGGGTCGGGGACACAGGGTTGGGGTCGCACAGGGTCGGGGACACAGAGTTGGGGGCACAGGATCAGGGAGCACAGGGTGGGGGCACAGGGTGGCGGACACAAGGTGGGGGGCACAGGGTCGGGGGCACAGGGTGGGGGGCACAGGGTGGGGGGCATGGAGTCGGGGCACGGGTCCAGGTCGGGGCACAGGTCAGGGCAGGTTTACCACGGGCCTGAGCCTCACCCTCGTCTCCGTCTTACTGAGGCGGCTCTAGGAGCAGAGACATGCTCCGTGGCCCCTGGTGGGTTCACCCCTCGCAGGGGCTCCCCCAGGACGTTGTTTAGGATGAGAGCTCCCTTGACAGTCCTTCTAGGTGGAAAGTCTGAAACTAAAGGTGCACCTGTCTTGACGGACTTGACATCATTCACCCATTTTATGAGCCTGAGGGCAGAGCCCGCTTGGCTGGACTCCGTGTCCCCCCCAGGCCCCCGACCCTGCGCTGAGCTCCCCGCAGACGGGCAGGAGGGACCGGCGCCCCCGCCTCCCAGCCCCCAGCGACCGCGAGCCCTTCGGAGCCGCTTCAGGTGCGCGGGGCCGCGAGGACGGTCGCTCCCCGCAGGTTCTGCGCACAGACCGCACCCCGCATCGGCGTCATGGGGTTTCCCTGCCTCCCGCGTTGGAAGCCTCTGTGGGATGTCACGGTTGCTTGGAACCTGTTAAGAGCCGTTTGCTCGGCTGCGATGAACGTCTTCTGGGAAATCACCTTCATTTCTTCGGACGCGTCCGCGGGTGCGGGGACGTGGGCTTCACCCAGCAGAGCTGCATCCGCGGGTTTGGCCCAGACTCCGATGCTCATTGAGACTCTGGTCGAGCCCAGGCCCCCGGGACTGTCTCCCACGCACCTCGTGTTCCAGAATCTTCCACCTTCACCCCCACCCCACTTCCTTTCGGAGACCTGTGTCCTTGGTCGCGAGCGATGCCTGTCGGCCCCTGGGGCCTGCCCCAGCCGGGTCTGCGCTGCTTCTGTGCGTGTGTGTCCCTCCAGCCTGACGCAGACGCTTAGCCAGCTGAGCCCTCCAGGCGGCCCCCTCTGAGCTCTTTTAGCCAAACCAGACTTCTATGCATATTGGTGAGATTTGTATTGAATATCATATTTTCTTGCAGAATTCCAAGTATGAATTTTGAGTCTTTTAGCCAACTATTTTGAAAAACTAGCGTGAGCACCACCGGCATCGCTAATGGACGTTGCAGGGTGGTGCCCAGGGGATTGGCATGGAAGCGCCGAGCAGGGACCCTGTTATCACCGGAGGGGCCCCGTTGCGAAGGGGACGGTGGCCCGGGGTTGTTGAGGACAGCAGCTCTCACACACGGGGCCTTCCCGGGTGCAGGGCTCTGGCTGAGGGGTCTTCCTCTGCCCCCCAGCAGCCCTCCCAGTCAGCTGCTGCTCCGAGCCCCGGGAAGGGGTGCCAGGTCATCGCGGCTGAGGGGCCTGGGCCCCTGCGCCATGCTCTTGGCTGGGTCCTGCCTGCTTACGAAGGCGCCTTGCACCAGGCCTTGCAGTCCTTTCCGAGTCACGTCTGCGCGGCCAGGGTGGGGGGCCGGCGTGCTGGCACCTACGCTGAGTTCCCTGTGCCCTCCAGGTGTGCATCGTGCAGAAGAGGGACACGGAGAAGATGTACGCCATGAAGTACATGAACAAACAGCAGTGCATTGAGCGGGACGAGGTGCGCAACGTGTTCCGGGAGCTGGAGATCCTGCAGGAGATCGAGCATGTCTTCCTGGTGAACCTATGGTGGGTGACCCGCCGCCCTTCCTGCCCAGGCCCCCCTCGTGTTCCCTCCTCCCTTGCCTCCGGGACGCCCACAACCTGTCCCCGCCTCCCCAGCCACTCACGTCGGTTCCCGGGGCCAGAGCTGCCGGGTGTGCGGGGCGCCCTGTGTGAGTGCAGGTCTGCCCACGCACAGGGAGGCCGGGCGTCCCCAGAAAGGAGGCCTGTGGCCCTTGGAGTCTCTGGCACTGAAGCCCTTGGGGAGGGTTTTGGGGCCTGAGCTCCTCCATGCAGTGGGCCCCACGACCACCCCTGGAGAGGAAGGACCCCATAAGCTGCAGCGAGATCACCGTCCTCCTTCCTCCCTGGGGTCCTGCTACGCAGGGTCCTCCCTGAATCCTCCCTGACAGCGTCCCGTCCTGGGCTCTGGGCTCCCTGATGGGCTCCCAGACTGGGGGGCGTTCCCAGGGGCCCGAGGTGGGCACAGCGGTGCAGGCAGCTGGGGAGGCGTGTGACAGACGTGTCTGGTCCTGGTGGCGCCGCCTCAGGAAGACTTACACATCCCCGGGATGAGCCGAGGGTCCATTAGCCGAACACGGAGGAAGAGGCGGCCCAACCAGCACGTGGGGACAGACGCGTGGGATGGGGCATTGTGGAGAGTGACCTGGTGCCAGCTCCTCCAGGGGACACACTCGGGGCTGAAGGTCCCCCTTGGGTCATTTACCTGGAGCCGCCGCAGGTGCGGGAGGCACTTCACAGCGGCAGCTCAGCTCTGCGCGGGGGGACGTGGTCCTGCCTGGTTGTGCAGGAGGAAGGAGCTGGGGGACGGGCCCTGCCCGGGGAGTAGAGGGAAGGGAGCGAGGCGCTGAGCCAGGCCTGCAGGGCAGTGGAGCCTGGGGCTGCCCAGGCCTCCTCCTCCTCCTCCTCACCCCTGCACGCGGCTCCTGGCCTCCCTCACTGGCCCCAGGGCCCTCCGGTTGTCCAGGCCCCACGCAAGCAGACTGGCAGGGCCACACCCCGTCCCTGAGCTCCATGGGGTGTGCTCAGCATCCTGGGACTGTGGTTCTAACACTGGGGGCAGCCAAGCACCCCTTACACCTGCCCCCTCCGCCCGACGGCCAGGGTGGGTCAGAGCCCTCGTCCTCAACAGCGGTGACTGCCCCCCGGGGTGGTAGTTCAGTGGGTGGGGGAGAAACGGCCTCACCGAAGCGGGGCCTGCTTGCAGCCTCACGGGAGCAGGCGCCTTCTGTGGTTGACCCTCAGCCATGGCACTGGCACGGGCTGGCCAAGAAGGAAGGCCCAGGATTTCCCACCTTGGGGGCCTCAGGTCCCCCCAGTCCCTCTGCCTGGTGGCCCCCAGCCCCCCCCCGGTGGACTCCTCCACCATGCTACACAGGGGTGAGAGCGGCCCCCAGTGCAAACTACAGATGCATCTATACCCGCAAAGCGCTCCACATAGGTGACTCCGGATGTGAGGCATCGTTAGAGTTAACGTCTCCCTGTCATCCTGCAGCCAGTACCCCCCCCCCCGGGCTGACCTGCCCCCACCGGCCCGGGAGCCGGGCAGTCCGGGCTGCTGCAGCCTCACCTCCCAGTGTGGGAGGCCACCTGCTCTCGTCCACTGCTCCCCAGCACTCCTCCGGGTCCTCGGGCCTGGCGGGCCGAGTCTCTTTGCTCTCGGGTCCCATATTCCACTCCCCCGGCCACCGGCTCCTGAGATGAGGGGCAGGGAGGCTTCTGGTGGGCAGGAAGGGGAACACCACATGAAAGAGTAAATCCTTTGTAACGTTATTCCTAAAAGAGTCAGTTGCTTAACAATGAGCATTACCTCTGAGAGCTCACACAAGAGGTTACTAAGTGGAAGGAGGTCTTTTTTTTATTTTTATTTTATTTAAAGATTTTAAAAAATTTATTCATTCATGAAAGACAGAGAGAGAGAGAGAGAGGCAGAGACACAGGCAGAGGGAGCAGCAGGCTCCATGCAGGGAGCCTGACGTGGGATTCGATCCCGGGTCTCCAGGATCACACCCTGGGCTGAAGGCAGGCGCCAAACCGCTGCGCCACCCAGGGATCCCCAGAAGGAGGTCTTTAAACTGTTGTTTCATTACTGCCGTCGTCCTCATCATCATCACTGTCATTTTCTTTATCATCGTCATCACCACCACCATCACCACCATCACCACCATCCCCGTCACCACTGTTGCTGGAAGCCGGCCCCTTGCCCAGCACTGCCCGAACATTTTGCCTTGTGGCCTCCATTCCTTAACACCCCTCCACGGCAGATGTTTTTATCCCTTTCTAGAGAAGAGGAGCAGCAGGGAAATGGCCAAAGGCCATGCTGTGTCCTCTCCCCACTGGCCGCTCCTGCATCTCGGCCCCTCGCTGGGCTGCCTCCCATCGGGACAGGCTGCTCTGTCTTTCCTGAGGGTCCTGGCTCAGAGCAGCTCCTGAGCAGCAGTAGAGTCAGTGCCTTGGGCAGGGCCCTGCTCCCGGGGAGTGACCGTGGGAGGCGAGGAGGGTGCCCAGGCTCTTAGATGGGGGGGGGGGTCATCGGGTGTGACAGGAGCTGTGACCCCGGCTCCCTAGCACGCATGTGCCATGTTCTCCCCTGGCACCCATAGGTACTCCTTCCAGGATGAGGAGGACATGTTCATGGTGGTGGACCTGCTTCTGGGCGGAGACCTGCGCTACCACCTGCAGCAGAACGTCCAGTTCTCCGAGGACACGGTGAGGCTGTACATCTGCGAGATGGCGCTGGCCCTCGACTACCTGCGCAGTCAGCACATCATCCACAGGTGTGTGCACACCTGCCGGTGGGGCGCCTGCCTGGGCCAGTCCACTTGCAAGGCGGCCACACTCCTGCAGAACCCGGACAGCCTCCTGCGTGCTCTGGCCCCCCCTTGCCTACACACCTGCCCCCAGGTGTGGCACCTGGGCCAGTCAGTGCCCCACAGCTGAGCACCCGATGTCCACGGGGGGGTGGATCCCGTGTGAGCAGCCCCAGGTGGGCCAGGATGGGGTCCTGGTCTGTCCAGCCTCTGATCCCTGCCGCCCCCGGCAGAGTCCATCTGCTCATCTGCCGCGCTCCAGGGGAACTGAAGTAAACTTAACATTAGCCAAGAGCAGATGAGATTAGGATAAAGTTGTATCCGCAGAACAACAGGTAAACAGGTGTATTATCAAGTCAAATAGATGGGCTCTGTGTGTTTGTGTTACGTGGCCTCGGCTCAGGCACTAAACAGTCACTGAGCGCCTCCGGGTGAGGCCAGGTAGGCCCAAGGCCAGGTGGCGGACGGCAGGGACCCAAATCGTCAGTCCTGCGCAGCCCCAGGGCTCTGGGGGAGGGGCCAGCCTGCAGGTCCCGGCGAGGGGGCTCGGGCACCGCGTGTCCAGCACGTTCTCCCGTCTGGCCTCAGCAGGTGGGGGGCGAGAGGCGGCCGCGACCCCCGGAGCAGAGTAGCTGCCTTCACCTGGCTCCGTCAGAATGTTGCTGGGTGGCACCTTCTCAAGCCCACGCGGGTCTCTGGGGCCTCCGCCTTGAGTGGGGAGGGGCCCTCGGGGGACCCCCGCCCTGCCAGGGACCACGAGGGATGACCGGGCCTCCCGGACCATGTCCCCGCTTCCTGCTTCCTCAACAGGGACGTCAAGCCTGACAACATCCTGCTGGATGAGCAAGGTGAGCCGAGGCCGCGGGAGGCTGGACGTGGGTGCGCCCCGCCCGCGGCACGCGTCTCCGGTCCTCGGGACACGTGCAGTGTCTTCTCTTCTCGTAGGACACGCGCACCTGACCGACTTCAACATCGCCACCATCATAAAGGACGGGGAGAGAGCCACCGCGCTGGCGGGGACCAAGCCGTACATGGGTGAGCCGCGGCCGCCGCCTGCTGCGGGGTCAGGCCTGGGGGCCCAGGCGGTGTGGGGCGGGGCGGGCTGCTGAGAAAGCCGGTGTGACCCCACTGCCCACACCAGGGGAGGGGGACCCCCGGGGGTCGGGGGGGTCACGGGGGAGGAGGGGCCCCAGGGGTCCGCAGGGGGGCGTCGCCGGGCCCGTGCGCCCGCGGTTCTCAGCTGCCCGCCCCTCCCTGCGCAGCGCCCGAGATCTTCCAGTCCTTCGTCAGCGGTGGCAGCGGCTATTCCTTTGAGGTGGACTGGTGGTCGGTGGGGGTGCTGGCCTACGAGCTGCTGCGAGGATGGGTACGGAGCCCCCGGGGCCGGGGGCTGGCCCGCACCTGAGCCGGCTGTGTCCCCAGGGCGCCCGCGGGGTGGGCCGGGAAGGAGGAGGCCGCCCCACCCACCGGGTGCTCGGGGACAGCCCCGCACTCCTGGATGTGCACTTCGGGGCGTCTGCCGGGCGGGGGGAGCGGGCTGAGCAGGTCGGGAGGGAAGCCGCCGAGGGCTCCAGGGCCTCCGGGGCCTCCGGAGCAGAGAGCAGAGAAGTGACCTTCCTGTGGGGTCCCCGCGGGGGGCCCCGCATTCCCACCCCAGCGGCCACAGCCCTGCCCGCCCTCCACATCCCTCCTGGGGGGCACCCTCAGCCCCTCCTCTGGGGGAAGGTGCTTCCTTCCCGGCCACACAGGCCGCGTCTTCTGGCCAGTTCCCGGCCTCCAGCAGGCAGGGCCCAGACCCGGGCTCTTCCGGGGAGCTGTGCATGGGGGGGGGGTGCCTCCGGGTGTGGGGCTGAGGCACCCGGTGCAGCGCTGCCTCCCCCGCCCCAGAGGCCCTACGACATCCACTCCAGCAACGCCGTGGAGTCCCTGGTGCAGCTGTTCAGCACGGTGAGCGTCCAGTACGTCCCCACCTGGTCCAAGGAGATGGTGGCCCTGCTGCGGAAGGTGAGCCCCCGCCCCCCCGTGCGAGGAAGGCCTCTGGGCCCTGCGCTCTGTGTCCGTGTCCCCCCGACGGGGCTCACAGCCCGTCTGGCCGTGGCCTCTCTGGCTTGAGCTCTGGCTGTGAGCTGAAGCCACGTGGCCCTGGGTTAACCGAATCCCCACGGTCACCCCCCCACGCCACAGATGCCCAAACCTGGGCGCCCCGGGGCGGGGGCGGGCGCTGTGGGCTGGCAGCCGGCCTCCGCTCGCTCCGGCCTCCTCTACCCCGTCCTTCTGTCTGGGTCGGGCGGCCACCAGGCCCGGGGGGGCTCAGAGAAGACCTCAGCCCCCGCCCCCGCCTCCCACTGCCCGAGCACGTGGCTGCCGCGGCCCGGTGGGGGGCGCAGCCTGGCGGGGACGGGGCCCGGGCCAGCTCTTGCTACCAGCGTGCCTCCATCGGGGCCCGGCCGGGCTGGCGCCACGGCTCCCCACTCAGAGACCCCCACTTGGTGCGCCGGGGCCTCCGGGGTCAGGAGCCTGCTGAACGCTCTAGGCCGGGCTGGCTCCCGGCTCCCGGCCCACAGGGCCCTCCCCCGCGTGTCCTCACCCCTGCTGGAGGCCTTCGTCTCTGGAACGATAGCCAAGCAGCTAACGGCCCGTCCCAGTCCCTGGGAGGCCCCGGGCCCAGCGTCCATGACGGAGCTCTCCCCCAGTGGGGCCGTGGCCTCCGGACGCCCGGACGGGGAGTGGGGACTCAGGCCCTGGGCAAGCCTCGGAAAGGGTCTGCTGCCTTCTGGCTAAGAGGAGGGACGGCACGCGGGCGGGGGGGACACCCAGCCTCCGTGACCCGGTCACACGGGTCAGCCCGGAGGCTGAGCCCAGGGGGTAAGTCCCGGGCCCGTTAGACCAGGCCGCCCCCTTGGCCTCATTATGGCACGACTGAGGTCGGCGCCCCCTTTCCTTGCCTGGCCCTTGAGGTCCTCCTAGCGGGACCTCGCTGGGGTCCCTGGTGGGGGCAGGTGGCCGGCCCTGTGCAGCAGGGTCGTGCCGGCCCGGGCGCCGTCTGACGGGGGCCTCGTTTCAGCTCCTCACAGTGGATCCCAAGCACCGGGTGTCCAGCCTGCAGGACATGCAGGCGGCCCCGTCACTGGCCGGCGTGCTGTGGCAGGATCTGAGCGAGAAAAAGGTGACGCCAGGCTTCGTGCCCAACGTAAGCCTGGCAGGCGGCGGGCAGCGGCTGCGGGGGCCATGGGGCGACCCGCGGGCGGGGCTCAGCTCCCTGTCTCCCCTCCAGAAAGGCCGCCTTCACTGCGACCCCACCTTCGAGCTGGAGGAGATGATCCTGGAGTCCAGGCCCCTGCACAAGAAGAAGAAGCGGCTGGCCAAGAACAGGTCCCGGGACAGCAGCAGGGACAGCTCTCAGTCCGTGAGTGGGCGGCCCGCGCGGCGTCTCCTCCCCCGACCCCCCGTCCGGCCCCGCGCTCCCTTCTCCCAAGGGGGAGGAAGTGCCTCTGCTGCCCCCGGGCCTGGGGATGCCTCACGGGGTCACGTGTGGGGTCATGTGCACACTCCTGTGTGCCTCCTCTTGCAGGGTCGCCCCTTGCGGGGACCCAGGGGGGACCCTCTGTTAGCCCGACTCTGTGTCCCAGGCCTGGGAGTTAGGATGCCAGCTGGGGGGACACGGTGTCATGGTGTCCGCGACCCCTCTCCAGGTCGCGCGGTGTCTCCCGGGCGGGTGGGGGCGCCCCTGGGGAGGTCTCATGAGCATGAGATCAACCCTGCACCTGTCCCCAGGTACACCTGTCGCAGAAGCGCCTGGGGGTGCAGGTGTGGGGGTCACACCCGTGGCACTGAGAGCGATGGGTGCCCCCCAGGCCCGTCTGAGCCCCGGTGTCTGCTCCCCAGTACCGGCGTCAGGCGGGAGCTGGGCACCCCCCCCACCGTGCTGCGGGTGCAGGTTTGGGGCCTCCCCGCGGCGGGCCTGGATTCTGGGGCGCAGCATGGGTGGAGCTGCAGGTGCGGCCCCCCCACTTCCAGTTTGGGGCCTGGGCGCTGGGCGGTGGGGTGAGCGCCACGCCCACCCCTGCTCTGGCCTCCGCGGTGCTGAGACCGCGTGCGTTCCCGAGACAAGCGCCCGTCGGGGAGGGTCGCCGTGGGCCCGCTCTCCTCCTCCGGGACGCGTGGCCCCGATGACGCGCAGCCCGTGTCCGCTCCGGTCCCCGCGCTCGGGCTTCCCGCGTCTTCCCGGGAGGCCAGCGCCCGACCCAGGGCCTCCGAGGTTTACTTCCGTGTCTCTTCCAAGTGTCGCCGTCTCCCTGGGTTGACCATCGCGGCAGCGTGAGCTCGGGTCAGGCCCTGCGCAGCCCCGGACGCGCTCGCGCGCTGTGTGTCGGGAAGACGGCTCTTCTCGCGGCGGAGGCTTGGCGTCACCTTCAACACTTAATCGGCTGAGACTAAGGGCTCATTCGTGTCCCCGTCTGTCCGTCTGTCCTCGGGCTAGCGTGGCCCGGTCCCGACGCCCGGCGCCGTGTGCCAAGTGCCGTGATCAGGCCCCGAGAGCCCTGCACCCCGGTGCCCTTCAGGCTGCTTGGCGGCCCTGGGCCCTGGCCCTCGGGGGAGCCCCGAGTCTGGGAAGCGGGTGTGGGCCGGTCAGCGGGTGTGTTCCTGGCAGTGCTGGGGCGGAGCCTGGCTCGGTTGCCGTCGCCCTGGGGGCCCCCCCGGGGTCTGATGCCCCAAGGGCCGGCCTTGCCGATGAAGCCCTGCAGTCGTCTGCCTGGAGGCGAGGATTCATCCGAAGGGATTATTCAGGGAATACGTGGGGGGGGGCGTCAGGAGGAGTCCCGTGGGCGGTGGCCTCAGCCCCACCCCGCGGGGACCCTGGCGTGTCGGCCCCGCCTCCAGGAAGCCGGGTCCACCTCCCGCCCCCAGCAGCCACCAGCTAAGGGCCGGGGGGCACGTGGGTTTTCGGGGCCCCCGTCTCTGTGCGTGTGTTGG
Organism: Canis lupus dingo; assembly: GCF_003254725.2. Lineage (NCBI taxonomy): Eukaryota > Metazoa > Chordata > Mammalia > Carnivora > Canidae > Canis > Canis lupus. The sequence goes on along the minus strand of NC_064270.1, from coordinate 40,387,459 downwards.
CCAAGGGCTGGGTGGTGCCGGTGCGGGCGTCGGAAGGGCGCACCCCGGGGCCGGCCGGACACACAGACGCGCACCTCGCGGCCGGGAGCGTGGGTGCCTGTGCGGTGTTCCCCGCGGGAAGGCCGGCGATGCTCAGACACGGGTGTGGCCCAGAAGCCCGTCTGTGCGGCGGCGGCTCCTCTGGGCGGCCACGGGAGACGACAGCGCCGCGCACGCCAGCCCGCCTTGTGTCTTCCGCGGGCGCTGACCCGCCGGGTGAGGGGCTTCTGGGAGGGGCCCGGGGAGCAAGCGGAGCCCACAGGGCCGGGCACGGTTCACCAGGTCCCCCACCGTGGACGCGCGTCCCCGGGACATCCAGAGGACGTGCCACGTCCCGCCCGCCACGTCTCGTTAGCATCACGCCGCCAGCATGGCGCGCGACCCGGACGTCCAGCCCAGCAAGGCTTTCTGGCTCCGTCGTGACAGGGAAGGGGCGGGTGAGCGCGGCCCGGGGCCACGGCCACGGCAACGCCGCCGTCCACCCGGGGTGAGCGCAGACCGGTCCTCGTCCTCCCGGGGACACGGAGGGGCCGCCCCTGTGGAACCAGAGCTCCGCGCGGCCTGTGCCCCGAAGGCCTCTGGCTCTGCCTGCGCCTGGAGCTGCCGCTGGGCTCCGTGTGCCGGGTCCCCACCGCCCGCCACGAGCCCCGGGCCGGAGTGAGGTCACGGGGAGCAGCGTCCCTGCGCCCTCGGTGTGGATGGTGGCACTTGTCACTGCCGTCCCAGTCCCGGGGCAGGTTTGTGTTTTATTTAGGATCCAGGCTGCTTTGTTGGGAGGGGCTGCGGTTCCCAGAGCTTCTCTGCCTTTTCCACCGTAACAGCTGTCCCCGTGGGCCCGGGGAGGGCACGGGGCCTCTGCTGCACGTGACTGCGCCATGACCAGGCCGAGCGCTGGCAGCGGGATGCAAGAGCCGCCGGGTGGGGCTGCGGATGTCCCCCCACTGTAGGGCAGGCGTGGCCAGGCGTGGGTGCAGGCCCTGGATCCACAGGCCTAAGGCCGGGCGTCCCCATCCCCCAGGTGTGCCAGGGGAGGGCTGGGACTTCCCAGCAGGGAGGCTGGTGACAGCCTCTGCCCCTGTGCCTGGGCCTCACCAGCGTGTGCCCCGTGCCCGGGCCGTGCACCGCTGTGGCCCCATCAGACACCACTAGACCCCGGGGCGCGGGGTGACCTGCTTGTCACTGCAGCCCTGCTGCCCGTGGCGGTGGTTCCTCCCGCCCGGTCTGGTCCAGGCTCGGGCTGTTCCAGCCTGTGGTCGTCGCCGTGGACGCCCCGGTGTGGTCCTCCTGCAGAGAACGGGCAGTGCCGCCCACCAGCCCCCGCCAGCTCGTCCCCTAGCGCCTCGCAGACAGGGGTGTCCCTTGGGTCCTCCCGGAGAACACGGTCACCCGAGGGGCCTGAGGTTCTTTGACCTCGTTCCAGCTGCCAGCTTGTCTTGAGACTGAACCCCCAGGGCATTCGTCCCCTGCTGCTCTGGAATCTTGGCTGGGCCACGTCTTCCACGGCCCCGGGAGCCACCCTGCCGCACAGTGGACCCCTCCCTGGCCAGGGAACGAGCTCCCGGTCACGGTCACGTGGGGCCGCATGCCCCACCTCTCCCCCCCTCCCCGCCTGTCCCCCTGCAGCAGGTGGAGCCTTTGTGACCTCAGCAGGTCGCGCACGGCCGGGGTCCCCGTGCTGCTGGTGACCGGAACCGATCGGAGGCCGGAGGGCGGGTACAGGCCGACGTCGGGGAGCTGCTCTGTGCCACCTGCAACAGCCCCGAGCGCGCACTGCTCTCCTTTCGTGGGCAGGGCCCTCCTGCAGGCGGGAAGGGGCAAGCGCGTGGCAGGGCTCCTGTGCCCACATGTGTCCCCCCGGAGGCCGTCCTAGGCTCCGGGGTCCAGCTCCCTGCCCCCCACAGCCTCGGCCGTGGAGCGCGGAGTGGAGGGAGCCAAGCCATGTGCGGTCTCTGGCCACATTTTGTCCTGCAGACACGGCCCCCGGGTCAGCGTCCGCCCTGAGCAGGGGCTGGGCTTCCGTGCGGGCATCCCCTGGTCCCTGGCTAAGGGTCACCCCACCTAGGAGGTGCAAACCCCAGGCCCTGTTTGCCTGGGCAGTGTCTCCAGCCCAAAGGCAGGTCTCCAAATAAAACCACAGGTGCAGGCGATGGGGTGCAGGAGGCTCAGGCCCCCACCTGAGGGATGCGAGGGGGCCCCAGAGCATCCACTGAGCTCATTGGTATGTTTTTCTGACTAACAGGAGAATGACTACCTTCAGGACTGCCTTGATGCGATCCAGCAAGACTTTGTGATTTTTAACAGAGAAAAGTGAGTGTGTGTTGGGGGGTGGGCAGCAGGGCCCGGCGGGGTGGGGGGGCTCTCTGGGCCACGCTAGTCCTGACCCCCGCAGCCATGAGGCATCAGGGGCCCGGGAAGCGGATGCCCACCCCCCGGGGCGTCGGAGCAGCAGCCCTGCGGGCAGGGGGTGGGCGGCCCCAGTACAGCCTGTGGGGGGCTCCGTGGGGAGGCACTGAGCAACTGCCCGCACCCCAGGGTGACAGCGGGCGGCCCTGCAGAGTCCCATGGGCGGCCACCCTCACGCCCCCGAGGACCTTCACTGAGTGCCGGGGACCGTGGGCTCGGCTGGTTGGCAGGAAGGCCCCACGTGGCTAAGACACCTGCTGCGGGGGGGCAGGCCCAGCGTGGGGGGCCCAGGAGGGGAGAGCAGGTGAGGCGGAGGGCTTCCTGGAGGAGGCAGCTCTGAGCCCGGCCCGCGGGCAGTGGGCAGTGGTTTAAGGCCCGGGCTTCCACGCTGGAGGCCAGCGGCGTGGGCAGGACAGACTCCGTCAAGGACTTGCGCTTGAGCGAGGCGTCCTCAGCAGCCCCCGCTCTGGCCCGAGTGGTCACCCCGGTCACTCTGCTCCCTGCGGTGCCTGGAGGGGCACGAGGGGCAGCCCTGCCCCCGGACATGTGGGGGCCCCCAGCACGCCCTGCGGCTGCTGCTGCGGCTGCAGGAGGCCCCCCTGTCTCCCCGCGCAGGCTGAAGAGGAGCCAGGACCCGGCCAGCGAGCCCCTGCCCGCCCCCGAGGCCGCGGACGCTGCCGACGACGCGCTGCCCGTGTGCGGCTCCATCTGCCCCTCCCGCCTCACCGAGACTTAACTCCGGTCGCGCTGGGGACTCAGTCCGCCCGGAGGACGTAGGACGGGCGGGGGCGGCGGGCAGAGGCCAGCGTGGACGTGCCCAGCCAGGCAGCCCGGCTCCTCCCGGCGCAGGCCCGGCTGGTGGCCCCGCCGCTCCCTGGCTGTCCTCGCGGGGACGGGCCCACTGCGAGCTGCCCGCTGGCCCTCGGGGCGGACGGCCACCGGGGGCGGTCGGTGCAGCCGAGGACGGTGGGCCAGGGGCTGGGGGCGCCTCCCCCGGCTGCTCGGTTCCTGCGGTTGTGGCCGGAGGCCTGTGGCTCCCGGTGGCCCTGACCCGCTGCCGGCGGCCCGACGTCGCGCGCTGGCTGCCCACGGCCCACTCGGGCTTGTACGTTGGGGGGAAATGGAGTGTTTTTATAGATCCACACTGTTCCGGCGACTTCCGTGTTTCTGTAGATTTCTCACCTCTGAGCATCACGACATAAGAGCTGCCCGGTGTCCCGTGTCGTGTGTGCCGTGTGCCCGCAGCGGCTGTGTACATGCTGCCGGGGGGTGTACGGCTTCTGTCCCGCGGCTGCAGTGGGGGCGCCCTGGGGGGGTGGAGCCTGCTGGACCCGGACCCGGACCCGAGGCGCAGGCCGTGTGAGGACGAGCAGCCCCCCACCCCACTGGCTGCGGGCGGGCCAGGAGGACCCCAGCCCCACGAGGTCACGCGGGGATGCAGGGCCCAGAGCCGGGCAGCGTCCAACCCACCAAGGACGTTCTAGGTGGGGCCCCCGTGATGTCAGAGACGGGAACAGGGGAGGAGGTGTTGGGTTTGTTAAAACGTGTACGTCCCGGGCGCCTCGGTGGCTCAATCAGTTCAGCGTCCGCCTCGATCTCCGTTCGGGTCCTGCTCTCACGGTTCTGAGTTCAAGCCATAAACCCCAGGGGACGGCCCGCCTGTTTCCTGCGTTGGTGGCAGGGGGGTGGGGGTGGCCTGGCTCGTGACCTCCTGTCTCCCCGGGGCCTGACGCTGTCCCTGGCGGGGCCCCAGAACCCTGGGTGCGAGGCCACGATGACCAAAGGAATCTGGGCCAGAAGGACACGGGGCCCACCGGGCTGGACCTTCTCCAGGGGCCGCCCTGCACCCAGGCAGCTTCTCCAGGGGCCCAGATTCCAGGCTGGGCCGGATTCAGTCCCCGCAGAGGACCCGCCACTCGGGGCGGACGTCTGTGCAGGTGCTGGAGCCCCGGGCAGTGCAAGGTGCAGGGGCTGTCCCCGAGCCGTCCACCTGCCTTCAGTGACCATCAACGCCCTGCTCTTGGGGACACACGCCCTTCTGGGCACCTCCCACCGCTGGGGGCGCAACTGGCACCACTTCCATGAAGCAGGTGGGGCCCGGCCAGCCCGGCAGTTCCTTCTGGGCCAAAACCCTGAGCTGCTCCGCCTTGAGGGCGCAGGGCCAGGGCTCGCGTCTGTGGGTGGGGCCCCTGCAGCCCCAGCCTCGCCTCTGACCCTCCGACCGGGGTCACCCCAGCAGCCCCGTGGCTGTGTCTGGCCGGCTGGCCTGGGGCCCCTGTGTCTGCTCTGCCCGCAGCCGGACCCGGGCCATCCCTGGGGGGCCAGCCGTGCAGCCAGCCCCGGTGTTCCCGAGGTCACTGAGCCCCCCAAAGTGTCCCCCGCGCGTCAACCCCTGGTGAGAAGGCGGTGCAGGGGCGGAGAAGTCAGGGGCCACACGCCAGCGGCTTCTAACCCAGACACCTTTAATTGACCCGACTCGGGCCGCCGCGCTGTGGGTGGCATGCAGGTTCCTGGCTACAGGTGTCCTCGATGCACAAACTGCTGCTCTAGTCAACTACCGGGGCGCGGCCTAGTAGAGGAGGCATCTCCGCTAAAGGATCCTAAGGCTCCCCGGACGCGGGCTACGGGAGCGGGAGTCTGGTCCTCGGCAAACGGACAAACGAGGCCGCCTTTCGCTAAGTTCTGAGGGTCCCTGACGTCACCGGCTCTGGGGCAGGGGCGAGCTCCCGGGGGCTCCCCACGCTGGGCGGACGGGGGCGGTGACCACCGCGGGGAGGGCGGCCCGGCCTGCTGCACACCCGGTCCTCTGGGCCCTGGCCGGGCGGCCGCCCTGCAGCCCCGGGCTGTCCTGAGAGCCGCCGGGTGACCCGCCACCGCGTCCAGCCTCCTCAGCCTGGCAGTGACACCCCTCTCGCTGCACGGGCTCCTCCTTCAGGACCGGGGACCCCGAAACGGGGGGGGCTCGGGGGGGGAGGGAGGCCAAGCACCTTTCAGGTAAGTGTGACAGAGGGAGAGCTCCGTGAGGAGCGGGGTCCCCCGCAGCCACTGCCCCGAGCCCCGCGGGGCCCCTAAGACAGAGACGTGATGTTGGAGCGTCCGCCGGGGGGGGCCATGATCTTCTGGGCCGTGCGCCGGGCAATGTGGTCGTCGGCCTGGGACCCTGTGAGGAGGACGGGGACGTGCTGGCTACACCCGCAGAGCCCCCTGCGCCCCCCAACCCGCAACGGCCCGGTGCAGGGACGAGGCTGCCCCAGGAGAGCAGTGGGGGCCAGGCTGCTCCTCCCGCCTGTGGGTCCTGGCCCGTGACCGGAGAAGGCTGCCCCCCCTTGTAAGAGGACCCTGGCTTTCAAGGGGACCGGCTCCGGGCCTGGGTGTCCCTGGGTCAGGGAGGCCGGGCCGGGCCGTCGGGTGCGGGAAGCGGGCCTGGCCCTGGTTCACAGGAGAGCCGGTCACAGCGGGCTGGAAGCGCAGCCAGGTCCCCGAGCAGAGGCCCAGCAGCCACCCGAGCCCCCCAGGCCGTCCCCGCGCTCACAGACTCCTCAATGATGCGCCTCACCTGCAATTCTAGGGCTGGCGGGGCTCCCCACAGAGACACCCCCCCCCCGTACCCGGGGCTCAGCGTGGCTGATGGAAGGTGGCGTCACCGCGGCCTCACTGGGGCAGACGCTGGGGCGGGTCGGGGTCTCCCCACTGGCCCACACCCCGGGCCCCACCCCACGTCCCCACACCACCCGTCTGCGGGGGCCCTGGTACCTGTGAGCCCAGGGGAGCCCCCACCGGCCCCACTCACCAGACAGGCTGAACCCCGACCGGTGCAGGTTGCGCACGGGGGGCACCGAGACCTTCCCCGGGCAGGAGGTGCGGGTCTGGGCACTGCCGCCCGGCTTGGCAGGCAGCATCACCTCGTGGACGGGCCCGTCGTAGAGGCCGCGGGGCACGCCGTGGATCTCCGCCAGCTGCGGGCCGAGGGGCTGGGCGTGAGGGGGGCCGGGCTCCCCCCGGGGGCACCTGCGGTGCCAACACCCCCCCAGCTACACGTGTGTGCTCACAGGTGCGCAGCAGGCGGGGCCCACCCGGCGAGAAGCCTCGCGGGCACGACCAGGCCCAAGAACGGCAGCCTCCGCCGCCTGCCTCAGGCTCACCCGGTTGCGCGCCTTTATCCTCTTGTAGACGAAGTCGGGGAACGTCTTCCGGGGGATGAAGCGGCCGGTCCCCGGGGTGACGAACATGTTCCCGTCCTCCAGCACAACCCTGCCCTGGCTTATGACCACCGTGGGCGCTCCTCGGCACTCGAGGCCTTCAAAGATGTTGTATTCCACGTTCTGGGGAGACAGGGCGCAGGGCCTGGACCGTGGCACCGAGCCCGTCGCCCCTCAGCCCACGGCAGGCCGCCCGGCGTCCTCGGAGGCCCGTTCTAGGACCTCCGGCCAGAACTGGTCACCTCGGCGGGGCCGGAATTCAGAAGGAAGTGGCCACAGCCCGCGGTGCGGGTCCCTGAGCCCTGGTGCTCTGGACCGAGGGCACTCGGATGAGCCTCTACCAGGGCGGAGTGTCCCGCGAGGGGGGGCAGGTGTGCGGCAGGTGTGCGGCGCACGTCCCTAGGGCCCCCGCGTGCTGACCCTGACCCTGACTTAGGGACCAGGCGTCTCTTACCAGATTGTGAGTCTTGGCGGAGATGATTTTCGTGGCCTTGGGGTTCCAAATAACCAGGTCAGCGTCGGAACCCACAGCCACGCGCCCCTTCCTCGGGTACACGTTGAAGATTTTGGCTGCGTTTGTACTGGTCACAGCCACAAACTCGTTCTCGTCCATCTTCCCGGAGGCCTGGGAAGCAAGACAGCCAAGCTGATGGGGGGCGGGTATCGCTCGTCCTGACGACCCCCGGGGGCCGGGCTCCAGGCTTCTGTGTGGACAGCGGCCCACGTCCCCCTCGCAGCAAGAACCGCGCGCCCACGAGGGCGCCACTGCCTGGGAACCCAGGGGCCCTCTCAGGCGTGCCCGCTGTGCGAGTCGGTCAGTGCTGACATTTTGACGGTGCTGGTGTCCCCTGAAGGATGGGACGGTCCCCCCGGGGGACCCGGGGCCAGGGCTGGAGTTTGGGGGTGCGGGCAGCCTGGGAAATCTCCGGCGTTTCGGGGAGCCTAGGGGACACAGGGGCCCCACCCCCCGGGTGCCTCCTGCAGGTGACGGGAATCGGGGGAGGGCCGGGGCCTCCTCCAGGGGCACCAGGACCCAACGTCTGGGGAGCCCTGGATGGCAGGGCTGGGGGACCCACGCCCGGGGCCACACACGCTGCCCTCTGTCCCACGTGTCTGCTGGTCAAGCGGCCTCCCCTGCCGGGGCGCGTGGAGGACAACCGGCTCCCCACGCTGCTCACCACACATTTCTCCCAGACCACAGACATGCGCTCCTCGATGCCGTTTGTGCCCTCGGGGATGAGCGTGAAGTTGTCCTTGCCCACGGCCTTCTGGGCGGTGGTGAAGGTGCAGTGGGCGCTGCCGGTCACCTGCAGGTCCCCGCTGAGAGAAGCCAGGGTCAGACGAGCGCACGGTGGCCTGACTCTCCGGAGCCAGCAGAGGCCGGTCGGCTTTGCCCCCCCCCACAGGCCAGCACAGCCCCCGGGTGGGGGAGTCCAGGAGGGCAGCGCGGCCGCCTCGGTGTGGGGCACGGGGAGGGGCCGGTGCAGCAGGGGCTCTGCCCGGGGGGCCCTGGGCCTGGGTTTGCACAGAGGCCGGGGCTGCCCGCGGGGGAGCTCACGGGCCAGGGCGGGGGCACCGGGGGCGCTGGGGGCGGCTCCTACCTGGACAGCAGGGAGGTGAGGTGGTCGGCAGTGCTGGGGTCCGGGCTGACCGGGGGGGACGTGACGAAGGCCGCGGCCTTCGCCCAGTTCTTGCTCCAGTAGTGGGAGCCGTTGCTGCCCAGGCTGGCAGTGATGGGCTCCCCGAACACCACCACCCCTGCAGGGAGACGCGTGAGAGGCTCCCCTGGGCCGCCTGCCTGCCCCCCAGAACCCGGGGGTGGGGACCCCCAGCTGCCCCGCATGTTCCCGACCCTGGACAGCCTGTCTCCAGCTTCTGGGGCGCCTGGACCTCCCCAGGTGGGGGGCCCTCTGCAGACCCCGGTCCCTCACATGGCTGCCGGAGGTCAGGCCTGCTGGGGACGCAGCCAGGCCGTGGCGGCAGGGCGACGGGATCAGCTCGGCCTGCCTCTGCCCTCTGAGGCCCATCCCCTGGACCCCGGGGTCTCCTGTGCACCCCCTGCCCCCCAGCTGGGCTGCTCTATGGGCAGAGGCCCCCCAGCCCGCAGGGCGTGCAACCCAGCTCCACAGGCACAGAGGTGCACGGCGAGCAGTGATGTGGGGCTCCCGCTGGGGGCCAAGTTCCATGGCACAGAGTCCGGGGCGCCCTCACACGCAGAGACGGCACAGGTGCACGTACGTGACACACACGGGGACCGGCCGTCACGTCTGAACAAACAGGGCTGACAGGCCTCTTGCTTCAAGGCACCTGGGGAGCAGGTGCTACCCCGACGAGACAGGAGACTGGGCCCCCAGAGAGGGACCAGCACCTGCACCTCCCAGAGGCCACGCTCCTGGGGCCCTCGCCTGTGACCCCCACCACCAAGAGGCCAGGTGGGCCGCTGCCTCTGTCGAGCCTGCCCTGCGCTGAGCCTCAGTTTACCCAGCCCAGCTCCTGAGAGCGTGACCCCTGACCCCCAGAGAGAACTCCCCGCCCCCCCCCCAGCAAGCGTCTGGGGACCCGGGCCTGGCACTCACCCTTGCGCTTGGCTTGGGCGACCACGTCGGCCGCACCCTTGCTCATCACTTTGGTGACGTACAGGGGGCAGTTGGCCTGCTTGGCGACAGTGACGGCGCGGTACACGGCCTCGGCCTCCACCTGGGGACAGGGGCGCTCAGGCCGGGCCAGGGCCCCGGGGCCTCCTGACCGCCCCCCAGGGACCCTGGGCCCAGAGGGGCCGCCGTGCGTGACAGAGGACCCAGCCCGGCGCTCGGCCCGGGTGGTGGGTGGACCCAGAGCCCGTCCCTCTGGGCAAGGCCTGGGGGCCACCGTGGTCGTGGGGACCGAGCCCAGAGTGGGTAGGGCCCGTTGCTTCGAGCCTCCCAGAGGACGAGTCACAGCCCCGCCCCGCGCGGGTCAGGCTCTGCCCAGGGCAGCGGCGTCCTCCTACCTCCTCGGGGCGGCTGAGCACGTGGCCCTCAGGCCCGGTGACGCCGAGCTCCAGCAGCCGCTTCTGCTCCTGCATAACCCGGGGCCACACGCTCAGGCGGGTGCAGGCGGGGCGCAGCGCCTCCGTCTGGGTGTGATGCAAGCAGACCTCGCCCCGGGATGAGCCCTGACCCCCGCCTCCCGGGAGCCCTGACCCCCAGGATGAGCCCTGACCCCTCACCTCCCGTGAACCCTGACCCCCCACGGGTCCTGACCCCCGAGAAGCGCCCTGACCCCCCACCACTCCCGTGAGCTCCGACCCGCCCCACCCCTCCCGTGAGCCCTGACTCCCAATCTCTCATGTAAGTCCTGCCCCCAAAATGAGCCCTGACCCTCCTACCTCCCGGGGGCCCTGACCCTCCACCTCCCGGGAGCATGACTCCCCCACCTCCTGGAGCCCTGACCCCTGAGAAGCACCCTGACCCCCCAACTCCCGGAGGCCTGACTCCCAAGAAGCATCCTGACCCCCCACCTCCTGGAGCCCTGACCCCCAAGAGCGCTCTGACCCCCAACTCCCGGAAACCCTGACCCCCCACCCCTCCCATGAGCCCTGACCCCTGGGATCAGCCCTGACCCCCCCACATATCCCGTGAGCCTTGACCCCCAATCTCTCATGTAAGTCCTGCCCCCCAAGATGAGCCCTGACCCCCCACCTCCTGTGAGCTCTGACCCCCCACATCCTGTGAGCCCTGATCCCCCAGATGAGCCCTGACCCCCCCCTCTCATGAGCCCTGACCCCCCATCTCCTGGTGCCCTGACCCACAATCTCTCACGTGAGTCCTGACTCCTGATCTCTCACGTGAGTCATGCCCCCCGAGATATGCCTTGACCCCCCCCACGTTTCATGGGAGCCAGGCGCCCCAGAATCACCAACCAGAGGACTCAGGGTGCAGGAGCACAGTGGGTCTGGTCAGGGGGACCCCAGCTCCCTGAATCACAGGTGAGGTACGGGGCTGGAGAGAGCACCCTGCCGGCCGCAGTGTGTTCCACTGGGGGCAGGGGGTGTGCCCGGGGAGTGCTGGGGGCCCTGCCCCCCCCAAGCTTTTGCCCCGGATGACCCTGAGCCATGAGTCTGAGCCGCCTCGTGCATAAACGAAGACGTGGATGCCAAGCTTCCCCGTGAAGAATGGGGGAGAAGCAGAATGCTTCCGGGCCCCAAAGACCCAGTAACGAGACCCTCAACACTGGGGGGTGTCTTCCTGGCGTGCCCTGCGCACCGCCTGCGCACTGAGCGGGACCCACTGCGTCCTCCTAACCACGATGCCCTCGTGGCGGGGTGGGGCTGCTGCTGTGTGAGGAGCCCCCAGCCCCCAAGGTACCCCGCAGCGCCTGCACCTGGGGGTGCCCACCCCACAGGCCAGGGCCCGAGGGCAGGTGTGGGACCAGCAGCTGCGCTCAGAAGGAACAGCCTCCGGGGGCCCCATGCACAGGGCAGGAGGACCGGGAACCCCTGTCTCAGTCCCCCCAAAAGCAACACTTTGGTTCTGGGGAACTTCTGATAAGAAGCGTGATGATCACGGAATAATCTGTGTTAGAGCCAAACGCCCCCCGGGCTCCCGCGCTCGTGCTTGCTCGACCGCGGACTCCGGGACGCCGCTCGCCAGCCCGTGTGCACTATTCCCTCCCTCGGGCGCTCACACCTGCGTGTCTGCACACCAGCCCCGCCCGCCCCGCAGGCAGCCGGCCCGGCACCTCCTCCACGATGTCCCCATTCTCCGCGTGCACTTGGGCCAGGGCTCCCAGGTCCCGGATGATGCTGAAGATCTCGTACATCTGGGAAGACAGCGCACCAGGCGCGTGGGGCCGCGTCCCTCGGGCCGGCAGCCGGAAGCCCCCAGGCCCCTCCCCTCACACCTGCGCTCACCTGGCCGTCCGTGCACTGGCACCTGTCCTTGTACGCCATGAACACCAGGAAGGAGTTCACACCTGCAGGAGAGGCGAGAGGGGCCCGGGCGCTTGGCCTGCCGTCGGTCAGACGCCCGGGAGCCTCCGCTGCTCCCCGAGCTCCTCGCCCACGGGGTCTGGTCCTAGTCACTAACTCGGGTCCGCTCTGCACCGCTATGAACCGCTCAGGACTTTGGCTGGTAGAGTAAGCCCTGGGTGTAGGCCGGCTTGTTCCAGCACAGGCCACTCCGAAAACCGGGTTTGAGAGCGTTCAGACGCCAGGACCCGGGTGGCCCTCATCCTTGGCCCGCGGCGGGTGACGGGACTGGGATACGGCTAGGGACGGTTACGGGGCGCGTCTCTCACACAGAGGCCCGCCACCTCCTCGCCTGGGTCCTCTGGAAGTAGGACAGACCTTCCGCTTGTCCAACCTCCCCCCTCCCGGCCACCCCGACCGCCGGGGTCACACGGGTGCAGAGCCCCGCGCGGCCAGGGGCCCGGGGGAAGCGGGACCAGGGAAGCCCGGACTCCTCGGCCCTCCCGCGCCCCGGCACCCCGCCAGTGTCGGGGGACGCCCTCACCTTTGTCCTTGACCAGGGCCTCCAGCTCCTCCCGGATGCTCTCATGCCAGCGGGGCACGTCCACGTGCAGGGAGTAGTCACAGCAGGCCCCACTGTCCGCGCGCTCCCGCCACTGCTCGTAGGCCGCCAGCAGGCTCACGCCCGCGTCGGGGAACACGTGGTCCACTGCGGGGGGCGGCGCGGTCAGCCGAGCGCCCCCCGGCCCCCAGGAACCACCCTGGCCTCCAGGGCTCCTGTTCCCAAGTGACCGGCTGCTCCCGGGAACCTGCCCACCGGCTCTGTCAGCGTCCTCGCCCCCGGCCGCCGGCCTTCGACGCGCAGCCAGGGCGAGGCAGGACTCGAGCCACCCCGCGCCGGACACGGGCAGCCCAGGGAGCACGGGGGCGCGTAGGGCGCTAAGCTCCCGCACGGGGGTCTGCATGAGGGAGGCGCACCTGGAAGGCCCGTGGGGAGCAGCGGGGGGGGGGGCGGGAGCCGCTTTCCAGGGCTGGCTCCCCTGCTGGCGCCTCACCATGTGCACTTCAACAGCCCCCCGCCCGGGGAACCAGGAGGGCACGGCCACTGCACCCTCACGTCCCTCACCCGGCTTCAGGTCCAAGGTCCAAACAGCTCACGGCCTCTCCCGGGTGCAGGGAGAGAGCTCCGAGGCGGGGTGGCCAACGCGGGCCACACGCACCCAGGGGTCACCGGCCAACGCTGGGCCTTCCCCCAGTGCACCCCTCACGGGGGCCCCGTGCTTCCCGCAGCTCCGATCTCACGCCCAGGACCCCGCGGAGGGGGTGCCACCCACCCGGCCGGCTTGTCTGACGCCCCGGCTCTGGCACGAGCAGGTGACGGCCACGGAGGTGTCCCGCTGGCCTTGGCCACCAGGGATGAGCATGAGCAGCGGCCAACAATGGCCAGTCTCCTTCGTCAAACTGAAAAATGGACCATTGTTGGCTGTTTTTTTTTTTTTTTTTTTTTTTTTTTTTGCCTTGTGGTTGAGTGAGCCAAACCGACGCACGATTCTGGCCACGGCGAAATGTCACTTGTGCAGAAGCCCAGATTTCCCAGCACGGCCCTTCCGGTGGCAGCAGGGACAGGATGCACCGTGCACCAGGCACGGCCCAGCAACTCGTGTGCACAAAATCACCCTCACAACCTTCTGAGGAGGTCAGCAAAACGGGACTTCTAACAGTTAGCGGAGTTACCTGGAGCCAAACAGCTAGAACGGGGCGGCGCCGAGGCTCGGCCAGGTGCGTCAGGCCAGGTGCATCAGGCCGGGGCTGGACCACAGCAGAGATGCCCGTGCGGCACCATGGAGCTGGCGGCGTTCAAGGCCGCGAGACCAGGGCTGGGTCAGGTCCGGGCTCTGAGCCTACCAGTGGAGCTCCCCAGGGGCAAGCCAGTGCGCCTGGCACGCTGCGGGGGGCCTGCCTGCCGGGCCGCGCGGTGAAGGTTCCTGCGGGAACCAGGGGCAACCTGATGCGGCACCGTAACTGCCTCTTGTTCTTTTCCTAGAGCACACAGCCCCCTTCTGGCCCCGGGCAGGAACTTTGTGCAAACCAAGCGCCAGAGGCTCAGGAGCAAACGTGCCTGTTTCGGACAACATGGCCCTCGCTTGTGCAAAAGGCAGTTTTGAAAACCTGGTCCTTGGCCAGCTGCCAGCTTCCCAGGACACAATCAGGTCCCGGGCACACACCCACGTGCTCCCGCGGAAGCCCCAGGAGCGTTGCGGAGCTGGCCGCGGCAGGAGGACTCGCAGTGTGAACGGCGGTAACCAGGGAATATGCAAGGATCTCCTAGACTGAAGGGTAATGAAGGGAAATAGGCCCCAAGCCCCCCAGAACGCGTCCTAGCGTCAGGCTCTTCCCGCAACACACACACCCGGCCAACGGGGCAAGGCAGGAGGCGGACGCTCGGCACGCGGGAGACACTCACGGATCATGGTGGTCCCTCCCGCCAGCGCGGCCTTGGTCCCTTGGCAGAAGTCATCTGCTGGGGTCATGCCCAGGACGGGCATCTGCAGCCTCGTGTGCACGTCCACCCCGCCCGGCAGGACCAACAGGCCGTGGGCATCCACCGTCTTGATGCCCCCAGGGACAATGAGGTTCTCTCCGATTTGTCTGAAAGCAACACAAGATTTCACTGTTTGCAGAGCCTGGAACAGAGTGCGGGCTCGGGCCCCTTGAGGGGAAGGGTGGTGGGGCCAAGACCTCCCCAGCCCGGCCCCCGGGGACAGTCAGAGAGCATGACACCCTGGCCAGGGGCTCACGACGGTCGCGCGAAGGTCCCACCTGGGCCCGCGTGCCTGCCCCGGCGACGTCCACCTGGGCTTCCGGCTGCCGCACCGACTAGGTGCCCCTTCCAGACTAGGGGCTGGAGCTGCCTGACAGCAGCAGACGAGCTAACAGGTGCGGCCAGTAAGTGTTTATTGAGCGCCCACTGTGAGCCCCCAATCGTCCTGAAGCTGTGATAACAAATACAGGTCCTGCTAGCGAGACCCCGCCCCTAGCTGGCGAGCTCCGTTGTCATAAAGGCCTGGGCTAGAGCTGGGTTTTGTAAAAGGGAAAAAAAAAAAAATTGAGGTGGATTTTACCCAAAAGTAAACCTGTGCATACGGGGTGACCAACGTGCACACAGGTGACCTGTGCAGATATCTGAGGCAGAAACTCACTTTATCAGACCATCTTCCACGTACAGATCGGCGTAAAAGGACTGGTCATCATTGACGATCTTCCCACCTTTGATCAAAAGGCGGTCGCTCTATTGGAAACAAATGAAAAACAGATAAGTTTTCTCCAAACTGAGTTTGTCAACATCGTTCCTGTAGCTTCTGACCCAGGAATCATGCTGGAAACCCTCAGGCACAACGCGTGGGTATAGATGTGACCCAGGAGCCCGCGCTGTCTGCTGTCCCCCACCCTGGTGGCAGAGCGGCACGTGGGCAGCTCCCGCGGACCCGAGCGGGTCCCACACCCGCCGGGCAGGCCGTGCGACCCCGCCAGGGCCACAGCGACCCACGGGGGCCAACGTGAGAGCAAAGCAATGACGTGCATTCCATGTCAGCGCCTAAGTCCCAGAGCTCGGGCTGAGCCGAGAGGGGACACAATCACGTCATCCCACACTGACCGGGAGGGTCCCCCCCTCCGCCCACACAGGCGGCTCCCGGCGGGGCAACTGGAGTCGGCTCACAGCAGAATTGTGCGGCCAAACGGGGGGGGTTAGAGCAGCGCCCCAGCCGGCAGGGCCCCTACCCCTGGGGGCAGTGCGTCCCAGCACAGGGAGGCAGACAAGGCCGGGAAGTCACACAAAGCCATGGCAGACCGAGACAAATCACGAGCACAAAGACGGTGACGTCACAGGGTGATGGGCGAGGAGGCAGGGCTGCTCAGGACAGAGACGGGCCCACTGGAGGGGCTGGGGATGCAGCGGCCCGGGGCCGTGGTCCAGGCCCAGGAGCAGCCCATGCAAAGGGCCTGGGGCAGGAGCTTGAGTTGATACTGGACACGAGGGGAAACTGGGGCGGAACCTTCTGAAGGGAGGGTGAGGGGCCGAGAGCCTGGAGCAGGTGGGATGTGGTGGGACTGGGGTGCCCGTGGGCCCCTCGGCGGGGGGGGGCTTAAGCAGGGGCTTGAGCACGGTCTGTTCATCACATTGGTCGGTGTGAGAAGTAGAAAGTGGTGTTCAAGGATGGAAATGGGGTGGTAGCCGGGGCCTGGTGAGCCTGCGCAGGTGAGATGGGGACCTCGGGCTGGAATCCGGGGGACGAGCAGAGACGGGGGCCAGAGAGGCTGGGAGCCGGGTAGGCAGGGGCTGCTGATGGACGGGCTGTGGGGTGAAGGGCCAGGAAGGCATCGGGGTGACCACAGGCCGTGCTGCTGCCGGGAGGGTGTCCGCATGAGTGGACCAAGGGCCAGCGAGCGAGGCCAGCCGTTGGTGGGTCACCCCACGGCACCGAGGGTGGGTGATCAGCGCTTGGCAGCCGTAAACCCACTTCTAGGAACCCCACCTAATGGCGGGGAGGGGCGGCAGCGCACCTGGAACACGGCACGGTCGTCGGGTTGCTGGTCTGACCCAGGGGAGAATCAGGGGGAGAAGAATGGAAACCGAGCAGGGACGCGGAATGCAGGACGCCCTAGATGGAACCTGGCTCGGCAGCCCTACCTCCCGGCCCCGTGTTTGGGCCTCATACGCTCTGACCCGCCCGGCCAGGAAAGACAGGTGGGCCTCCCGGGGACGGCTGGCCCCCTGCCCGGGGCTCCCAAGTGTCCACCCGGGCCCAGGCCAGGGCTGCAGCCTGGGGCCGACGCTCCTCACACTCCAGCCTGATGCCGGGAGATTAGCAGGAGCCCCACGAGGCGACACACAGCCGCTGCACGGGAGCCTTCCTGCGACGTCCGTGTGCCCACTCACTAGTGAGACCACCACCCGCCGTCCACACCAGCTGACACACTGCCACAGGCCACAGGCAGCCGCCCAGTGGACCGACTCGATCTCAGATAAGCCCAAGGGAACCCCAGCCAGAAGGGGGAAGGCTGTGGGCAGAACAGACCTGTGGTCCCCGTGCCCCCCCATCGACCCCCAGTTAGGAAGAGACCCGTGGTCCATGTGTCCCCTACTCTTGGACGTTCCTCCCCTTTTCAGGCCCCTGAACTCAGACTTTGGAAACCTTCCTGGGTTTGGAGCCCAGAGAGAAGTGCAGCGGGGATGAAGTGCTATGGCCACCACGATGAGGGTGGAAGTTTCCTAAACAAGACGCCTTGCGGCCGTCCCACCGACCCCAACCCTGCGCACGCGGCTGGCAGGCTTCCCACATCCAGCTGGACCCCGAGACAGCCCTGCACCGAAAGGACAGGGCCTCCTTCCTCCCCGAGCATCTCAGGAAGTGAAGCCACCAACCCACGCCCTCTCCTGAGGTCAACTCCCCAGTCTGGTCTCAGCCCGAGACCCAACAGGTGCCCCTTGCCCCTGAGCAGCCGGCGCCTGGGCCTCCCTCCCGGCCTCCCTCCTGGCCTCCCTCCCGGCCTCCCTCGCGGCCTCCCCGGGCCCAGGCCCCCTGGAAGGGGCCGCTTTGTTTCCCCGGCAGAGCAGGGTGGACTGTGACCTCCCGCAGCCCCCCTGCATGTGGTTGTCGTTGGGGGCCTCTGCTCCTGAAGCCGGGGCTGCGGGGTGCCCTCGCGGTCACCTTGGGCGCTGCCCCCCTGGGGGCTCCGGCCGCGGCTGGTGGGGATGCGGGCCTCGGGGGCCCAGGCTGAGCTAGGGGGGGCCGAGCCGCTTTGTCTCGGACAAAGAGCTCGCAGCGCGGCGGCGGGTCCGGGGCCAGGCGGCCGCGCGCGCGGGGACAGCATCGGGGGCGCCCAGGCCCCTCCGCGGTGCCAACAAAGGCGCGGCCGCCGCCGACCCCGCGGGGCCCCGGGACCGAGTCCGCCCCCCCCCCCCCAGGCCGGGCGCCCGTGCACCGCGCGGAGAGGCTCCTGCGCGCCCTGGGGAGCAGGCCCGGGCGCGGACGAGGTCCCGGGGAGCCGGCCCGGCCGGGCAGGGGTGCGGGGGGCGCTCGCGGGAGCCCCGGCGGCGGGAGGGCGGGCGGGGGGGAGGGCGCGGGCTCACCGTGATCCGGGGGATGCTCTTCTTGCCCTGGAACGACATCCTGCTCCTCCTGCGGCCGCGGCCTGGCTCCGCGGGGCGGCCTGGGGGTCCCGGGCGGGGGCGCGCAGAGCCCCGAGGCGTACGCGGGGGCGCGGGGCGTCCGAGTGCGAGCACGCCGGGCCCTCGGCTCCCGCCCCCCGCCCCGCCCCGCCCCGCCCCCTCGCATCCGAGCCCCGCCCCGGCCGCCCTGGGGACCCGGCGGCTCCCCGGATCCCTGCGCCCCGGGCCCCGCCGCACCCGCGGACGCGCGCTGCGCGGGGTGGGGAGGGAGGGGCTCTGCGCCCCGGGAACCAGGGGAACCAGGACGGGGAGCCCCGCGCAGTCCTGCCGGGCCCGGCCTCGCCCCTGCCCCGCGGCCGCCGCCGCCTCCCGGGTGACCCGGAGCACCCAGCGCCCGGGACCGAACCGGGGCCGCGGGGCCCGACTCCCCCCAGGACGCCCCTGGCCGAGCCCGGGCTCCTCTGCATCCGAGGCCCGGGCCGCACCGAGCGCGGGGCGGTGTTTGCGCTCCAGGAGCTGGCGGCTGCTCCCCCCGCGGCCCGGACGCTGCGGACACGGGGACGCGCTGGGGGGACCCAGACCCAGAAGGGGGCGGAGGACGAGGCGGGCCGAGACCCCGAGCGCGGGCTGGGGCCCGGGGACCCTCAGGGCGGCTTAGTCCCGGCCCCTCGGGGAGGGGGAGAGGAGAGCGGGGCCTGGGGAGGGCCAGCCCGGCCCCTGCCCCCTCCCCGCCCCTCCCCGCCCCTCCCCTGCCCGCGAGGGCCTGGCGCTGTCCGCGCAGGGGGTGCTGAACGCGCCGGGCCTGCGCCTTCGTGCGGCCCAAGTGCAGCCCAAGTGCAGGGTGCCCGGCTCCCGCCCTAGGGCAGGGGGCAGGGGGCAGGGGCACGCACCGAAGAGATCACTGCATGTCGGAGCTCCGGGCACAGCCCCGGCCCGCAGGGGATCCCACGCCCCGCGAGGAGGCTCTGACTCCCAAAAGGTTTGCAAGTGGGGAGGGTCGGTGGGGGGTGCACCCAGGAGAGCCGCTCCTGACCGCCCTTAAGGCGGCGTTCGAGGCTCTGGGGTGAGACTGGCAGAGGGACTCAGCCCGCCCATGGCCACGGCCACAGCCACGGCCACGGGAGGAGTCTGACCGGCTGTCAAACCGCATAGGGATTGACTTTTAAGGAAACGACAAACGACATCGCAGCCTCTGAGTTCTGTCCTCTCAGCCACCATTTCGAAATAGAAGTTTGGACAAGGGGAGCTGCCGGGAGGACACGCGCGGGTGCCGCAGGAGCATCGCTGCAGAGCTACACCAGCAACTCGCCGCCCGCCGGCCCACCCCTGGTTTCCACTCCACCCCCCCTCCAAGGCGATCCATAAAACGGCCTCTTCTTACCTGTGCGAAGTCGAAGGCAAGTGAAATGTGGTGCCAAGTGTCCTCCTCATTCATTCGCAGAAATTCTTTTACTTTTCTAAACTTCAGTGTTCTCTTCCACGTCTCACTTGGTAAAGAGCTACAGGAGGAAGCCGGCCTGGTGGCTGACCTCAGCCAGGTGGGGCCAGGCGGCTCCAGAGCCCATCTTCCAGGCGATTTTGCATGAGGCAGGAGGGGGCTGCGGGTAAGACCCCCGGCTCCCCTCCCCAGCACGCGGGAGCACCAGGTTCCCTTCCTGGTGGAACACGGCATCAGAGAACGAGGCGGAACACAGAAGTGGCCAGCGTAGCCACTATGTCCAGACTTGAGTGCCTTGGGAAGAGCGGAACTTGGATATCTTAAGATTTAAAACATTTTTTTTTATTAAAACTGTACAATAATTTACAAATGAGTAAAAATTCTCTGGTATATATCATAGGAATCACAATACAAAAATATGTGCAAAATTTTGTAGTTGACCACCATACAAACCTATTTCAGGCCTGTGAATACTGTTTAGCACGGAACAGAATATCACATGTTTAGAGTGTGGTTAGTAAGGAGCTGCTTCAGAGGACACAGATACTGGCTGGCGTGTTGCCACGATAAAACAAGTCCTAGTTCATTTTTGCATAAATTTACAATAAAGCTTTTTAAAATACAGTAAACAAATAGATGATTTGATACACATATTTACAACTTGATTTTCCTGAGCCTAAATGTAAATCCATTACTGTGTTAAAACACACAATCCATCTTAAGGTTTCAGTGATGGGGTGATGGTAAGTGTGGACTGACGTCACGATGCCTCCAAACCCACTCCCGGCACACCCTCCGATTCCTGATATCCAGCGCGGTGTTGACAAGCCGTGTAAGGCACGCGGGGTGTCCCGAAGGCTACGGGTTCTGCAAGAGCAGAGCACTATTGAAGAAGAGCCACCGCCCTTCAGCAGCTGGGACTCCAGACCGTGGAAACGTGGAAATGAGGTGCACACACTCGCACATCCGTGTCAACCAGGGAGCTGCAATTTACATGGATTTCTAGTGTAGACAAAACGAAAACATCGGTGGTTCTGGGTATTGTGTACACAGTGCGATCGTGTTGATAATTGTTACGCTGCACACATGTCCACATCTTGGTTTACACAACAAACATTTCTGGCAACTTCTGGTCCCTCCTCTTGTCCCATGAGAGAGTGGCATTGACACACAGACTTCCTCTGTTTGAGGAGTTTTTGCAGTAACAGAGCCCAGATACTTTCAGGAAATTCAATGCAGCCCACTGGTTTAGCATAAAGGGCATGCTCCAGGGCTTAAAAAAACCTTGTGATTTTAACACACTTGAATTCTTCAGATGCCCAGTGGACTAGCAGGAAATCAGTGACAAACGCTCATATTTGCTTTCTTGCTTTCTTGCTTTTTTGGCAAAAGCCCGGTCCTGAAATGCTGGATTTTATAATCAGATGAAAAGAAGGTGCCTACGACACATGAATAGAAAGAGTGATCTCCAAGGAGAGGAACGGGCATTGCAGCTACATGTGGGCTTCTCACAGGAACATGGCAAGGGTACAAATGCAGCTTGGTACATGGAATATTAGTTCACTGAGCCGTTTTCACTATGTACTTTTACACTTAAACAACAGCTTCACGCAAGCACCGGTCCAGATCTACGTGCTTCTCTGTCCTGCACAGAACACCCTTTTCAGACTACAGAGCTGTGATAAGAGTGTCTGGCAAGTGTGCGGACGGCCTGGGAAGAGCTCCAGACACATGTATGTACAACATGCAAAATCATGATGATGCAAATGCACAGGGGACGTGAATTTGGGTTTCAAGTGCACATCGTCAGCTCCTGAACGGCCAGCCCGTTCGGCTGCTACTGCTGGGTCCCCACAGGAGACAACCCCACAGCGCCTCCCCACACGGAGTTTCTGGACACCTACGTCACACGCTCCACCCAGCTCCAGAGCCCCGCGGGGGCTTTGAGGCCCTATCAAGGCCACTGTTGGCCAGTCAGCTCCGAACACAACGTGTGCCAGGAGGATGGAGTCATTGGAATGAGACAGGACTATGCAGAGGGTGAAACAAGATCTCGGATCTGACCTGCAAACCCCAGCAGCAGCCTCAGCTAGAGAAGCAGTGGGCCTGCCCGTATCTTGCCCAAGTGAGTGAGTCACTGCGGCTCTCGTGACCACAGGAAGGACGGTCCTTCCCGGGCGAGTGTCGGTTAAGGGAGCAACCCCCCACTGCCCAGCAGAAATCCCGCCCCCGCTACGGAGAAGCAGACCCGTCTGACCCCGTAAGCTTTCTCCCGATTTCAACCTGGGGCATCGAGCCTGGTCTGGCGTCGGTCGTCCACACCACAGTTGAACACGTCTTCAGACGCAGACACAAAGTGATCCTGACGCTCGCAGACCAGGCGGCCCTCCCTCCAGACCCTCAGAAACGCAGTCTGCTTTCCCTTCATACTGTGCCATTCGTCGGTCACATTCTCCCCTGGCTGCAGGTGTCCCCACCCAGCACGTCAACTTCCAGGTGTCTCAAAAGAGCTAAGATCTCGTCTCCTGGTTGAGCATGCACGAGTGCATACACAGGGACTCACGCACATGCACGCGCACGCGCACACACACACACACCTTGCACCACCAGGGTGCAGGGTCGATGGAAGCGCCACTTCCCGCCCGGGAGTCGGGCTGTGTCCGAGTGCTGGCAGACGTCCCTGGGCTGTGGGCCAGAGCACCCGGCAGCGAGGGACCTCAGGCTTAAAACGGGCTTCATCCATGTGCCGTGTCCTTTCTGAAAAAGAGCGAAGACAAAAGCTTTATTCTAGCGGGAGCCCTCCGAGGCCCTCGTGGGGCAAGGCTCGCAGTGAGGGGTCTGGAGAGGCACCCCGGGCGAGGGCGCTGATGGAGCGTGGGCTCCGCACGTGGACAGTGAGACCACAGTGGCTCCAGCACCAGCCACGGCGCCTCCCTCGCCACATAGGGGGAGCTGCCCACCCGGATACCCAGTGTCCACGTCCTCCCGTTCTGCAGCCGGGAGGAGGCCTCTACTAGGTACTGATTCTTCCTTTTACCTCTCCCGCCTTTACTGCTTGGAACGGGTCATGAAGGAGCAGCTCCGGCTCCTCCACACGGGGGATTGGGGTGGGGGTGGGGGTGGGGACGAGGGGGGGCACCCAGGGCAGGACCCCTGGGCTCGCACATGTTAGAAACCCCACACGTTCCGAGTCTAGGAGATGCTGCAGAGGATTCTCTCGGTTTGGGGTTTCTAATCTACCTTCTAAGTAGGAAGCCCCCCCCAAAGCAGAAAGGAAATGTAACGGGCGGGAGACACACACACTCACGGCCCAGGCCGCACACGTCCCAGCGGGAACCTCTGGACAATTAGTGACGCATTGTTCCTTGTCCCTTCGATCGGATTCGTATCTAAGTAGGTTCCCCCCAAAGCACCCAGAGGTGAAGGGGCCGGCCGGACCAGCCCTCCCATTTTGCAGACAGAAAAGCTGAGGCTCCCGGAGAACAGGCACCCGCCAAGTCACAGTTCTCGGCCGACCAGAGCCAGGGGCCCTGCCCGCCTGCCCGCCTGCCCTCCCACCCCAGGCACTGCTTCTCCCAGACACACGGTAACCGGCTGCGGCATGAACCTCACACACGCAAACAGAAAACATCTCATTGAAAATAACACACAGAATCCTAAAAAGTCACTCCCCCAAATGGAAGGAACAAGACAACGGCATCTGGTCGCCTGTGGTCACTTGATTCCCTTTCCTGAGCCGGCCCGGCCCTACTTTGCTAACATTCACCGTTCGCTGCTCCCTCCGGGAGGGGTGACTCTCTGCCCTCGTCCGTGAGCACAGCTCTGCGCCCACACTCACGCGCACACGCACACACACGCGCAGGCACGGATCTGCTCTCGGGATTCCAGGCTTCCCAAATGCCTCCTGCCCCCAGGCCCAACTCCTCGGGGGGAACGGTGTCCCCACACGTCCCTTCTCTGGCTGGGACCCAACTTCCTGACCGTCCCTGCAGCCCACGAGCTCATCGAAGCAGGAGTCATAAAAGCACAAGACAGGTGAGTGTGAGATCACCTCGTGGCTGTGACCGTGGTCTCACGGCCCCACGGGGCACTGCCCACCAGGCCCCCAGCCCAGAGCGAGGGCGGAGCAGGGGCGGAGCCTGCAAGGTCAGCCCTCGACTGGCCTCGGGAGCGTCGCCTGTGAAACTGTCCCCGGGTGACAAGGTGGTGCTGGTGGACTGGCCTTGACGGCTTGTACGAAAGGGCGTACTTTGTGGCAAACACCTGTTTCCTCCTGAGGGCCTGACATTTCCACGCATGGGGGCTGCCCAAATGGGTGGCCCCAACAAAACCCCTAAACTCCGAGTCTCAAACAGATGTCCCTGGACAAACGCTGCACACAGACGGCTGCAGCGGCCCCCATGGGAGGCAGAGACCCCAGGAAATGGGCTTCAGGATCCCCTCCGGACTCTGTCCGGGTCCAGCTGCGTATCCTGATTACATCGCTGACCTAAATCTCAGCCACGGTGGTTCCGGTGCTGGGACCCGAGCATCCTGGGAGTCGCAGAGCATGTGGGTCCTCCTGGAGACCCTGAACACTCTGCTTCCCACCCCCGGGGGCCGAGGGAGACTGGCCTCCATGAGCAGCCGTTCATTTATCCGGTTCTTCACGCGGCCAATACGTATCTGAGTGTGTCCTGGGGGCCAGGTCCCCCTTGAGCGTCCACACGGGCCGCGCGGGGGTTCCACAGTGAGCCAGCCGGGACACCTCTGCCACACGCAGCTCCCCGAGGGGCTCACAGGTCACAGAAGAGCCCGGTCCAGGGACGGTAACGCGGGTTAGACCAGGTGGCAGGAGAGACGGGGGACGTGGGAGGCGCTCGTAGCACAGGGTGGGCCCCCCCAGCAGCTCAGGGCCCGGGGGGCGGAGTCTGGTGCACAGACTGCGATGGGGGTGATGGGGGTGATGGGGGTGAGGAGCGGACGAGGGAGACATGGACTGAACCTTCACATCGGGCCGCGCTGAGGGTCAGCGACGAAACACAGGAATGAGCTGATAACCGAGGTCACGAGCAGCATTCGCTGCGTAAGTACGACGACGAGCACGGGACGGGGGAAGGACACGAGGGGGCCCCGCGGGCAGCAGGGCACTGTCACGGGGGCACCCGGCCGACAGCCGCGGAGCGGGCCCAGCGCTGGGGAGCCCACGGGGGACGCCACCCGTAACTCGCGCACGGACCCGCACGTGCGGGTTAGGAAACAGCGTAGTGATTAATGCCAAAACAGAGCCCGCAGAACAGGCTCCCGCCATCTGTGTTTGTGCCGGGAACTCCCGCCGGGATCCCCACTGTCGGGAAACAGAAAGCTGTTGGCAAAGGAGAGACGACGTCTTCCTGGGGTCGGAGGAGCCCCCGGGACGGGCGCCAGCCGCAGATGGCAGCGCAGGGGAGGGCCCAGGCCCGCGGAAACCGCACAACCCAGGAACGCCGGCCCGGGGGTGGGCGAGCGCCGGCCCCACAGTCACCGGGCGGCCCGGGCCCTGCTCCCTGGGCCGCAGACCAGAGTGGCCCGCGGAAACCAGAGCCCGTCCACGTGAGCTCGGAGCTCACTCTGCTCGGGGCCAAGGTCTTCCCCCCAAGGCTCCGATGGGGGTAAGTATCGAGACATAGACGCCCTGGCCAGGCTCCCCTGCTCCTGGCTCCCCGCAGGGCCTTCCCATAACCTCGCACACGCGCCCGGCGCCAGCCCGGCTGTCCCCCCACCCTGGCTGCTCTGTCCCCTCGGAGACCCCGGGCTCGCCCTCGGGGCCACCCACACTCACACAGCGCCCTGCTCCGGGTGTCCTCCTGTGGCTTTGACTCCGCGGCTGCCTGGTAAGCACACGAGGAAGGCCGCGGCCCTGTCACAGGTGAGGGGCGGCCCCAGGGCTCGCGAATGCTGCGGGGGTTAGTGTCACGCGTGACCTCGATGGGCCACTGGCGCCCAGACATTTGCCGGCATTACCCGGGGCGTGGCTGTGGGTGAGGGTGCTCCCGGCGGAGACGAGCATCCGAATCCACAAGCGAGTAAAGCCGAATGCAGCCCGTGCGGGTGGGCCTCGTGCGATCAGTCGAAGGCGTGACGAGAACGGAAGTGCTGAGCAAGAGGGGACCTCCTGCCCTGAGCCGGGACGTGGGCCTTCTCCCGCTCTCAGGCGTGGGCCGACCGGGCTCCCCGGACAGGAGTCTCCAGCGTCGGCTCTCCGGGCCCTCAGGCCTGTGGACTCGAGCGGCCTCTGCACCCGTGGGCCCCCTGGTCCGCAGCCTGCCGGGCGCGGGTCTCTGGACAGCTCAGCCCCGCAGCTGCGAGACCAGGTCGTACGCTCATTCCCTCTCCACAGACAGACAGAGACACACGGACACACACCTCCTGCCGGGTCTGGGGCTCTGGGGAACCGGGACCCGTACAACGTGTCACTTGACTCCCCCGCCGCGAGGAGGCCCAGCTGGACAGAGGTCACCTCACCTGCTGTGGCCGCGCGACTCAGTACAGCGGCGGGACCCGACCTGGGCCTGCTGGGTCTCCTGAGGGCAGCCTCCCCCGAGCCCCCGCAGACGCACTGGAGGCCATAAGTCCCAGAGCACGCCACAGTGTCACTTTAGGAAAGTCAGACCCAAGACGACGTCACACGCAGCCAAGGTAGAAAGCGGTCTGCTCGCAGCCCCAACCCCGGGGGCTCAGCGGTACCCGTGGAGGCCCCTCCCCTGCAGAAACTCAGTTCTCAGCGTGGGCTCCGAGGCCCATGGGTCCTGACGCTCGTGGGGTCCCAGGTCTGTGGGCTGCGAGGCCCATGGGGTCTGAGGCCCATGGGGTCCAAGGCCCATGGGGTCCTAGGTCTGTGGGGTCCCAGGCCCGTAGGGTCCCAGGTCTGTGCGGTCCCAGGCCCGTGGTCCCGAGGCTCATGGGGCCCCAGGTCAGTGGGGTCCAAGGCCCATGGCCTCAGCATCTGTGGGACTCCACCCTGGAACCGGGCACTCTGGGGTGGGCTGCGGCCATGGGTTCCCTCAGGCTGGGAGGCCATTTCTGGGGAGGCGAGGTCCTGCCTCCTCTCCAACGGCCTCAGTCCGCTGGGCCCGATGGGGACCCTGCACCACTGACCCCGAGGACCCTGGCAAGCGGGCAAACCACACTGACTGGCCAAGGGGGGCCCGGGTGCAGAGCCAGCAGAGACGGATGGCGCAGCCAGAGTGGAGGCAGGCAGGGAGCCAGGGGGCACAGGGGATGGGACACTCCTCATCTGGGGTGTCTGGGACTGCCCTGGCACTACTTCTCACCCCCCTGCCCCATTCGGTCCACCCTGCACATCTGGAAGCGGCCCTGAAGCTCGCGGCGGGTGGGGGGGTGCACGGCAGGGGCTCCACTGGCCACAGACCTGAAATCACGGAGGAGCCCTGCCAGGCGGCGGGGCCCTGGCCTCACCGTGTCCAGACCCTTCCTGTCTCCCTCACGGGCTGGACGAAGCCAGAGGCCCCAGAGGAGCCCCCCAAGCCACCCCCTGTCTGTCCACACTGGCCACGTGTCTCGGATGGAGCCTCTAATGCACGCGAGGCCCCGGCCCCTCAGGACCAACCTCCCCCAGTCCCCGGGACCCTGAGCCCCATCCTGGTGCCCGGGGGTGAAGTCTGGCCATGGAGGAGCATGCAGGGCAACGGCCGAGGGAGTGGAGGGGCCCGTGCCTGCCGAGCCCCCTTCTCCAGAGAGCCAGAGCATCGGCCCGGAGCCCGCAGGGCCGGGGTCCCCTGGGCGGGCAGGTGGGGTCCCCGGAGCAGGCCAAGCCAGAGGGAGCCCTGGAGGGCAGGGAGAGCCACGGCCGAGCCGCCTGTCTGGGTGAGAATAGGAGGCGGGGTGGGTGCGGGGGGCAGGAGTGGGGCCCGTGGAACCGGCGTGGGCGGCAGCAGGACAAGGGGTCAGGCAGGCTGGCCGGAGGGCGCTGCTCCTCCGCAACAGCTCCGGCTGGCTCGGGCTGCGGGCAGCAGGCACAGTGCTCTCCGGTCCCCCGACACCCGGCAGCACCCGGGAGCGGCCCCTGCGACCCACAGCTGGGCAGGCGGGCACAGGGCGCTGGGCTGCAAGGCCCCGGCCCTCTGCTTCTCACCTCCTCCTCCATGCGGCCCATCCAGCCCCTCGTGGCGTCCGTGGCAGGGGGGCAGCACCAGGCTGCTGCAGGGCCAGGCGCCCGGTCCCCAAGCCTAGAGCGGGTGCCACGAGGGTGCTGGACCCACAGCCCGGCCACCGAGTTCTCGGGGACACACGAGGATCCAGCCTCGGCCCTGGGGGGGTGGCAGAAGCGCAGGGTGACAAGGCACCACGGTCCCCAAGTGCCGGGCTTCCCTCCCGCTCAGCCGGTGGCCCCCCCATAAGGCCCTGCCCCGGTTATCACACACAGTGCGACAGCTGGGGGTCACGGCGGGGCAGGGGCGCAGCGCAGGCGGCTTCCAGGGCTGTGGTCACGTACGGGGACCGGCCAGGACTGCACGGACAGCACCGCCCGCCTTCCCACCACCCGAGCACCCAGGGCCCCCCCAAATCCACATCAGCCCCAAGTCACCAGGGCCTGGAGCTTGGCCCCCAGGGAACGGCCAGAGGGCTCCTAGAAGCCATCCAGTCCTGCCCCTGCCGGAGAGGAGGGTGCTCGTCCACACGCATGAGCTACACAACCTGTACACGCACCCTCCCCCTGGGCCACCCTCCCCGCTGCCCGGGCTCCTAGGTCTCCGCCTGACCACACGCTCACCCAACTGCACAGATGCACAGACACACACCACACACACAGTGCACACATGGAACACACACGGCACACGCACAACACACACGGCGCACGCACAATACACAGTGCACACATACAGCATACACAGTGCACACACAATACAAACAGTGCACACACCACAGTGTATGCACAGAACACAGAGCACACACAATGCACACACAGAACCTACACGGTGCACACAGAGAGCACACACAACACACTGTACACACACACCGCACACACAGAACACACCCACAGCACACTCAATGCACAACTACACACCGTGCACACTCACCGTGCACACACTCCACCCACACGCAGAGTACACAGGCATGCACAGGGGCTCACACCCGTGCACACACTTTATGCCTCCTTCTCCATCGGTTCTCAGTTTGTTTCCACTCGAGGCCGAAGCAGCTGCTCTCAGCCCGGGAAGGAGACACCCCCTCTGACGCTGACTTCGCTATCCCGGCGTCTGTTCCTGATGGCTTCACGGTCGTTCCGGTGAGATCCATGACCGCTCTCCCTGAGATGGCGACATTCCGGATGGCCGGCCAGCTGGCTGCAGGCCCTGAGCCGGGCGGGAGGAATGGACGGGGCAGCAGAGCACCGAGGGGAGCGGAGGGGGGGCCGCTGGCTGCACGCCGCCTCTTCAATTTCCGCCTCAGATGGTCAGAGAAAACCTTACACAACGCGGTACAGACGGGATTCTAAGCGAAGAGCAAAAACAAACTGCTCTGAACCCAACCCGAGCCAGGAGAGAGTCCGGCAGGGCCTCCTCAGGCTGAGCATCTGGGCCCCGCGGGCCCGGCGTCGCGACTCCTGGGGGTCACCCCGAAGCATCTCCTCCCACAGTAACGAGCTGCACAAGAGCAAGCGCCAAGCGCCCCCGGAAAGACCCAGGAAGAGGTCAGACACGCACAAGCGGTCCCGCACACACACGCGCGAGGCCCAGCACGGGGGTAACAAGCACAGCGCGCGTCCACACGACCGCGGGAAGCACGATGCCTCCCTGTGTGAGGACTTACAAGACGGTAACACGGCCCTTTACAAACACGTGTCTGCCTCAAAGCGCCGCGCAGGGCAGCGCCCCGCCCCGGGAGACCCGGCTGTGGCTGGGAGCCCGCGTGTCCACAGACCTTACAAACCACGGAGCACGGCCGGCCCATCCCCAGGCCGCTGGCCGGAGTGTGACGTGAGCCGGTCCCGGGCCCAACACGACTGCAGCAGCAGTGACCTCCACGCGGGCTCGCTCTGACACACAAGTGTGGCCACGCCGTGGCTTCACGGGAGTCGGAGGTTGCACACGTCCGACAGGCACACGGCTGGCTGCCCAGGAGGGCCCCGCAGCGCGCGGCAGGTGCCAGCGTCCGCGGCCCCACCACCCGGCAGGCGCCCTGTCCCTGCCCCCACGACGGACAAGCAGCACCCGAGGACAGCAATCCCGTGAGCTCAGCCACCACCCCCGGGACGAGAAGCCTCAGGAGCTCACTCGGATGAACCTTCTACGGGGAAACATGAGCATCTTACCTTCTGCTCCGTAAACAAACACATTTGAAAAAAGAAAGTTCCACTGGGTTATGATGGAGAAATTATACACATATTTTTTAAATGAAGTTTCCTGCCCACATGTGCACAAGGCTCGGGAACTGTGACGTATGTGCTCTGAGCGACAGCAGCTGCTCCCTGCTCCCGGCACCGCCACTCAGCGGCCTCCGAGGCCCACGGGGAAGCCGCGCATGAGCGACGCACCACCGGGCGTGGGAGGCGCCCAGCTGCGCGCTGGCGGCTGTAAATCTGGGTCTGCTGACAGTTCATGTCACACGTGTCGCCCCGCAGCCCCGGACTTTTCCCGGCCTCAGCCCCAGGAACCAGTGGGGATGAGGCTGAGGGGTGCGGCCGGCGCAGGGGCGTCAGCAGGCAGCGGCTCCCTCCCCCTGCCTCCCGGTGCGCAGGGACTCGGGGCTGGGGAGGACACTCGAGCCGGGACAGGGCTGGCCACGGAGCGGGACTGGGGATTGTCACCAAAAGAGGAAGAGCTCTTCACAAAGGGGTGGACGGAGCAAGGGATGGACGACCGCGGGCAAAACGTGTGCTTTGACCCAGCCCGTGCCCCATGTGCAAAAATGGACTCGGAACCAGTCTTGGATAGAAGTGCCAGACACCAAGTCACATGATCTAGAAGGAAACATGGGAGAAAACAATTGTGATTTGAACCAGTTTCCTTAGGTCCAACACTAAGGGCTGGGTGGGGGTGGGGCGACTGCAGGGTGGGGGTGCCTGCAGGGGTGGGGGTGGAGTGACTGCAGGGGTGGGGGGAATGACTGCAGGGGTGAGGACGGGTGACTGCAAGGGTTGGGGTGGGTGACTACAGGGGTGGGGAGTGACTACGGGGGGGGATGACTGCAGGGGTGGGGGGGATGACTGCAGGGGTGGGGGTGACTACAGGGGTGGGGGGGATGACTGCAGGGGTGGGGTGGGTGACTGCAGGGGTGGGGTGGGTGACTGCAGGGATGGGGGATGACTGTAGGAGTGGGGGTGGGTGACTGCAGGGATGGGGGGATGACTGTAGGAGTGGGGGTGGAGTGACTGCAGGGGTGGGGTGGGTGACTGCAGGGGTGGGGGTGTGTGACTGCAGGGGTGGGGTGGGACAGGGTGCCTGCAGGGGTGGGGGCGGGTGCCCGCAGAGGGCACAGAGGGAGTTGAGGCTGCGGGGATGGCGCTGGATCAGCACTGGGGGCACACGCGTGTGCCAAAGCCCCGAGAGCCGCAAGGCCCAGACCCGAAGCTCACGGACTTAGAGCAGAAATCAGCTGCGGGGCCTGAGCGCTGGACAGCACGGCCGCCGCGGGGGACAGAGCCAGGCTGAGTCGGAGACGGACCCTGTGGGGACCGAGGGCCAGTGAGGAAAGGGTTGTGTGTGGGGTCACCAGGTCAGCAGAGCCTCCTTTTGGGGCGAGCGGTGAGCACGCTCCGTGCACGGGCTGGCGAGGCGTGTGCACCGTGGGAGGCCAAGGCAGGAGTTACAGATGGGGCTGGAACGGATCCTGACTGGTCGGCCGGGGATTGGGGTGACCTTGTGGACTCACGGCTTCATCCCAGGTGAGGGACAATCCACAGATAGATGATGGATCGAGAGATGATGGACAGATGGACGGACGGATGGATGGATGGACGGATATGTGACAGATGCAGAAATACGCACGGGCGTGGGGGTGCCTGAGTAGCTCCACGCTGCGCCCCCAGGGCGGCCTAGACATCATGCCCCGCCCCCCACTATCCAAGGGGTCGGCTCCCAAACACCCCCCACCCCCCGGCAGCAGGAGGAAGCGCTCCTTGGGGCAGGGACGCTCGACCCGGGAGCACCCTGGGGGGGGCAGGTCAGGAGGTGCTGAGCCGGGGTGGGCGGGTGCTCGGTGGTGCAGGTGGGACAGCAGCAACGGTGGGCGGTCACCCAGAGAGTGGATTAAAGGTGCGGGCGTGAACACCTGGATGGAGGAAGTGATGGCGGGACGGGCACGGGTTCCCCAGAGAACGGAACGGAGCAGCAGGAACGGGCCCAGGGAGGCCAGTTGAGGAGCAGGGGTCACTGGGCCCAGGGAGGCCCATCGGGGTGCCGTGGTCACCGGGACCCAGGGAGGCCCGTCAGGGAGCAGGGGTCACCGGGCCCGGGGAGGCCACTGGCAGGCGCCAACCTCTGTGCACAGAAGCACATGGAGAAACGGGACACGCGGCCTCGGGGGCCTCTGCTCCGCGTAGTTACCAGGTGGGACGCGGCCCACGGAGGCAGAGCCCGGCAGGTGCTCCGTCACCAAGTGCTGGACGTTACCATCCCCCGTGATGAACGTTCGACGTCATCTCACGGGGTGAGTGACCCTGGGCCACAGCGTCGCCCCAGCCCATCCGGCTCCTTCCCAACATCAGAGAAAGGGCTGGCCCTGGGGCCACCGCTCACGGGATCTCACGGGGGGGGGGTGGTCGGAGCTGCTGGGCCTCCCGGGGCTCACGGGCCAGCTGCGGCGCTCAGAGCCGGCCCTGGAAGGCAGCCCGGGGCCGCGGCCCGCAGGTGTCCAGGGCAGGTGTGGGTGGGTGCAGGTGTAGCCCGGGGCGTCTCTGGGCCGGGGCCGCTCGCCCCACGACGCCTGAGAGGTCGCTCTGTAGCCCGTGCACCCCTGGAGGGCCCTGGGGCCACGCGTGTCCCGGAGCCCGCAGCAGGCTGACCACAGGCCGTCACGCGCCTCTTCAACGGAATACGCGCCACTCGTACTACGTGAGCGATAATGACCGTCACCGTCCCCTTTCTGAACAGGCAGCGGAACAGCATCCGTTGTCCCGGCGCCCCCTTCACCCCGGCGTCTGAGGCCCAGGGACCCCGACCAGGAGGGGCTCCCCGAGCAGCCCTAGGGGGCCCAGCACCTCGCTCAGCCTCCAGCAGCACCTCAGCAGGCCCCGTAAGGACCGCAGCTCAGGAGACTGCCGGGAAGGCAGCCTCAGCCGTGCAGGGCCCTCCTGGAAGGCGGGGGGGGGGGCGGGGGGGCAGCGCCGACCAGTGGACCCCGCGGGGGCTGGAGCCCTTGGGACAGCCCTTCACGCCGGGAGATGAGGCCACCGTCGGACCTCGAAGCTCAGGGACGTCCACTGGCACACCCTCGGGGGCCTGGGGGAGTGTCCTGGGTCCGGGCGAGGAGGCCCCCCGGGGTCAGCACAGGAGGGACCCTGAGGACCCGCCCAGGGATGCCCTCGGGGTGGGGGGCAGACTCTGGGCAGGGCTGGTGGTGGGACGTGAGCCAGCCCCGCCGGTCTCCACTGGCCTGGACAGACACCGGGGCTCCCACTGCAGGCAGGTCCCAGCGGAGCACCCCACATCTCCGCCGGGACCACGCCGCCCTAAGCAGGCTGACGAGGCCAGAGGCGGTGCGGCAGTGACACGCGAGGGCCCCGAACAGCGGGGAGGGGAAACCCGGCCTCCCGTGGACGGACGCAGCACTTACCTGCGTGTCACCGGGATGTCGGGCTCCCTTCTCGTGTCTGCAGGACACAGTGCGTGGCTGCCCTAGCCTCACGGGGCAGCGCGGGCCCCCCCAGCCGGCCGCTGCCCACGGCCTCTGCGGTGCCTGGGGCTCTGCATCCCAGGACAGCCAGGCCCTCTTGTCCCACCGCGCTGCTCCGGGCGGCTCAGGCTGGCCTGGAAGCCTGGGGTTGACGCACGGTGGGGCAGCAGCCGCCGCTGTTCCCAAGCTGACAGCGTCATAAACCAGGCAGGGACACGTTGGCCAGCAGGTGCGCAGGACCCCAGCGACCGGGTCCTCCTAGGCCACCCGAGGGGTCGGGGGAACCATCCTCGGAACATCCTCCGTGACCCGTCTGGGCTTCCCTGAATGAAGGTCGCCTCTGCGGCCACAGGCTTCGGGGTGTCATTTTGTGGGGTGCCTGCCTGCGTCCTTTCTGACCGGTCCATCTGAGACGTGTGTTGCGCTATCAAGGGGCCGTGAGGTGGGAGTGTAGGGCTGTGGACGCTCCTGCACAGAAGCGGCTCTTTGCACCTGCTCAGCAGGGAACTTATGCATCCCTGTCACCGGGATTGGGAGGCTGCGTCCCGAGGAGGGACCCAGGGTCCGGCAGCCAAGACCAGGCCTCTTCCAGAGGAGCCCCAGTCAGAAAACTAGTTCTAAAACTGGCTCATCAGAGGACAGTGGCCCGCTCAGAGGTGCTCAACGCCCCCCTTTCTCCCTCTTCTTCCTCGACAGGACGGGGTCCGCAGACACCAGATCCTCTTGGGGCTTCAGGGACGAGACGGGGCGTGGGATCTTGCCGCCCGGGCCCCCGCTGCTCTCTGGTCCGGCTGGGGGCAAGGGGTCTGGCTCCTCTGGGGGCTGGAAGAAAGGAGACGCGGGGCACAGGTCAGGGAGGCTCCTCCAGAGAGGAAGGGGCTGGAGGGGGGTTGGGGGGGGAGGGGAGGGGAGGTCGGGGGAGGGGGGATGCCGCTGCCCCAGGGAGCCTCTCCGCAGCCTGGGAAGGGCCGGGCATGGGCCAGGCCTGTCGGAGGGAAGCAGCGCGTGGCCCTGGCAAAGCCACAGTAACGACACCACGGGGAGCACGAGCGGCTTCACGGCGGCCCGGGCACTTCTGGGCGAGTGTTAGCGTAGGCCGCAGCGGAGCGCGACAGGACAGAGGGCCGCGGGGACTCGGAGCACATGGGGGCCTCTACCCGGGGGAAGGCCCCCTCCGGGGTCCTCTCCTTCCCTCGCGCCCTCTGACCCCCGAATCCTGGCCCTGGGGCTGCCCAAGGGCTCTCAAGGCTGCAGGGGAGGCCTTGGAACAGCAGCCCTGTGGGCCCGGGGGGGGGCGGGTGTTAGACGGGGACCGTCCCCAGATTGCACCAGCACCAGCCCAGGACATACTCACCGGGTCGGGGCCAGGCGAGCTAAGACCACAGAATGAAAGCTAAGGAGAAAAATAAGAACAAAAATAGAAACTGAAAAGGGATGGGGAGGGCGGGGACGTGGAGGGGAAGAGAGAGAAAAAGAGTTTGTAGAGCTCTGGCGGAAAGGAGACACAGACAGAACAAGACGCCTCCCCGGCACGGAGCCTGGTGCGCTCGCCGGGGGTGTGGGTGCTGGGGGGCGGGGTGGCCTGCTGGGGTAGGGAGGGTGTGGGGGGTGCTGGGGGGCCCCAAGAGGGTGCTGGGCATCCTGGGGGCAAGGCCAGGAGGGTCCCGGGTGTGCTGGGGGGGCAGGAGGGTGCAGGGTGGCCTGCTGGGGTAGGGAGGGTGCGGGGGGTGCTGGGGGGGCCCCGAGAAGGTGCTGGGTGCCCTGGGGGGAAGGCCAGAAGGGTGCGGGGCATGCTGGGGGGCGGGAGGGTGCTAGGGGTGGGGAGGGTGCGGGCATCCTGGGGAACCCCGGAGCACAGGGCTGCCCCCACGCCCCTTGGCGCCCTCCACCCGCCACCCCTGCTCCCTCCTCTGCGGAGCTGAGGCCGGGGTCTGGTGCGGGATGTCCGAGGGCCGGGCTAACCCAGTGCCCCGACAGGCCTGGTGCCCCCACCGGCGAAGAGCTGGCAGCCTGGAGAGATGGGAGCCCGAGGCTGCCCCTGGGTTGTGGGGTTGGGCCGGGGAGGGCCACTCGGGGACAGGAAGGCCGAGCCACGGGAGCCAGGAATTCACATCAAGGGAATTCACGTCCAGGGTTTAAAATCCAAGGAGTTACTACAAACTAGGGCTCTTGCGTTAAGACGCAAAGGGAAACAGGTTTATTTGCGGGGGAGAGACTGCGCATGTGCCGTGAGGCTGGCGCCCTGAGAAGAGCACCCCCACCCCCCCAGGGCCCAGTGGAAGCTTCCAGCGCGTCAGCGTCCACAGGGAAGCAAATCCTATTTGCAGGAACAGCTCTCTGCTTCCTCCCTGCAGGGTTCTAGGGGCGGCTCAGGGCGCTCCCCGCACCCCAGGGCCGCACAGTTACCATGACGACCGCTGGGCAGACACCGCAAAGGCCGGGGAAGGGGCGGGGGGGGGGGGCTGCCCCTGGGGGGCCTGGGCTGAGCAGGTGTAGCCCTGGGGGCTCCTCGGGGAGACGAGGCAGGGAGGTGCGGCCTCTCTCGGTGGGGAAGGCAGATGGTCATTTGGGGAGATCCACCCACGGCAGGACCGACCCAAGAACCGGACATCAGCGCGACCACGGAGATATTAAAACACCCCTAAGTCTGCAATGCCTGGGGGGCTCCGTGGTTGAGCGTGTGCCTTGGGCTCAGGGCATGACTCCGGGGTCCTGGGATCGGGTCCCACATCGGGCTCCCCGCAGGGAGCCTGCCTCTCCCCCTGCCGGTGTCTCTGCCTCCCCGTGTTTCTCGTGGAAACATCCGTAAATCACAAAAAGAACTGCCCCAAACTGAGCGAACCCCACAAGAGGCAGGGTTCCCTCTGGGGCACCCGAGTTTGGGGAGCCCCACGTCGGCTGTCACCGTGAGTGGACAGAGCACCTGTGACTCCACGCCTGGCAGGGCTGGGGGTCCAGGAAAAGCGCCAGCCAGCCCAGCCCCGAGCCCCGAGCTGCGTGGCCCCAAACTCACTGCACGCGGCGCTGAGTGTCCTAAGCCCCCAAGGAAGTGCGTTAAGGACCGGAAACCAGAGACTGGGGCTGCACAGACGGCCTGCTCTCAAGAGGGAAACCCAGGCTTTCGGGGATTTGATTTTTAGGCCAACTGCTTGGTGAAGGTGGAGAGATCCCGTACTCCAGCACGGCCACCAGCACGACAAGGACCCGGGGTCCCTGCGCAGCTCCCAGGGCTACAGCGGGGAAACTGAGTCCGCGAGAGACGGGACGCGGCCCCTGCGAGGTGGCCCGGCGGGGCCATGGCCTCGGTCCTGGAACCGCTCCCCGTTGGCCAGCGCCCCCGTCCCAGGGCGCACTGACGGCCACGCAGGAGCTCTCCGCGCACCCAGGAGACAAAACAAGCCCCCACACCCGCGTGTCTGTTACCTTTTCTTCCAGTTCCTTTATTTGTCGCTTCTGACCTTCTATTCTTTCCTCTAACTCTTTAATTCTCTGCAACGGTAAAAGGGGGAACATCAGAACCCAAGCTGCTCGCTCACTTAGGCGGCGGACGACCGTCACAGAGCCGCTGCCACGCGGGCCCGGAGCAGCCAGAGGTCGCGGTCTCCTGCCCGAGACCCATGCTGCCCGCCAGCCATGGCGGAGCAGGGTGGCAGCTTGGCTCGCCTCAGTTTCCCCGCTTGACACAGCCTTCCCCGGCCAGCCGCTCTGCTCCTCCCGCCCCCTGCAACCTCAGATCATAAACCACGTGCTGGAGCCCCAAGGAACCGATTCACGCCCTCCCCAAGTGCCACCACAGCAGCACCAAGAGCCGCCACGAGGGTCACGAAGCCAGGCCCAGGGAGGACTTCCCGGTGCCTGACGCCAAGGCTTCACCTCTGCATGCCGGGCCCACTAGATGCCCTGTACGCGTCCCCTCTGGACACGCGTGCCACGCCTGGACCCTGGAGGCAGCCGAGCTCTGGCCGCAGCCTGGCTGATGGAAGGACGCGCCTACGGGTAGCAGCCCTGGCGCTGACCCCCTGAGCCTGGCAGCGAGTGTCCCGGCAGCTGACTGGTCTCCGGTCAGACGTCCCCCACGGATGCTCATGGTACAGCTTGTTTTGCTGATTTATCTGACTTTGCAAGCTGAGCTTTGTGCGCAGAGGCCCCCTCCAGGCCCCGCGGTACACACGGGGGGGCGGGGGGCGGGGGCAGATCTTCCACACCAAGGCTGTCCGGTGTGCCAGGGTCCCTCACCTTCTGTTAGACATGGACAGGCCGCATGGGCCTGAGGTCCTAAAGTGCCCAAGGTCAGGGAAGGCCAGCGGCTGCCCCCAGCCCCGGAGCTGCTGCTTCCCAGACCACACCTTCCCCTCGTCCTTACGGTTGAAGGAGGGAGCACTTCAGAGACCCCGCGGCAGGGGTCCCAAGAGAGGGGATGTGCCACCCAGAGGCTGGTCTGCTGGGGCAGGTAGCCTGGCACAGAGCCCGCTGTGGGGCGTGGCTGCTGACGAGCACGCCCTGGGAGGGGTGGCCATCGGAGGGTACATCGTGGGGACGTGGGGACGTGGCCATTAGAGGGTACATCGCGGGGGCATGGCCTTGGAGGGTATATCATGGGGGTGTGGCCAGGAGGTCATGCCCTGGGGCAGGGCCACTGGAGGGCACCCCTGGGAGGGCGCGGCCTGAGAGTCCGGGATGCAGCGGCCAGCCCCCCTCGGCCCCCCCCTCGGCCCCCCCCCCCGCTGACCCCCCCACGGCGCACCTGCTGCGCCAGCTGTAGCAGCTCCATGCGCTCCCGCAGGATCTGGGCGTCCCGCTCGCGCAGCTCGCTCATGACCTGGCGCTTCCACTGCTCCACGGCCACCTTGAGCTTGTCACGCTCCTCCTCCGACAGGATCTCGGCCACCTTGGCCCCCGCCTCCTGCTGCAGGGCGTCGTACAGCATGGCTTCCAGCTCCAGGATGTGCTGGGGGCGGGAGGGAGCGTCAGTGTGGGCTGCGGGTGAGAGGACGGCCTGGGCCTGACCCCTGGGGGCTTGGGGCTGCGGGCCGCCCCACACAGAGGCTGGTTCCTCCTCGACCCGCTTACCCCACCGCCTGGAGAGCGGAAACCCAGTCCCGCAGTAATTAGGACAAGAGCATTCACTTCTAACGTCTGCGTGTGCAGTGACCCTTCAGGGGCAGGTTCCCGGCTCATGCTAACGCTGGGGAGACCGGGGACCAGAGTAGGGGGCGGCCCGAGGGACGGCGGAGGGCCCGCGGGGGGAGGCCTCTTCCTCGGCTCTCGGCCTTCCTCAAAGCCTGGGGCTCCGCGGGAAGAAGGGCAGGGCTCACAGGGGTTTGTCAGACCTAAGGACAGAAGTGGGGGGGGTCCTGGACTTCCAGCGGCTCCCCAGGGGAAGCCAGGCCACTCTGGGGTCCTCAGTGCCACCCGCAGTGGGGCAATCATATCCCCAAGAAGGTAGGTTCAGGACCTGGTCCCTGGAACTCGGCCTTATTTAGAAGGAGGTCTGCAGGGGGAATGAGGCTAGGAGGAGGTCGTAAGGGATTGGCTCGAGTCCCTACAAGGAGAAGGAGCTAGAGGCAGTCCCAGGGGCCTGGGGGGGCGGGGAGCCACGTGAGCGGGGAGGCTGAGGCGGGAGACACCTGGAGCCCCCAGGAGCTGGACGAGGCGGGAAGGACCCTCCCCTGGGGCCCCGGAGGGAGCGCGTCCTGCCCCCCAACCTGGATTTCTCCTGGCCCCGGCTCTGGGAGAGCACCCCCCTCTGGCGGCTGCCCCCTGCGCCTCCGACACGGCCTCACCTGCACCGGCCGCGGGCCCGGGCCCCGTGTGCCTACTGTGCCTGCGGCTTCATCACCTCCACCGTCCGGGTGATAAACCCCCAGAACACCTGCACTCCTGGTGCCGGTTCCTTCGGCCCAACCTGGGTTAAGATCCCCGCCCCCCCCGCCTCCATGAGGCAGCAGCTCCTATTAGCCCCGGGTCACGACACATGTCGGGGCAGTTTGCACAGGGTCCCGCTGGGGACAGCCGGGGCCCAGACCCCGCAGGGGGCTCCAGAATCCAGGCCTCACACGGCCCCTGGACTCCTGCTGCCCCAGAGCCAGGGGCCTCGGCGCTCACTGCAGACTTAGGGGAAGGACCCCAAGTCCCACAGATCCCCCCCCAACAAGAACACCCCAGAGAAGCTGACCGGCCGAGTGGGAGCCAGGCCCTGGGCGCCCCCCCAGGCAGGGGCAGAAGGCCGACGGGGCCGCGGGCCGTGAGCAGGCCCCTGACAAGGAGAGGGCTGCGGGGGTGCGGGGGGCTCCCGCACCTTCGGGAAATCCGGTGCGCGACCCAGAAGCCACCAGGAACCAAAGCCAAATGACCCCTGGGCTGCAACTCAGCCGCCCGCATGCTGACCCTGCGATAAACTCCTCCAGATTTTCCAGTTTGGTCTGGAATACACTCGTAGCTCTTTCCTCGGGAAATGTCCCTGATGGGGTCCTTGGACAAACCACAGTCTTAAACTACGAGAAACCCAACCTCCCATCAAAAGATGTAACCTCTTCAGGAATGAAGGGTCTTTTTCTTCAGGCAAAACGATTATGAAAAGTCCTTTGAGCTTTAGCAGACGTTTTAGGAAATGGAAAAGAAAAAGAATGAAAGCCTTTCGACTTTAGATTTTATTGTCCTTGACAGCCACAAAATCAACTGTCCCCAGCTGTCACAACCAGCTCACAACTCCTCATCAGAGCCACTTCTTAGAGCAGAAGATAAGCCCAAGCATTTAAAAATAAATAAATGCAGCTGGCGGGGGGGGGGGGGGCGCTTAGCCTGTAGCATCAGCAGCAGCTGCACAAAGGCCTCACAGGAAGCTGGAAGCAGGTGCCCGGCCGACCTGCCCCCACCCTGAGCCCAGCCGCTGGCCACCTGCGGGGCTCCCCTGGGTGCACAGCCTCGCCCGGAGGACTCGGGCAGGAACAGCCAGGTGGCCACCCCAGGGCAGGACCGTCGTCTCCCCTTGACGCCCCAGCCGTGGCCTTGCGTCCACAGAGCAGGGAGGGTGTGGTGCCTGGGCAGGCGTCCGCAGCCCTGCAGCCCCCCAGGGCGCCCCACTCTCTGGGATGCGGGTGCGAGTGTGGGCCCCTACGCGGCCCTCTCTCCGACCCCCCACACCGCCCCATCTCTTCTGCACTGACACCACTGAGCTGTATCCGGAGTGGGGCCCCTGGGCCCAGCGGGGAGCCGACCCCTCCTCCGCGCACCTGTCTGGGATGCAGGTCCGGAGCACGGGGAGCATCGGTGGGGGCGCTCAGGGCTGTCCACCTGCCCCCGGATACTGCGAGCATCCTCGCCCCCCACTGGGGGCAGGAAATGTGGGTCTGGCACATGTTTCTGGGAAGGCCCGTGAGCACTGGGTCAGCTCTCCAAGGCCACTGCCCCCCACCATCCCCTGGATGGCTGCTCCCGCAGGTGTCCCACGGCAATGGCTGGCGAGTGGCCACCGTCACCGCCACTGTCACCAGCAGCAGAGCCTGCCCTCAGTGGGGGCAGAGCCTCGCCTCTCGGGGTCCAGATGCGGGTCACAGAGACCTCACGCTGCCCCCTCCAGGCTGGGCAGCCCCCCACGCCCTCCGCACAGCGACCTCGTGCTCCAAAGCACCCAGAGGGCGGCTGCTCACACCCCGACTTACCACACAGGCCGTCCCTGGCCTCACGGTCACTTCCAAAGCCCTGGCCTTTTAGCTGGTCCTCGGGCCGCCCGTAGGGGCCCTGGACGGCTTCTCCTGAACTGCGCCCTGACACGCTCTGCTCTACGGACCGGTGGCCAGAGGGAGACAAAGTCACGCGGGGCAGCACCGCGCAGGGAGGTGGCATCGGCTTAGGGTGTAAGTGATGCTGTTGGAAGGGGGGCTTCCCGCCTCCGGGATAACCCCCTGCCGTGCGCCTCCACGGGGTAACCCCAGCCCGGGACGCTCTTGAAGCCGAGCCAGCCCCAAGCGCAAACGAGAGGTCACTTCTCAAACCAGTATCAGCGCGGACCGTGTCGCAGCGACGCAGACGTGTCTACAGGGACTCCAGATCCCCGCGCTAACCCCCAGTGGGGACACCCCCAGGTGTCAGCGGGGACAGCGGCTTCCCACAGGCCAAGCACGCGGGCAAAGGCGGGTACAACTTACAGGCTCGGAGTAGCAGGTGCACGCAGGGGAACCCCGAGAACGTCTCTAACAAACATTCAGCTGTGCTCGATTAACTCATAGATGCGGGACGTTCCAACGAATCCTATTTCTTTTTTTTTCTTTTCTTTCTTTTTTTTTTTTTGAATCCTATTTTCTCAACTCATTTTAAATATCCATTTGAGCCCTGCCTTCGCGGGGCAAGGTGCTTGCTGCCGGCGCAGTAAGGCCTCCTCGGACCTCGCCGACCCGGAGGCAGAAAGTGGGCCCGAGCCCCCGAAGACGCGGCCGGTGTGTACACAACTTTCCCCCATTTCTACCCCACATCTGAGGCCCCCGCCCCCGGCCGGTCCCGGCAGCCACCCGCGCCTGACCTTGTGAGCCTGGTCCAAGGACTGCTTCCTGTAATCCAGCTCCTCATCCAGGTAGCCCTTCTGCTTACTGAACAGCTCCTGAAACACAAGAGGACCTGCGTCTCGGCCTCGGGCACCCACCTGGCGACGCCCTGCTGCGGACACAAGGCGGGCGCCCACCAACCTTCTCACTCTCCAGGTCCACCATCCTCCGATGCAGGGCCGACTCGGTCTCTTCGATCTGCTGGAGCCACTGGACACAAACCGAGAGAGCAGGTGACGGTGACCTCTCGGGTGGCCACCAGAGCCACCCCACCGTCCCCGGGCGCCTCGGACGGCCCAGGCGTGGGCGGGGTGGGCGCTGTGCGCTTGTGTGCTGGCGGCCGGCGCCCGGGCCAGGGGTCGCAAGCGGGGGTTCGGCGGGAACAGGTGCACCTGAGCACTCAGCCGCGGGCCCATCCCCTGCACCCCTGCACCCCTGCACCCCTGCACCCCTGCCCCCGGGACGCCCTCTCCTTCCTGCTGGAGGTCCAGGCGCTGACCGTGGGCCAACCAGGTTCTGGCTGGGGGTGGAGGGCCGGGGCCTGCTGTGGGCAAGGTGCCCAGGTGGGCCGGGCAGCCCCCAGGGGAGGGTCCTGGTGGGGTGAACAGGAAGCCAGTGGTGCACAGCCCCACTCCATTGCCTGGCCTTAGGAGAGGGAAACTGAGGCAGAGTTGGCCTTGGACGAAGTCTGGCTGCTGTTATAAACACGGCCCCGCGTGGGTGGGACCTCCCGCGGCCCACAGGATTCACGGACCCCCCACCCCACGCCCCAGGAGCCCCTCCTCCGAGGACGGCGCCCTCTCCCAGTGGAGCCCAGCCCTGTCCCCAGAGCGGCCACCAGCTGCCATTACCTTTTCAGCCAAGGTCAGGACCGTCCTAGCTTGGATGACGACGACTTGCTCCTCGTTGGTCAGATTCTGCACCCAAAGCAGACAGGGGTGTCAGGGGCGGGGCTTGCAGGGCACCCAGATTGAAATGAGGGTATGAGGAGGAGTGCCTGGGGGGGGCGCCTGGGGGGGTGAATCGGGGTGCCTGGTGGGGGTGGATGGGGGTGCCTGGTAGGGGGAGAGTGGGGGCACCTGGTGGGGGGAGTGGGGGTGCCTGGGTGCCGGATAGGGGTGAATGAAGTGAGAGTGATGAGGGGCACAGGGGTCACAGGTAAGGTCACTCTTACTGAATTGGCCTCCTGGGCTCTTCAATCCCCTTTACTCTCACCTGGTGACTCTGATGTGCCCCCTCCCGCCCTCCCACTGCAGGTGCTCAGGACACCGTGAGTCCTGCTGGGGCAGTGGGGTGGGGCGGCGTGAGACAGGCTGCGGGGATACGGTGTCCCCAGCGTCCCTCGCCCGCATCTTCGTGTAAGCCAGCCTCTGCCTACGCAGCCTGCACTAGTACTGGTTAGAATCCCGCTTAGGGACGTGGGGCAGGGACCTAGTATTCCTGGCTGTGAGATGGCTCGGGTCCCTGGCGTCCTTGCCTTTTCTCTACATGTTGTATTTGTGCCTCTTCCACAGGGCCCCCCGGGTGGTCTGGCTGAGTCTGGCTTTGGGGCCCACGAGCATCTCGAGGCTACAGGCACTTCACCCGCTCAGACCCTGACTGCCACCTGCATGAGCACCGGGCGGGGCCCGGCTTGTGGGCAGCTGGGGGGGGGGGGGCGCGGAGTCCTGGGAAGCAGAGAGCAGAGCAGGGCAGAGCCTGCTGGATCCCTGAGGTGGAGGACAGCCCCCTACAGCCTGGGACCCCCTGGCTCAGGGCCAGCCTGCTCAGAAATCCCTCCATCTGGGGTGTGAGCTCCCCCAAAGGCAGGGCCTCTCACTGAGCCCCACTCCTGTAGCAGCAGTCAGCAGAGGTGGGAGCCAGTGACCAAGCGCTGTAGGCACAGAGGCAAGCTCTGCCCTGGGGGCACAGGGCACCCCGACAGCACAGAGCGGGGCTGGCAGGCACTCCTCACACCCCCAGCTCCTGGGAAAGGCGGTCAGGTGTGCTCCCTTCTCCCAAGGCCGAAGGGGACCAGGGAGGCCGAGCCAGTGGCTTCAGGGAGAACCTACTGGGACAAGCTTATACTGGACTGGAGGACCTGCAACGTCCCACT
The DNA here is from genome assembly GCF_003254725.2 of Canis lupus dingo. Lineage (NCBI taxonomy): Eukaryota > Metazoa > Chordata > Mammalia > Carnivora > Canidae > Canis > Canis lupus. Next base: position 40,343,810 of record NC_064270.1, on the reverse strand, counting down.
GGGTGAGCAGCCTGGCCAGGAGGTGACGACACCCCGATGCCCCAGCCTGGGCAAAGTGCCTTCTGCTCTGCCTTCCTGGCCTCTGCTCCTCCTTCCCTGGGTGACCGGTGCCTCTGCGGCCCAGGGACAGTGGTGGTGAGTGGTACCCCCTGCCGGGGAGGATGGACGACCACTCTGCCCTGCCAGCCCCTGCTCAACTCCAAGGGCCCTGACTCCTGAGCAGACCGAGGTATGGGGTTCAGGTACCCACGTAGCCAGTTTGGAGGCTGTGGCCTCTCTGGGGCGGTCTGTACCCAGCAGCCACAGGACTAGTATGCCCTGGCTGTGAAGGTAGTAGGGGCGAGGCTGTCTCTGTCACCTGCTTCCTCAGCTGGGCCACTCCAAGCTCCAGGAATGAATCTATGGGCTCAGGCTCTATGGGGCACAGTCCTGGGTCATGACATGCATGTGAAGTGCGCCCCATGCTCATCTATGACCACGGAAGGGACGCCCTCTAGGCCCGTCAGTCAGTAAGAACTGCCGAGCTTTCCCCAGGGTCACCTGAGTATAAAACCTGAAGGTGTGTCCTCTGGTCCCTGAGAGCCTCTGTCCTCATGCTCTGAGGCCATGTGATAGTTCCATAGCAGTCCTGCCCACTGGTGCTCTTGAGTAGGCAGCTACAGGGCTGGGGAGGGGCCCTGAACTGAACTGGACAGAGCTAGGCTCATCCTACATCAGCTCCGTGACCTGGGCAGGTGTCCTCTGGGGCCTCAGTTTTTCCAGCTGTGAATCAGAAGGTTAACCAACATGGTTCCCAAGAGCCCATGATGGGGCCTGATAACTCAGGGCTGGACCCCATCCCTGCTATTGGCTAATGCTACCTCCACCTACAGCCCCGAGAGAGCACGGGGTCTGGGAGGGGGCAGATAGCACCAGTGGAGCCTCCTCCCCACGCTATTAGTGAGTAAGGAGAGAAGCGTCCCTGCCAACTCAGGGCCCTGCATGTCACAACTGCCAGCAAGAACAACCTGGCCCGAGAAAATGTGTGAGCACCTGGGTTTTGGTGTGAGTGTGTGAGTGTGTGTGTGTGTGTGTGTGTGTGGAGGGGTGTGTTTGCATGCATTTTTTTCTCTTTTTTGTCATCTTCTACTTCATGAAGTGTACTAATTTGACTAAGTGCCTGGTTCTTTCTCAAGAGTAGTGACCAGGACGGAAGCCCAAGGTGTCTTAGGACGAGCTGTAGACTGTACTTATTAGTATACCTTGGGGAAAATGTTCTGGGTGGTGGAGTGGGGCTGCCTTCTAGCACAGATGAGCTGCTTGTTGGGCAGGGGACTCAACAAAGGCAAGATGATGGAAAAAGGGCTGACAGAAGATGGATGGTGGATGGATGGATAATGTAGAGTGGATGGAGGATGAAAGATGGATGGAAGATGGACAGAGGATAGATGGATGGATGGAGGGTGGATGGATGAATGCATGATGGAGAATGAATGGATGAAGGATGAAGGACGGATGTATGAACGATGAATGAATGGATAGGTAATGGATGGATATGGATGGATGGAGGATAGAAAATGGATGATGGATGGAGGATGGAGGGAGGGATGAAGGATAGATGGAGGATGAATGGAGGATGGATTGATGGAAGAAGAATGGAAGATGAAGGGTGGATAGATGGATGGATGGAGGATGGAGAATGACTGGGTGGAGAGATGGATAAATGGAGGATAGAAGATATATGGATGGACGGGAGATGGAGGGAGGTATGAAGGATGGATGGATGGATGGGTGGATGGATAATGAAGTACATGCAGGTAGAGTATGAAAGCTAGGTGGAGGGTGGATGGATAGATGGATGGACAATGGAGGATGGATGGATGGAGGATGGAGAATGAATGGATGGAGGATGAAAGATGGATGAAGGGTGGATAGAGGATGGATGGATAGAGAATAAAGAAGAAGATGAAGGATCGATGGATGGATAATGGAGTGTGGACAAATGGATAGAGGATGGATGGATAGAGGATGAGGAATGGAAGATGAAGGATGGAGGATGGATAGATAGATGGATAAATGGAGGACAGAAGATGGATGGATGGGGATGGAGGGAGGGATGAAGGATGGAGGAAGGATGAACAGATGGATGGAGGGATGATGGTTGGAGGATAGAGGGTGGAGGGAAGGACAGATGGATGGAGGACGACGGGGTAGAGTCACTCCGTAATCAGCACCCTTCGAGGAGTTTGCTGTAGAAGTTGGAATTGTGCCCGAAACAAGATTTGCAGATTATTTATGGTCTCCACCTCTCCCCCCAAACCAAGGACATGGGAACCCCTGAGGTCTGGGATGTCTAAGATACCGGAAGGAGCTGCAGCCCCACCCCCATCAGGGTGTGGAAAAGCTTGACGACTGGCAGGGATTCCGGAAACTGAGAGCGTGTGTCCAGAAGCAGCATTGCTGGCGGAAACGGGTGTGCACAGCAGAGGCTTCCCCATCCTGCAGCGCGGAGGCCCGGAACCCCGAGCCCAGGGTGCTAGTGGCCTCCCAGCCAGGCGAAGGAACAACATGAGAAAGGGGCAGGAGGGCTCCCGAATCCAGGGGCCGGCCCAAGCAGCTGTGGCCGCAGGGGGGCGCGGGTGGGCGGCAGCGGTGGCATGCACAGCAGGACTCATGGGGGTCCCCGGACCCCGGGGGCTGGCGAGGGCGAGGGCTGGCGTGAGGAGGCATGCACAATTCAGGAGAGCGACATACACTTACGGCGTTATCCCCCAGGATGTCCAGCTGCTTCATCAGCTCTGTGACCAGGATGTCCTAGAGCAACCACAGGGGTACGGGAGGTGAGCGCCAGCTGGGGGGATGGGTGCGCCGGGGGGATGGGTGGGCGGAGGAGGATGGGTGGGCGGAGGGGGGATGGGTGTGCGGAGGGGGGATGGGTGGGCGGAGGGGGGATGGGTGGGCGGAGGGGGGATGGGTGCGTGGAGGGGGGATGGGTGCGTGGAGGGGGCCCCATTTACCGTCACGCCTTCGGCCTCGCAGTAGGCCTGGAGGGGGCTCTTCCCTTCCGCGAAGGGGGTGTGGTGGAAGTTGATGGCCGGGGACTTCCTCTCCCTCTCCTAGGACAGAGCAGGAGGCTGGGCATGGGGACGACACCTCTGCCCCCGCGCCGGTGCCCACACCACTGCATCCCGCACCCCTGCACCCCGCACCCGCGCTGCACCTCACCTCGAGCTCCAGGATCCGGAACTCCAGCAGCTCATTTTGGTCCCTCGCATCCTGGACCTCATGTTTTAACCGACCCTCTTCTACTTCCATTTGTTTAATCTGTAAAATAAGGCAGGTGAGGTCACATGAGGGCGACTCCTCGGCCTTCCTGACGGCTTCCGGCTCTCGTGGGGACAGCTGGCCCGCCGCGGCGCCCAGGGCCCGCCCTCCAGCTGGAGTCCACATGGGTCCACCCTAGTGGGAAAGGGTGAGTCCCCACCCCTTGGCTAATCGGGGTGCGGGCAGGGGGTGAGGAGCCCTGGAAGCCCCCGGAGAGGCGCGGAGCCCGGTCTGAGCAGAGATGGGGAGAGAAGAGGCCCGTCAAGGGAGAGGAGGTAAGAGGCCCCCGTGCGGCCCCGCCGTGGCCAGAACAGTGCTTAGAGCCCAGGCTGGCCCGGGGCCCGAAGGCGCTTCAGGTCCGACGGCGCGGCCACGGGCTGCGGCTGCCTGGGCCCTTCCAGAGCTGACGTTACTGATGAGGGGATTGTTTGAACAGAATCAGAAGCAGGTAAACCTGACGTGTGAGACGCACGCCTTCCAAAGGGTAAGCACAATGATCCTGGGGCACGTGGCCCGGGCCATCCCCCGAACTGAACGTGGGGAGCTGAATGCCCTGCTTGGAAGCTCAGGGGCGCTCAGTGGAGACGGATCCAGAGGCTCAGCACCCAGCAAAGTGCAATTAGGGGCAGGTCCCTCCCACGCGGCACAGCTAAGGCTACGGGGCAGCCCCCACCTGGGATGGGACCCCGTGTCCACGGTAGCCAGAGAAGAGCACAGGTTTAAAGTGTGCACCTGGGGCACCTGAATGGCACCATCGGTGTGAAGTATCTGCCATCAGCTCAGCTCATGTCATGACCCCAGGGTCCTGGGATCGAGTCCCGCATCGGGCTCCCTACTCAGTGGGGAGCCTGCTTCTCCCTCTCCTCCCCACCCGTGCTCGCTCTCTCTCACTATCTCTGTATCTCTCTCTCTCTCCCAAATAAATAAAGTGTGCACCTAAGCATTGTAAGTGTGCACAGTGTTTGTACATGTACATGAGCATCTATGTGTGCACACACATGTTTAAGTGTGTATGGATGTGTGTGTACCTGAGTGTCTATGCATGGAAGTGCTTCGGTGTGCATACAAGCATTTATGTGTGCACACAAATGTGTGTGCTCAGAAGCATGTAAGTGTGCATTACAGTGTATAATGAGTATGTGTGCACACAAATATTTATGCATACGTGTATTTTCGGGAACACAAGCATTTATGTGCATGTGGGTGTTACGTATACAAGTGAGCCTTTAAGTGTGCACGTAGTGTTTAAGTGTGCTCAGGGTGTGTACAGAAAAACACGAACACATGTGCACACGAGTATGCATGTGAATGTTATGTGTGCACACGTGCATTTCCTTGCACACAAGTGTACATGTGCACGAGAGCACCCCAGAAACAGCTGTCCTGATTCAAGACGGACCCGGAGGGCCCACGGGAAGCAAGCAGGTGTCACTCACGATTCAAGACCTAACGGCAGCCAGAGCCGGGCCCCGGGCGGGACCGACAGCTTCAGTGGGGGGTGACGGGCTTGGGTCAGAGGCTGCCGCTGAGTGGGGAGCAGGGTCGCGGGGTGCCCCTAGGGCTGGTGGGGACGCGCTAGCCGGCTCCTCTCTGTGGGCTGTGGCTGCCCGTCCTCTGCCAGGCCGGACGGGTGGCTGGTGAAGGGCCCCGTGGCGTGACGACGGCGTGACGATGGCCGCAGCAGCCGGAGCCCCGCCGGCCTTTCTGCCTCGGACATGGTGCCCCTGCTCCGGCCCCATTTGGAGTGTCGCGCTCCGGCCACCCTGCAGCCCTGTGCACTGGGGACCGTCCCCAGCTGCCCGGGGGCCATGTGATGGCCGAGCACCGTCTGCGGCCTGCGGGCTGCCAGCGCCGCCCTCAGCGCAGCCCCAGGAGTGGCGGAGGCGGGGGACGAGGTGGGGGAGGCCCCGAATGGACGCTCAGCGCCCGGGGGCAGCGCGGGCCGGGTGGCTCCAGGCAGGGGCTCGGGCCCCATGGGAGCTGCCGGCAGAGCCCCAGCGGGGGGCACAGACTCGGGGCTACGGCGTGTGGGGGCCTCCCGTGAGCCCGAAGCCAGGAGCGCCACAGCCAGGGCCACTGCCGGGAAGCCCTGGTTCCACCGCACACCCTCCGCTTGCTCGGCGGTGCGGGAAACTGAGGCCCGGCGCCCGTGGCCCGCAGCGGACCTCTCCCCGGACTAGGGTTCCCGGGCTCACCGAGGCCTCTGGGGGGTGAGGCCAGCGCTCTCGAGAGGGCAAGGCTGCCCCGGCGTCCCCTGGGCCTCGGCGGCCACTCGAGCCCAGACGCGGCCGCGCACGCGGGGCTGGCCGGCTGCAGAGGCGGAGGGCCGGCCGCTCCCTTGGGTGCAGGGCTCCCCGCTCCGGGCCGGGACCTGGGCCCTACCTTCTCCACGAGCTCTTGGTTTCTTCGATACAGCGCTTGCTTCTCTTCAATCCACTTCATGTCCTTGAAAACAGAATTAAATTGGAGAAATAAAGGCCCGCCAGGAGGAACCACGAAGCCAACGTTTAAACCACAACCCAGCAGAACGGAGGATTCAACGAGAGGACCCGGACCCGCCCCCCGGCTTCTGCAACGGCCCCTGATGACGTCCACGCCATGCGTGGGTGAAAGCCACCACCTCGCCCTCCGTTTCCTTGGAGGGGCCTGGACAGGGCCCCGGCGACGCAGCCCCGCTCCCAGTGGGACCGTTGCGCCACCGCGTGGACGGCACTCCCGGCCCGGGCCAGCCCCGGCCAGGCACGGCGTGGTGCCACGCGGATGTCTCGGGTCCAGGGGCCTTGGCACGGAGCCGGCAGGAGCAGGTTCCCTCGGGGGCTGTCCTGTGAGATCAGACCCCGCTGGGAGCGTGTCCTCCTGCGTGTGTCCGGCCGCCCCGCCGCTGCGCTCCCGGGCACTCATCAAGTCCAGGCGGGGTCCACGAAGGCCCTGCCCAGCCCGGCGGCCGAGCGCGTGGCTCTGGGAGTGGGCGGAGAGGCAGCGGCGTGGTGGGGCGCGAGCCAGCCTGCGTGTTTCAGGGAAAGGGCCGCAGGTGCCCACACGGCATCCCAGGCCACACGCGCTCAGGCGGGGGTGTTGGCAACGTGACCCTGTGTCATCTGGGTCCTCCCCTTGCCCATCCTGCCGCCCGCCCACCAGTTACCACACTGAGGACCACCGTGGGTGTGCACAGGGCTCGGTGCTGAGCCAGGTGCTCCCCCATGCACACCCTCCCGGCCCTTCGCGGACGTCCCCCAGCCTCATGTGGGGTCCAGCTCCGGCTGCGCCATCCAGCAGGTCAGAGGCCCATGGCCATGGGCGAGGATGGCCTCCCCCAGTATTTGAAGAGCCCAGAGGTGGTGATGGCCACGGCGGTGGAGGCGTGACTGGTCACCTCCAGGGGTGGAGGGGACACAGGGTCCATGCAGGTCAGGCCCGCTGGAGGAGGCGTCGGCCCTTCCCCTGATACGTGTGCCTCGCGGTTTCTGCATGCCTCACTGGGGGGCCAGTCTTCAGGGTGAGCCCCACACACACCCACGGACAACCCCTCGTCAAGGGTCTGTGCCCCTCAGGCCCCCTCCATGCTGGCGGGACTCAGCCCCACTCCAGCCTCCCGGGACCGGGGCTCCATGCCCTCACCTGGCCCTGCTCGGCCAGGGTCTGCTCCAGGTCTTCGATGCGCGTCTGGGCCCTCTGCACTTCCGCTTGTAGCTGCTCACGGGTCTGTAGGACGGGAGGACACATACGTCAAACTTTCTCTCCGAGCCAGGGCGGCCCACAGGGACGGAGGCTCCCAGCCGGCCTCCACCTCCGCCTCCACTAACGGCAGGGGCCATCCCCTGGCAGGTGGCTGTCCCCTGGCGGGCAGGGCATGCTGGGCAGAGGGGAGGACGCTGGGGCTCGTGCGAGACAAGCAGCCTCAGTTAGGTTGCGGGGAGGCCCTAAGATTCACTCTCAGAGGTTATTAGGGGAAATCTCCGCTGACGGGATGGAACAGCTGACGAGGGCGGTCGTGGAGCGCTGCTGGGCGCTGCCCGGGGCTTGTTGCTGCCCCGGGGCGACACTGAGGACACAGGCAGGGCTCAGCCACCTGCCCGGCACAGCCTGGCCGCCCTTCCCACCCCACACTGGCGCCCCTGCCGGTCCTGGGGCCCCTCGTGCTCCGCATTCTGCGTGCACCTGCCTTCCTGGCCCACCGGCCCCTGCAGACGCCCCGCAGTGCCCCAGAGGGTCCGAGCCACAGGGCACTTCATTCCGACCAAGCTCCTGCTCCCCAGCACCCACAGAGCATTTGGGCCAGCTGGGCTGGGGTCGGGGTCCCTCAACTTGAGGAGGGCAGGGTATCCCCCCGCCCGGCCCTGGGTTCCCCTCCGGGTGGCTCCACGGATCCGGCTCTCCCTCTCTGGCCCACATGGCCCTCCTCCCCCCAGGCCCCTGACACCCGCCCCCCCAGGGCCACAGTGACAGAAGCGAGGCTGGAGACAGTTCTCGGCAGTCTATTTGCCAACAGGGCGTAGGCCCAGGGACTCGGGGCAGCGAGGAGGGGACCCCACTGACCCTGCGCTCTGGCTCCCAGAGTCCACGCTCAGCCGGCCAGCTGGAGTCACAGAGCCAGTCTGTGTGGCTGGGGACACGGTTGGCCCCAGGCCCCGGGGCAGCTGGGCAGGGAGCCCTCCAGTCTACAGGGACGCAGCCCATCTCCCTCTGCTGGGCATCCTCTCTGAGCCACAGGGCAGGGGGGAGGGGGCTCAGGGAGGGGAGGGCGCAGCCTAGCGAGGCCGGCCGTCGCCCCGTGTCCTGCCTCTGGTGGCCGGGGCATGAGCACCGGCCCAGGGTCCAGGGAAGCAGGGGCAGGAGGGGGACACGTACCTGCTCCCAGCAGGGCCCGCCTGGTGAGGCTCAGGGTCAAGGTGGGGACAGCACCCGAGCTCGGAATTTATTAGATGAATGAATAATCTCAGCGAATTTCAAGAACCGAGCTGCCGTGCTGGCCCTTCTCCATGTCCGCGCCTCGACTACGCGAGAGCTGCCCCGGGGCCCCACTGGCAGGCCTGCAAGGGGGCAGGCTTCACCTTGTCCACCAGCCAGTCCCCGGAGGGGACGCACACGGCTGTGGGGGGGGGACCCGCCACTCACACCCGACCCGGGACCGTCCTGGCAGGTCCCACCCCCGCCGGGCCGACCGCCAGCGCTGCTTCCCGACCACTGGTTCTAACTGCCTCAGCGAGCAGCAGCAGCCCCGACAATAACCGTGGGAGAGAGGGCTCGGCCCGGAAGGTGAAGCGATGCAAGTGTCCCTGCCAAGGCCGGGGGTCAAGCGGGGAGGAGCCCAGCGGGAGCCGGAACGTCGTGGAGTGGAAGTCACTTAGACCTTAACTTCTCGCTCGGCGTCCAGCGTCCCTCCGACCTGCTCCTGCAGCAAGGCGTAGGCCCGCTGCAGAGCCTGGTACTCCATGGTCAGCTGCCGGAACCTCAGCTCCGTCTCCTCCTTGGCCACGCCCTGGGCAGGTGCAGAGAGACGCGGCGTCACCTGCGGCCCCGGAGGTGAGCCCCAAGCCCCCAGCTGAAAGGCCCGCTGGCTACACGGAGGCCAGGGTGAGCCGCACGGCCGGCAGCCAGGCCGGGGGCTCGGCGGGGGGGGTGTCAGGTGAGCCCTGGGCCTGCGAGTGCGTGTCCCCCGCCCCACCTCGCACTGCAGGCTCCCTTCCTGCCGTGAGGCCCAAATGCCTCCTCCGGCTACGAGGACACCTGCTGCCCCAGGGGGACGGAGGGGGGGGGGGCAGCTGCCTTCCCGGGGCCCCCCCGCACCCCGACGTGCGTGCTGCTCCAAGACCTAGGCCTAGCTCTGACATGGAACCCTAGCCTGGCCCCAGCTCCCCCCGCGCCCCGAGGCCACTGGAGCAGCTGCGCCACAACATCTGGTCTCCAAGCAGGTGCATGGCCACGGGGCCACCCGCCCGCATCTGCCAGGGGAGGCCCCACCCTCCAGCGCCTCTGGGCCTGTCCCGGCCGTGGACTGCCGGCCACTCCTTGACCTTTGGCCCCAGAGGCCGAGCCGGTCAGACCCAGCCAAGCACAGGCCTCCCCCCACATGTGGGGCTCCGACGGCCGCCTGCATTTGGGGTGGTTCCTTCTGGAAGAAGGACCGGTGGGCAGGACAGGCTGGTTGTGCTTTCGTCAGAGGCAACGCTGCTCCGCACTGTTTGGTGGCCCTGACGTCCACCTCGGCGGGGCCCCTGGCGTTGGTGCCGAGCTCCCCACACGGCGTGGTTCAGCCCCTGGAGGGGCAGGGAGGCCCCGTACCACCGTAGGACGGGCACGGGCTCGGCAGCGGGGTGAGGGCTGAGCGCATGCAAAGGGACGGACGCACGGGCAGCCAGCAACGGGGAGCCCTTGTCACGTGTGGGATCCCAGGCCCGGGGCGCAGCAGGGAGGCCAGCCAGCCCACCCCCACGCCCCGGGGTCCCCGCCCTGCCCCCGGCCCTGCCCGGCCAGAAGCCCGGGGGGAAGCTACCTCCTCCAGGTCGTCGTCAGGGGTACACGGGGTCTGGTCCGTCCTGTCCGTTTGGTAAGAGATGGAAGAGCCGTCGGATTCCAGGGAGGCCTCTTCGTCATATCCGAAGAAGGTCTCCACCACCACCGGCTTCTGACCGAAAGGAACCGAGTCAGCCCAGACGTGGACCCGCGTCCCCTCCTCGCCCCACGTCCACCTCCACTCCGTCCAAGTCCCTCCTGCCGCTGTCCCTGACACTCGCCCTGACTCCTGGCCCAGACGGTCACCGGAGCCTCCTGGGTCCTCCTTCTGCCGAGACCCCAACGGGCCCCTTCACGGTCCAGCCGTGCAGGTCGTCGGTCACCAAAGTCGGAGGGGACTGTGGCCAGCGCTCCACGCCTTCGTCAACCAACATCCCGCCCTTGGCCACCGGCCCGTCCTGATGGCTCTGGCCTTTGTCCCATCGCCTGGTGTCTCCCCAGTCGCCTCACGGAAGCGCCCGCCCTCCTGGGCCTCCCCCAGCTGGTGCCCTCGGGACGGTGCGTCCAGGCTCCCTCCGGGCCTCCAGAAGCTCCCTAAATGCGCTGCAGTAACCCTGAGGGGAGAGAGCGCCCAAAGCCCGTCCCCCTTCCTCGGGCCTCTCGGGACCAGCTAAGCGGCACTGGTGGCCCCGGAGCCTCTCCAGCCTGCCTGAGGACACCCTCGAGCGTTCAAAACCCAAACAAGAAAACACACGCATTTTGCATAAAGCAGAGAGTCCCCGGGAACATCTCCTGAACATTCTCTAGTGAAAAGCTTATAACTGTCGAAAAGGATTGTGGGGCAGCCCGGGGGGCTCAGCGGTTTAGCGCCGCCTTCAGCCCGGGGCGTGACCCCGGGGTCCTGGGATCGAGTCCTGCGTCGGGCTCCCTGCATGGAGCCTGCCTCTCCCTCTGCCTGGGTCTCTGCTCCCCCCCCTCAAGAATAAATAAAATCTTTAAAAAAAAATAAAAGGAAAGGATTGTGCTTCAGACTCCCGGGGCGCAGGTCTGCCCGAGGGCCGGCGGGGCCCAGCGGACACTGGAGCAGCGGAGGCCGGGACCGCGGCCCAGGGCAACGGGAGTCTCACCCCCACGCGGGCAGGGGAAGGCCGCCCAGGCGAACCCTCCTCCCCGCTGTCAGGAATCCTGAGCTCTCTGGGAAATTTAAAAAAGCAAGAAGGTAGGAGCTTTAAATCTAAAACCATAGAGTACTGATTTGGGGCTCGCTCTGGTTACTGTACGGTGGCAATTTTTAGAAATAATGAGGTTATCCTCTCTTCACCTCCAGGGAGAAACTCAGTCACGTGAAGTGGCTTCTAGAAGCACACGCTTTGCGCACGCGTACGTGGACTTCGTCTACTTTACCTTGGGGAGTTTGGCCATTTTCTTTCTTTGCTTCCGATATCTTAAAAGCTTGTCTCGCTCCTGCAAAAACCGGAGGACGAGATTTCCTGAGTGGTCGAGCAGCCCTGCTGATATTCCCGCGTGGTCGTCGGAAGGGAAGGGACCCCGCGGGCAGTTCCTAGGTGGGCGTGCTGCCTGCATGGTCACGACCCGCGGCGCCGCTCACGGAGGGCCGTGGGCTCTGACGGTGCAGGGGGCACGTGGTGCCGCGGGGCTGTGGCCCACATGGGGGGCTGTCGCCCCACCACGCTCAGGGTGCTCCAGCCTGTCACAGCGTGTGGCTCGGGCTGGGCGCTGAGCCATGCACACAGAAGCGGGCTCCGAGCGCAATGGAGCCCACCCTGCTCCGTACTGTCCGAGCAGGTGTCTGGGGACGGTGTCCCCACGCAGGTGGAGACGGACCCTGCAGACACGGAGGGAGACCACACACCCGTTTCTCCCCAGGGAGCTCCACTGCGTTTCCATGGCCCTGACCACGCAGCAGCCACGACCACGCGAGCCGGGTAGAAACCCAGGGAGGGCCGCGTCCCTGAGTAACGAGCAAAGCTGGGTGCTCCTCCTGCAGGTGTCACCAAAGGCCCCGAGGGGCATCTAGCTGACGCTCAGGGGTAGGCGTTCTGGTCACCCCTGCAAAGCCTCTGGGCAGGTAGCGCCTCTGTGTGGAGGAGCAGGAGCCACCAGCACCAGGGGGCCCGGGAAACGGGTGTGGACGGAGGGAAGAATCACTTACTAGCACGCTCTTCACGTAGCCGGCCGTCTCAAGCGTCTAGGGACAGAACAGCGTGTTAGGGAGCTGGGAGCACAGTCTGCTCCCCAGGGCACCCAGAGCACCCACCGCCTCCCACTGCCTGCCGAGGGCTGTCTGACGCGGCCTCATGGTCCTGCCTCCCTAAGCTGACCTGCCAAGTCAAGGCACCGTGAGACCTGCAGAAGCCCCCAGGGTCCTGGGCTCGGGCCCACCCTTCGGCATCTGCAATGGCGGACAACTGCGACGGACCAAGGCCTCTTCCTCTTCCCACCCTCCCCCGCCCCCCACTCAGCCCATAGATTCTTGGACATGTGGGGACTGACGGTCACTCTCGGGCCAGTCGGGGGGGCTGTGCTGATGAGACCCCGTCCTACAGCCCGTGCTGGGCAGTACGATCTCCTGTTACTCTGGAGGCCACTTCAATCATCACACGAGACAGGCCCCGGGCGCTTGGGCGGCTCAGCGTGTGGAGCACGTGGCTCTTGACCTCAGGGTCTTGAGTGCAAGCCCCACGATGGGCATTAAACTTACTAAAACAACAAGAAGCCAGGCCAGGCCAGCACTTCTGGGCCATAAGCCACACCAGCAAGGAGGTGCTGTTGTCCCTTCTGCTGCCCCCCAAGGTCATAGAATGACCAAGGCGACCATGCAGAAATGATCCCAGTGGACCCCAACAAGAGGCAGAAGGCCCCCAAGCAGAGTAATTGGAGGAGGATTTGATGCAGGACTACTTGCAAAACTGGTGCAGGTGTAGGGACAAGGACAGGCCAGTGTAGAGAGGGTGTAGGACAGGGACAGGGCATGTAGAGGGGGTGTAGGGACAGGGACAGGGCACGTAGAGGGGGTATAGGGACAGGGACAGGACAGTGTAGAGGTCCTCATGCCCAGCACCTGCATGTGGACCTTATTTGGAATAGGGTCTTTGCAGATGTGACTGAGTGAGGGGTCTGGAGGTGAGACGGCCCTGCAGTAGGGTGGGCAGGTGTGCTCAGGAGAGAAGGGGACACAGAGGGCAGGCTCCTTGGAGACAGTGGGAGCAGGTGTGAGACGCCCACAGCCACCAGAAGCCTCCGGGGGCCCAGGATGGCCCCTGCCCACACCTGCGGATTCCTACCTCCACACTGACAATGGGGGACTGTGTGCTCAGCCCCCAGGTGACACCCCTGTCCCCAGAGCCGGGGAGCCAACACCTCGGCATCGCTGCCCTGGATGCCCCAGGGCCAGAGTGATGAGGAGACCACGCAGGTCTAGAGAGGGCCTCTGGGGCCTGATCCTGGTGGGGCCCCCAGGGAGGGGCGGGGAGTGGGGGGGGAGGGCAGGGAGGGGCGGGGGGGGGGGGGGGGGGGAGTAAGGGGAGGAGAGGGAAAGGCAGGGGAGTGGGGAGGGGAGGGAAGGGGGGGGCGTGTAAGGGGAGGGGAGGGAAAGGCAGGGGAGTGGGGAGGGGAGGGAAGGGAGGGGCGGGGAAAGGGGAGGGGAGGTAAGGGAGGGGCGGAGGAGTGAGGAAGGGAGGGGAGGGAGTGGCAGTGGGGGGGGGAGGGAAGGGAGGGGAGGGAAGGGAGGGGCAGGGGAGTGGGGAGAGGAGGAAAGGGAGAGGCTGAGGGGGTGGGAGGGGAGGGGCTGAGGGGCGAGGGGCGGGGCCGACGGGCGGGGCGGGCAGGACCGAGGGAAATGGGAGGGGAGTGGCGGGGGGCGTGGCTGAAAGGCAGCAGGGGCGTGGCCGAGGGCGTGGCCGGCGGAGATTGAGGGGAGGGGCTGATGGGCAAGTCAAAGGCTGGAGGGGCGGGGCCTGAGGCAAGAAGGGGAGGGGCCAGGGTGGGGGCGGGGCCGAGTCCAGGGCGGGAGGGGCGGGGCCCATGACGGGAGGGGCGGGGCCGAAGGCGGGACGCGCGGCCGAGGGCGTGGCCGGCGGAGATTGAGGGGAAGGGCGGGGCCGAGGGCGGGGTGATGGGCGGGGCCTGGGGTGGGAGGGGCGGGGCAGAGGGCGGGGCCTGGGGTGGGAGGGGCGGGGCCTGGGGCGGGGTGATGGGCGGGGCCTGGGGCGGGAGGGGCGGGGCCGGGGCGGGAGGGCTGCAGCCCGGCTCAAGGGGCTCGCGGAGGCAGGGGAGGCAGGAGGGCACCACCCAGGGGGCGCGGGCACCACCCAGGGGGCGCGGGCACCTTGGAGAGCTCGTCTATGAGGTTCTGCTGCTCCACAATCTGAAGTTTCAAGAAGTCAACTTCTCTCTCGTCCTGACTTTGGTCCAGGTCGTTTAAGGAGCTGGGTCTCCGGATGATCCCGGCTCTCTGTCTCTGCAAAGCCAGCCAGACCCCGTCACAGGGGTGCAGGGAGGGGCTCTCTGCCCGTGGCTCGGGCCGGGGCGGGGGGCAGGGACCCCTCTGCAGGGCCCTGGGGGCGCGCGGGGCGAGCCTGCACCCCGGACCTGGCGCCCTGACCCGGCGCACCCCACAGGCTCCACTGGGCTGAGCCTGGGAAGGAGGCATTTCTGCAGCAACGGGGCGGCGGGAGGGGGCGAGGGGGGTGACCCCCCCTACGGTCGTGCTGAATTACTGTGGCCGAACTAAGAAGGGGCCCGGGGGCACCAGCTGACCTTCCCACACCCCACTAGGGGACCCTCCCGCAGCTGGGGCCTGCTGCTGGTCTGCAAGCCCCTCCCACTCCACGCAGGTGGAGACTCTTCCTGGGAGTCCACAGGTGCCCCCAGAGCTCTGGTGTTGGTGGGGCCGCAGGCCTGGGGCTGACCTGCTCAGTGACCTCCCTGCCAGGTTCTGCCCAGGCAGGTGCCCACGACCTCCAGTGCTCTTCCTTCCAGTGCTCTCCTCTCCCAGGGAGGCTCCGCATTGGTTCCTCTCCCCACAGAGTATGTGAGACCAGAGGCCCGATGGGGACCTTATTATCAAGCCTTGCAGGTGACAAGTGGGGAGGGGGGCTGTTGCTCATCGCTGGGGAGCCTGAGCCATCCCACGGGCCGGTCGGACCTGTCAGGGCCCCTTACCATTTCTATGTTCTCCTGCGTGACAAATTTTAACTTGTTTTCCATCCGACGTAAAGTATGGGACAGATCTTCATTTTTCCGGGTAAGACGTTTGTTTTTATCCAGCAAGGGCTTATACTGGCTCTCAGCTTCCCTTAAGCGCTTTAACTGAAAGACCAAATTAATCACTCGGCATGATTTTAAGTGTGACTGGAGCCAACAGTCCCTGTACAGAGTCGCAAACTGACCAGAACAAGCTTTGGCTACAGCAAGGGAGGGGTATGGGGCCGAGGCTCTGTTTTGCAGTAAGAGCCGCCACGAACTGGCCAGGCCCTTGGAGAAGCTCCCACTCAGACAGAGGTCACCTGGAAATTCCAGTGCCTGCCAGGAGTGATCGGGATGGCTCCACCGAGGGGCGAGGGCCTCACTCATCCCAGACAACCCACAGGACTGAGGGAACTTTTTTGCTCAATAATATGGAACGGGGATTAGCCCACCCGTGCCTGTGGCCCACATCTGGCCCCCCCACCAGGTTTTGTTCATCAAGTTTTATTGAAACGGCAGAGAGGCCTGCAGGCAAGCCCTGCCCTTGGCACCATCACTCCTTTCCACGAGGGAATTTTGGAGGTGGGCGCCCTCTGCCCTCCCGCCCCGACCCCAGACCCATAGGATCCAGATCCCCCGTGCCCCTGCCCCGTTGCCACTCACCAGCTCATTCCTTTCTTCCGACAGCAAGGCGTTTCGGTCCTCCAGCTTCCGAATGATCGCACTCAGCTCTGCAATTTTAAGTTGGAAGCGCCGAGCATCCTTTTCATCCAACTGCTGTTCCTAAAACAAAAATCAACTGCAAATAACTGTTCGTAGACACAGGCATAAAAACCTCTGCAAATCCCAGCACACCGTGGAAAACAAAGCAGCTCTGTGTCATGATCGCCCGTGATTGCACATGGCGGGTGGGTGGGTGAGTGCCGGCTGGCCACCACGGGCACAGCAAACCGCACATGGGGACAGAACAGAGGAGCAGAAATGTCCATGAGTGTGTGGAGGTGGAAGGCAAGGGCGTGCAAATGCAAGCACCGCAGGTGTGGGTGCTCCAGGCCCCCTCGGGGTGCGGCTGGTACAGCGTCGGGCAGGGGTCTGCCCTATGCCAGAGGTGGGGACGCGGTTTCCCTAGTGTGATCCTGTGAGCACGGGAAAAGATGTTCAACTTAAGACTTTCAAAAGGTGGCTTCCCAAGAAGTGTGCTCCCTCACACTGGGGTTCTATAAGGTCACTTTGGAAACCTCTGGAAACTCATTCAAAAATCAATGAAAACATTTTGATCCAGTTTCAGAATCTCTCTGGAGTTAACACAATCTATCGAGCGCCAGAGCAAGATTTAATTCAGTTAGGCCATTTATAATAAGATTGTAAAAATCATTTTCTATTCTTGAAATGTCACTGTCCTCGGGCTGGCTCAGCTCAGACATTTTGTCCTTAAAGCAAACAATGCACGTCCAGGAAGGACAGAGGGAGGGTTCCTCATTCAGCAGGTGCAGGAGAGGCTAGGGAGCGGGCCCCACAGGACCTGCGTTGAGGGTTCATGGAATTTAGAGTCCCCCCACCCCAGATTACCCAGAACCACTCCAGAGGGCTCTGAATGAGGAGCAGCAATGAGGAATGAAGGATGTCACAGCCCTGTGGCTGGTGGCAGCCCCCACGCTGTCACGGCAGCCTGAAGAGGAGCAGAAGGGTGGCATGGTCACACAAAAAGCAGGTGGGGGCGACTGGTGGGGATGTGGCGAGCAGAGAGCCAGGAGCCCGTGCGCACGGAGATGAAGGCCGTACGGCCTCATCCCGCCAGCCCGCGGCAGGAACCGGTACCAGCAAGCAAGGAACCTTAGCCCCCTGGGGGCCTGGCAGCTGCAGGTGGGCTCCAGCTGGAAGCCCGAGGCCTCGGGGGGCCGTGGGAGGGTGGATGGAGGGAAGGCCAGTGCCGTGCCCCGTTAGCAAGGGGGGAAGGAGACAGAAGCCTGCTTGCCCTCCCAGCCAAGCCAGATAAGCCGAGCGGTCCGGGGTCTGGCTGGTGGGCTGCAGACATGGTCGGCATCCCCAGGGCAGGAGGTTCCGGTTCTGGTCTCTGGACCTAGGCTCTCAACTCCCTGGGGAGCTGCCCGAGCGGGGCCACATAGCCGCGTGCAGCGCTGTCTGTGACTCTGGGTCACCGGGCAAAGCATGGGGAGGTGCTTACAGGGCTTCCCGAGTGGTCTGAGGCGTCTCCTGCACCGCCTGCATAAGGAAGTTCCCGTCTGGGGCTGCCCAGGTGCCGATCAGCCTCTTTGACCTGGGACAGCTGCTCATCTAGAGCCTCTTTTTGGAGCTGCAGTCTCTGAGCATGCCCGGCTTGAACCCCTAACTCTCTCTCCAGCACGAAGACTGCTCTGTCTTTAAATTTTATCTCCTCCATCTACAAGGAGAACAGAACACAATCACACAGGCAGGCAGAGTACAGATCTGCGGTTACCATAGAAACAGAGGGAGCAACCCTTGGAACCGCGTCGGGAGGGTCCCCATGGCAGCAGCCCTGCCAGGACGGAAGCAGGACAGGCCGGGCCGGCCGAGGACGAGGACAGGAGCCCCAGGGCTCAGGCCGCAGCAGGAGCGCCCCCCCCCACCACCCCCACCCCCCGCGCCCGGCTGGCCTCTGCTCTGCTGCTTCAGTTCAAGCTGGAGCAACCGAGGCTCCTTCCTGGAGTCCGCGCAGCCCTCCCGGCGTCCCTGGGCGCCCGGCGGGCCCCCCCCGTCCAGCGCTGGGCCTGGCGTTGGCGGGCAGGCCCACGGGGGCCATCTGTAGCTCCTGCCTTCCCGTGTGTTGGGCAGGGCAGGGGTCCCCCGAGTTCCCCAAGCCCCATCCGTGGGACGGTATGAGGAGCAACGTCCACCCTCCACGGGCAGGCTGCGGGTTAGAGAAGCAGAAGTTTCTCGCTGCCCTCCTCTCCTCTCCGAGGGGCACCGGCCCAGGGAGCTGGAGCCAATGCTCGTGTCCTGCAGCCTGCCTCTCCTTGCTGGACATGTGGACGTGGACAGACAGCGGAGGCGCTGCCCGTAGCTTTGCAGGCAAAGCTACGTTTTTAGTTAATCTTGGTTTGAACAAAGGCTTGGAGGAGGGGGGTCTCCGGACAAGTCGGCTCCAGAGTGGGGGACAGGAGTACCCGGGCCCCCCAGGCCCCTGCAGGCCACCGGGTCCACGGCCTCCCCCTCTCCCTGAAGCACTCAGCCCCCTGACGGCGGCCAGGAGCCCTCCGCACCAGCCGCCAGCTGCCTCCCAGCCCCGAATCTGGGCTCCCCACCCCCCAGTGGGGGCAACACAGACCCTCTCCGCCCATTCTTCAGTCGGGTGGGCCAGGGGCCCTCACTACGGTGAACGGCCCCAGGTTGACGAGACGCCTCTGTTTAAAACATAAACAACAGGACAGGACGGGATGTCTTGGTGCTTCCCCTGCTGTTTAAGGGTCAAACAAGCTAATAAACCAGCCATGTGCTGAAGTCAGCGTGGAAACAGAGAGGCGTCTCCTTAGCCCAGATCACAGAATTCACGGGCCAGTGGTGAACTGAACAGAATAAAAGAAATCCTTAATGGCTAAATTCCCAACTACTCGCGTGCACAGAGACGCCGGAAGAGACAACACGGAATTAGTGAAAACAAAGGGGCCGGGGAAATACAGTCGTATCACCAAGGAGCTCTGCTCCGGGGCCTAACGTTGACGCTCACACGCAGACGCTCCGGAAACATCGCTATTCCTTCACCAGGAAACCAGAAGATGAGCGTCTCTATGCAAAGATCCCACCAAAATGAGCTCTTTGAGCAGCTGGTTTGGACCAAAAGGCAGACCTCCCCCCCCAAGAACCAGCGGAGGTGTCCTGTCCTGCGGCCAAGGGAGGCGACCCGCCCACAGAGGAAATTCAAGGAAAGGGGCTTCCACGCGGGGGCAGGATTGGATCCTGTAAAGGTGGGGAGTCACTCCAAGGTCAGTGACGGTGTTGCCAGGGGGTCCTTCTAAACCACAGGGCTCTGCACGCAGCAGTGTCCACGCAGGAGACCACGACCCTACAGCTTCCACCTGGATCGCCCATTTGTGCAGGGGGGCAGGCCTGCAGGTGCACGACACAGGCGCCCGTTGTGGGGCAGAAAAAGCTTCGTCCGGTCCTGTGGGGCTCCCACCGCACCTACAGGGGCCTGCTTCCAACTTGGGGCACTGCCGTGCTGGTGGGGAGATCGCTGCATCCCATTAAGGGGATCCCAGGGCCCCCGAGCATGACCAGCAACGCCAGTGAGGTCCTGGTGACGCCGTGACTGGGGACACGGGGCTCTAAGGTAGAGCTCCATTGCCTCAAACTACCGAGGGGTCCAGGCTCCCAGGGACGGGGAGAACCAGGCACGGCCCCCCACACACCCGGAATGTTCTCTTCAACGGCTTAGCTCCGGGTCTCTGAGGACATTGACTCTGCGGTGACAGCCACCGGCAGCGGGTGACCTGAGCCACCCTGACGCCCCAGATGAAGCTGCGGCACTGGGGCCATTCCTGTCCTGACAGGATGGCAACTCCCTGCGGTCCAGGCGGAGAGGGCGCCTTCCCACGTGGCCCCCACATCAGGATGGCCTCAGGGCCCCGACCTTCCCCCGTGGGCCTCCTGGGCTCACCTTGCTGCGCCTGGGAGCTCCCACGCCCCACGTCCCCGCCCCCAGCGCCCTCCTGTGCACCCCTCGGCCTGGAGCACATCCCAGCCCGTGGATCTCCTGCTCGCACTCCCCATGTCCCCCTGCCCCCAGCGCCCCCACCCCCAGTGCCCCTCCCAGGAGCCCCCCGAGCACATCCCAGCCTGCAGGTCTCCCTCCCATGCACCCCCACCCCGCACCCCGCGCCCCCCCAGCACGTACCAGCCTGCGGATCTCCCGCTCGCACTCCTTCTTGATGCGGGAGATCTCCTCCTGGTGGAGGTGATACACGCTCCGGATCTCCGCGGCCTTGATCTTGTCGGCCTGCACCGCGATGGTCAGCGCCTCCTCCACCTGCTTCTTGGCCCCCTTGAGCTCCGAGATCTCCTGCTGCATTTTGATCTTCTCCGCCTCGAACCCCTTCTTGGCCTCCTCCTTGGCCTCGGACAGCAGCACGATCTTGGCCTTGTCGGGGGCGCCGTCGCGCAGGGCGTGCAGCAGCGCCTGCAGCCGCTGGTTCTCGTTGTCCTTGATCTTAATGACCCTCAGCAGCTCGGCCTCGTGTTGCCGCAGCAGCGCCTCGCGCACGGCCTGCAGCTCCTTCATCTTCTCCTCGTGCAGCTTCGTCTTGAGCTCGGTGAGCAGGACGGCGTTCTTGTGCTGCTCGTGCTCCCGCACCTGCCTCAGCTCCTGGTTCTTCTCCCTCTCCACCCGGCTCACCTGGAAGACAAGAGCCAGCCCGTCGGTGGTGGGCCGCCTCGGCCTGCTGACGCCGAGGGACCGCGTGGGCAAGCTCGGGGCTCCTTCTGCGAGGCGGGCCGTCCTCCCCCGAGAGCGGCTCCTTCTGGAAACTGAGTCAAGCCCTGCGGGTGGAGAGCTCGGACCTGCGCGCCTAGGCGTCCTCGGGGCGCTGGCGGCTGGAGGCCCCGCGGGCCTGGGAGGTGAGATCGCAGACATGGGGTCCACGCAGATCTGCCCTGCGCCTCGCCCCCGACCAGGACCCACCGTGCCGGGAACGCCCGCCGGCCGCCTCGCCAACGAATCACCGGGAAGAAGGTGCGGGTGCCTCGGGCACGGATGACAGGCTGTCGCACTCACCTTCTGTGACGTTCTGGGCCATGGGGAGGCCACTCTAGGCACTCGCTCCCTAGGTGACATGTAACGTCTAGATGTTTGGAAACACTCAGATTTTGGTCTGAATCTCTTGTTTTCATCTGGAACTTCCACCTCGGTGGAATGACCCCAGCACTTGCACGTGGCACCGAGTCGGTGCTCAGAACCTAATACGGGGTGAGAGCGTGGCTCACCTGCCCCCGGTCCAGCACTCCAGGTGGCGCTTCGCCTCCCGCCGGCCTCTGGGCTCCCCGTCACCGCCCACGGCACCTCGTGTGGGGTCACCATCCCCAATCCCATCCTCCCCTCATGCACCCCCCATCCCACCCTCACACCCAGTTCCGGAGCTGGGCCCCGCTGCTCCCCACTGCGGGCAGCCCCACCTCGACTCACCTGCCGCCACCCACTCTCCACGGGAGGAAGTCTGTGCGGGTCAAGCCCTGCCCAGCCCTCCTCTCTGCACCCGGCGCATTCAGAGTAAAGGCCGAGCCAGGGGCGTCACCGCCATGGACCACACCCGCTGTGCATCTGGGGAAGTGTCGACCCTCCCTGCCAGGGCCGCTGGCACCCCAGCTAGCAGCTCTGGGGTCCTTTCCCCAGGGTGATCGCTTGGACCCCTGACCCCAGGCAGGCCCGCTGCCCACCCCCTGCCCGAGTGCCCACAGACCGTCCTGCTCCACACGCTGACCCCGCCATGTCGTGCCCCTTCCTCACAGCAACACCCCCCCAGGTGCCTTATTCATCCCTGTCTCCGGGCCTGTAGTGTCCGCCCCATCTGAGCAAGCATCCCCGGGAGGCACGCACAGCGGGGCCATCCTCCCCATTTGGCGTGGGCTGAACCGCGAGGCTCCCCGCGCAGGGGATGCGGGAATGGGGCCTGGCCTGTGGCCCCGAGCTCGCAGGTGGTGGGGAGGCGGCGGGCGGAAAGCCTCACAGCGGCCATGGGAGCGACTCAGGCTCCTGTCCCCAGACGGGCTGACAGCAGTGGAGGATGTGAGGGGGCCGCATGCGGGGCCCCACTGCCCCGTGCCCCTCAGCCCTGCTTCAAGAGCACACGGCAGCTTTGTAACAAGCAGTTAGGAATATTCCCCCTGAGACCCCAGCTGCCTCCCCACGGATGCGGCCTCCGGGGACCTCGTGAAAGTCTGGCTGACGTGGCCACACGCTGCTGGCGGCTCAGCGGGCCGGGCTCTTGACCAGCGGGGCCGCGGCTTTGCCTTTCAGGACATCGCAGGGCTGAGCGGTTCCTGCATCCGGGGTGGGTCTTCCATCGGCACCAGGGGTCGTCGGGTTGCTGGGGGGGGCAGGGCAGGCAGGTGTCCCTCTTCATCGCCTCCATTCACCCAGTTTTCAAGGGACCAGCGGGCTCCCAGGCGGCCCGGCAGGAGCCCAGTTACTGGTTTCATTAGGAACGTGTGGGTTTAAGCAGAGTGGCGGGTTTAGTGCCCGCTGGTGTCATCCTCACGGAGGCTCAGAGCGTCCATCTGCGGCCAGCGAGGGGGCTGGGGCCTTCGGCGCGCCGTGAGCCTGGTTATCTTGCTCTCCGGCAGGTCGGGCCTCACCGGCCCGTCCACTCACCTCCTGCCCCGACTGCTCCCCAGGCGCCCTGACGTCTTTCGATGGGAAGCAGTATTTCAGGGTCACAGCGGGCCCAGGGCTATGCCGGGTCCCAGCTGGTCCTCCCCGTGGACGAGACACGGCATCTGCCCCCCGCGTGTGAGAGGACATGCCTCTAGGTTCCCGTGGACGTTTCCAATTTCCAGTGTGTTTCCGACCCAAAACCAGGGCTCCTGTTCAAGTTTCCCTGCGTAGCTTCTGCGCCCCCGTCCCCTCCCACGGAGGATCTGGTTGTCAAGGAAACCGAGGGACAGGACGGGAACATCCCCTAACTACTCCTTTACCTGCAGGAGACATGCCATCGGGGGCATACAGGGGCCGCGGCACTCACGGCCCCCCTAGTGAGGACTCCCCAGTTTCCCTCTTCCTTTCCCAGCGGTTGTCTGTGAGGCGCCTCCCGCGGCCGTGGGGGCCCCAGCCCGCTCTCTGAGCGCTTGATCTTCCCGCGAGGAATTCCGGGGAGTCTCCTCCTTCTCCCTCCGCTTCGCCCGACAAGGCCGACCAGGCCACAGCACAGGCGGCTCCGGCGGCCTCGCCATCCTCGGGGTTTGTTCAGAAGGAAACCCTACGTTCAGCGTGGCCCCCAGTCCTCGCAGGCACCGTGGAGCTGGGGACGACGTGGACACCGGCAGGACCCCCGCCCCCAGCCGGCCATCCACGTGGCCCGGACCCGCTGTGGACACACAGGGCCCACGGTGATGGGCACGACCGCCAGACCTCGGCCCCCGAGGACGGCCCCTGCCCGTGACCGGCACAGGCCCGGCGGCGGGCAGGCGCTCCCAGGACGGGGTGGCCGCCGTCCGCAGTCCTGACGGGAGGTCCCTAAGAGGGATGACAGGCTGGAGCTGCAGACACACAGGTGCCGGGCCAGGGCGCCAGGAGACCGTCTCCTCCGGAGCAGGACGCGGAGGCACCTGCAGTCTTAGCAGCTCATGCCGAGGAACGTAGGCCTGAGACCCAAGGTGTGCGTTAGGGGTTGAGATCGTGTTACTGGTTAAAATTGCAGAGAAATGGGGTGCCCGGGGGCTCCATGGGAGAGGCGTCTGCCTTTGGCTCAGGTCATGATCCCGGGGTCCTGGGATCGAGTCCTGCATCGGGCTCCCTGCTCCAAGGGGGAGCCTGCTTCTCCCCCTGCCCTTCCTCCCACTGCTCACGCTGTCAAATAAATTAATAAAATCTTTAAAAATAAATAAATGAACTGCCGAGCAAAGGCCCGTGTGAAATACGCCAGGCAGCGTAGCCCCGGGCCCCGCGGGGGCCTGCGCTCAGGCCAGGGCCTTCCGCACTCGGGCCCACACCCGTCCGTGGACCGAAGCAGCCATAACCCTTTATGACGCCACAAAACCTTACGGCTCTCAAACACGTTTGCTCAGAGGTTTATGGAATTTTAACACAAATGGGCCAATGGCGCCGCTGGGACCCGGCCCCCCGGCTTGCGGGCACCTCGGGTCATGCTCGTTTTCTGCTGGGAGGGAGCTTTTTCTCTCCGGTCGTATTTCCAGGAAGTAATTCGGGGTCATCCTTAGAGACGGTCGAGGTCTTGGGCGAAGCCGGCAGCAGGGCAGGTGCGCTCGCCCACCTTGTCCGCAGAGGCCCGGGCGCTCACCCAGCCACCAGCAGCCCGACGGACGCACGCGGTAGCGGACCGCACCCCACACACCCCGCTGCTCCCGTGAGCTGCTGTGGCCTCTCCCTGGGCTGGGCCGGTTTCCGGAACGCTCCATCGTCGCCCCTGTTCCTTCAGGCACTGGCAGTCCTTCCCGGCTTGCTATTCTGCTCAGCGGGGGTCCCTTCCTGCCTCGCTTCTGTCTACGACGGCTGGAGGCTCTACGTGCGTGAGGTTTACGTCTGCATCTTGCTGGGCGAGGACAGGCCCACAGCTTCCCCGGGAGCCCCTCGCCCATGGTGCTGGGACTCGCAGGACAGAAGACTACTACCTGCGGGAGGTCTGGGGTGAGCCCCGTGACCCACCCCACACCTTCGTGGGCGACACCGATGCCAACCCTGCCCCCGGGCCCTGCCTGCAGCCCCTGCCCACCCGGCATCCTGGCCCCCTCCCGGCCCCACTCGCACGGCCCTCGGTGGCCTGGTCTCGGGCCGCCTTTCCTGCCGCTGCATCACGCGTGCCCTTACAGGGACCCGCCTTTGCCAGCCCTTCCAGGCGTCAGGGTCTCCGTCCAGGGCCACTTCTTCTGAGAGGCCCTTCCTGATTGCCGCGTGGACTGATGGCACCACGGCCAGTGCGGCGGTCACGTGGCTCTATGTGCCCTGCCACCTGCTTCCTGTTCCTTGGTGTGTCCTCCACGGGGACGAGGTCTGGGGGTCACGCAGGCGCCTGGCGCTTCCCGAGTGGCATCCTGTGGGCTGGAGCCGCTTCCTGACAGTAGGCATGAGGCTGGCGTTTCCATTCCTCCTGCTGGCCCCCGGGTGCTCACGAACTGGGGCCCGGCTGCGGGTGGGACCCTGAGAGCAGGGGCAGCAGGGGCGGCTCTGTGCCCAGACGGGAGCCGGAGCCTCGCGTCCTGGTGGGAGCTCGTGTCCACCTCAGTGTCTGTGTCCGTGCTCCCAGCACCCGGCCCCACTGAGTTCATCTCCACGCAGCTCCCCAGAGGCCTCCCTGCAGAGCCGGCTCCCTCCTTCCAGAAGGTTCTTCACCAGAGATGGCTCCGCTTCAGTCTCCCGACAGAGGGTCCGCAGTGGGACGGGCCGGTTTTTATTTAAATCATGTCATTCCTTGCTGTCAAGTCTCCATTCACTTAAGTGTCCCTCGGTGATAAAGGAACCATCGGGCCGAAATCCGAGGTGCTGGGCTCGCAGCTACGTTCCTGGCACCTTTCCACGCTTCGCAGGCACCTGCTCTTGGCGGGGGGTGGGGGGTGCAGCCTGGCTGCGGGTCCAGGATTCTGCTGGGAATTCCCGAGGAAGGTGGGCGCCGGGCGCCGGGGGTGGGGGGGGGGGAGCACCTCACAGCCTGCCTGGCTCTCGGCGGGGACAAGGTCCTGCTGGTGCCCCCGCTGTCTCCTGCCTCTGCCGTGAGGTCGGGACAGGCCCTCCGCTCCTTGGCCGCTTCCACGGCATCCCCCAACCCCGTGGTCTGGGTCAGTTATGCGGATCCGTCCCGAGGCCACAGCAGGGACACGCACTGCGGGGGGTGGGGGTAGAGGTCTCCGATAAGGACCAAGCTGCTGACAGTCGTGATGACTGAATTCGCGCCGCCCCCCCATGACCAGGGCACACACGTCGTGGCCAACGCTGGCGGCATTTCCGAGGGTCGCTGCGCCAGGCCGAGTGCATGGACCGCGGGCTTCCCGGGGCCTCGACTCCAGGGGCCGGGGCATCGGCAGGAGACGCCTTCTCAGGATCCCACGTGAGTTTTATTTGCCAAACTGGCTGCTGGGGGTGACAGGAGAGCGTAGGCGGGACCTGGGAAGAGGCCTGAGCGCCGGTCCAGCCCCCGGGACGTCCTGCTCCCAGCTCGGTGCCCGGGCAGATGCAGGACGCACGGGTGAACCTGGGGGCCTGGGTGGCTCGCCGGTTAAGGGGCTGACTTTGGGGTTCAGGGTCCTGGGATGGAGCCTGCAACAGGCCCCGCGCTCAGTGGGAGGTCGGCTGTTCTCTCGTCTCCCTCTGCTCCCCCCCCCCAAGCGCCCTCTAAAATAAATAAATCCTAAAAATAAAAGAGCCAACAAACGAGCCCCGGAGCCCCGCCGGCCTGCGAGGGACGCTGAGCAGCACCCAGAGCTGAGTGCAGGCTGGAGCCCCCGTAGGAAGTGCAGCACTGCCCGCAACGGGCACCCCTTGGTGGGGCCGTGGGGCGCTGCTCCCTGCACCCGACACTGCAGCTCGGCCCCGAGGCGCAGGGGCAGCAGGCAGGACCGTGAGGACCGGCCGAGCTGTGAGGCCCAAAGGGCGGGCGCCCCAGGTCCGGGTGAGGCTGACGGCCTCTCTAACAAGAGTCACAGGAGGCTGACGTGCGGCAGGTCTGGAAGCCGCAGCCTCAGAGGCCTCCCCGCTGTGGAGACAGGATTTCAGGCCTCTCCCAAGCCAGGGCAACTGATGTGTGTGGAGCGTGTGCTCCGGGGGGCATGGGTGTGATCCCTGCACACGCACGCACACCCGCAGGAGCGGATTCTGCGAGCCTCCCTGCTGGCGGCCTCAAGTGCAGACAAGGGTGCTCACCGCAGGGCTGCGGTGTCGGCCGAACCCTGGCAACAGCCGGGATGCCGCGGGCAGAGGCCGGACCCTGGGCACGTGCTGCACGCGGAGCCCCCAGGAGTCGGCGTGCGGTCCCGAAGGGAGGCCAGAGGCCGCGGCGTGTGGCCCGCTGTCATCTGTGCCCTGGCAGGTGCACTGAGGACCCAGAACACAAACCCTCCAGAGGGGGGACCAGGGCCTTTCCTTCGTTCCTTCTGAATTTTGTACCAAGGGGTACATATTTCCAAAACATGAATAACAACAGGGCTGGGGCTGGAGGCCCTCAGCAGGCAGCCCCAGGGCCCTGGCCGGCAGCGAGGGGCAGGAGCTGGAGCCCGTGTACCTCGGGGGCTGACCACGGGAGCCCGCACGCTCCCCGCACCCCCGCCCCCGAGCTGCGGGACGGGTGGGCTTTCCTAAAAGCGCCATGGAGGTGTAGGCCGCGGGGGCACGGGCAGGGCCTGCAGGCGGGACCAGCACCACAGTCTCACGTCCGCACTTGGGAGCGCTGGTCGGACCGCACGCTCACCCAGTGGGACCAGGGGCCCGTTGTCCTTACGCCGGTGCTGACCCTCGAGCACTGTGAGGCCCGGCCTGCAGCCGCGGGTGGGACGACCTCTAGGAGCATGAGGCGGACTCCTAGGTTTGTACCTTCACCCGGGCTGCACCCGGCTGCGCCCCGGGGGCTCCTGACACCCCCTGGAGGCCCTAGGCCAGCCTGTTTCCTCCATGCAGAGGGGCCATGCAGGCGGGTATGTCCGTCAGCAGGAGGGACACTTCCCCGGGAGGTACCACCTGCCGAGGTCCCTCTGGCCCAGGCACTGGAGCAGGGCGGTCACCACCCGTGCATGCCCTCTTCCCAGAGCTGCCTGTCCCCGCAGCTGCCCTAGAGCCCCTGGCCACCCCGGGACCAGCTGGGCAATGACCCCACAATGCCCTGTCCTGGGCAGACGCTGGGGCCCAGGAAGCTGTGGGACGGTGGGGGGTAGGGGGTGGGATGCGGGGAGGGGCAGGTGTGGGACGCAGGGAGGGGCAGGAGTGGGGGCAGGGGAGGGGACAGGGGGCCTGGGGGGGGCCCACCTTGCTTTTCTCCTGCTGCAGCTCGATCTGGATGTCAGTGAGCTTGGCCCGCAGCTCCTCGTTGGCGGCCTGCAGAGCCGCGAGGACCTCCGCCTTGTCCCCCTTGCCTCGGCCGCCCATGCCCTTCTTGGACATGGTGAGGGTGGCCCAAGGGGTGCCCGGGGTGGGCCGCTCGTCTGGGCTCGGCTGTCCACAGCAACCTGGGGCAGGTAGCGCCTCGCGGCAGCTCCGCTACATCTTCTTGCTCACCTGGAGGGAAAGCACACCTGGTGAGCAGGTTGGCCTCCCACCCTGGGTGGGCTGTGTGCGGCCGGGGCCGGGGGCACGGCTGGGGTCTCCTGCCCTGAGGATGCCGTGGGGACTGCACGCAGTGCCCCCAGTCCCAGACCGCAGAGGCTGAATTTCACACGTGGGTGTGTGGCCCTGGAGGTGGTGGTGGGTGTGAGCCAACAGCCTCTGGGGCGGTGGAGTGGAGGCCGGGACCTCCAGACCCTTCCCGGGACCCGAGATCGTCCCCCTGGAGGACGCGTACCTTCACCCTGAGCCAACGTAAGAGGCGAACACGCACCCTCCCCACCCGGCTCGCGGGCACCCTGCCGGGGGCAGCATCGCCCAGCACCACGGGGGGACTCCCGCTGCCCCCCAGGCCGGAGGCTGCATTGCCTTCCCCACGTCCCCGCCCCGGGTGTGCGAAGCAGGCCCACCAGCCGACCGTGTAGACAGTGTGGGCCTGTTCCACAGCAGGAGGCGGGCTCGGGTCGTGCTCCACACTTCCGACCCAGGAACCCTGTGCCTCCGTTCCCGCACGAACGGGGGGACAAGGCTGTCCCTAGCCCCCAAGGCTTCCTTCTTGCACCTTAGACACCAGGACAGGGACCCGAGCCACAGAGGGGTCTGTGCCCTGCCCCACCCCAGCTGACAGGCCGGGAAGGTGCCTCCGCCACCTGGGGTATCAGGTCAAGGTGCGGCTTTCAGAGCGTGGGCCTGGACGCACCTGTAGGGAGGCGCCCTCCAACTGAGTCCCCACGGCCTCTGGCCTCCCTCCTGGCTCAGTCCCTGAGGCCTCGGGACACAGAATGGGGTCAAAGCCCCCGATGGGCGTGCACGGGGAAGGCCGGGAAGAGGGCTCCCGGTCGGCCCGGGGAGGGATGCGGGAGGCAGCTGCCTTCCAAGGAGGAGGGAGACTGAGGCCGAAAGAGATCGTGGAGACGCAGCTCAGCGGCCCCCGCCTGGGAAGAGATGCCCGCACCCAGGCCCTCTGCTCACAGCCACCTGCCCGGGAGACGAAGAGCACATTCCCCCGAGCACGGGGCCTGAGGCCTGGCTCTCGGTTTGGGGTACACGTTTTGGGTCGCCCCGGGGACCGTCGTGCAGATTTTCCAGCTCGGCACAAAAGGGTCCTCCGCCTGCTTGCAATGCTTCCCTCCTGCCTTCAAGTCCTCATGGGCGGCGGGAGAGACCCCTGGGCTCCTGCCCCCCCCAGGCGAGGCCCGCGGCTGCCCCTGGAAGAAGCGCCGCTTTAACGGGTCCCGGTGGCTCTGGCCCGGCAGGTGAGCTGGTGCCCACGGTCTGCGGGCCGCCTCCACTGCGCCTGCGGCGGGTCGGGGTGCGCAGCGCGGGTTCAGGTGGGGCAAGGCATAGAGAGTTAGAAGTCTTGTCCCACCTGGAGGAAAAGCTCCCCAGTTCCTGCCTTGGTCATCGAGACCTCCTGAGGGGGGTGGGGCGGGGGCGCCCGGGAGGTGGGGCGGGCTGAGGTCTGACTCAGTTTCAGCTCAGGTCATGATCTCAGGGTCGTGGGATCGGCCCCCAGGCTGGATGGTGGCACAAGGGCCTGCCCCCGGCCAACCCCGCACCCTCCACGCCTTTCCTCCATCAGGAACATGCTCCCGCGAGGCTCAGCACAGACCCGGTCGGCTCCTGCCCGGACTCAGGGTCCTGCCCCCAGCCCCCAGCCGGATCCCCGGGAGCTGGGTTGCCTCCTCCTTGGTACTGAGCACCTTGCATTGAGAATTTTCAATGCACCAGGAGGTCTTGAGCCCTCCCTGACATCTCCCCAGATGCAGACTTAGTATCTTTCCCTGACACTAATTTGGGGGCAAATAGGATAAACATGTTGACTTTATTATTATGTTGATGAGTAGGAACCAGATAAATCCCCGTATCCCTCTGAGGGCACCGGGCGGGGCGGCCCCCTCGCCCACACCCAGCGGGGTTTCTGGAGGCCTCCTCTGGGAGCGTGCTTGATGGGATTACTGCCCGAGGGGAAGGGGATTTTCATGCCTGACCCCAGATCCTATTTGTGCTAATGAATCAGCATTAAGCCTTCAGGGGATGAGAGTCTGGTGGAAGGAAGCGTCTGGCGGCCTGTGTTAAGGGGACAGACCACGTGGACGGCAGAGGTGGCACCAGCAAGCGCCGGGTCTCTTGCTCCGAGCCAGCCGCGTCTGTGCGCCCCAGCTTTCCCTCCGTGCCCACACCCGGGAAAGCACCAGCTGTGAGGAGCACGTCCAGGTCACGGATGCCCCGTCGTTCCTGTCACCCTGGGGGACAGAAGGGGTGGCCGGAGGGAGACCGAGGCCTTGGGAGGGCGGCCTTTGCTGGGTGCTCCGGGCTGAGCACTGGGCCCTGCCTGGAAGACTCAGCGACTGCTGGAACCAGGGGCTGGGGGTGGAGGGTGGGGTCAGAGCAGGTCAACCCAGGGTGCTGCACCAGCCCCCCACCCCGCAGGTCATGGGCGGGCCCAGCCAACACTGCTTGAACCCCAGACCCCTCAGGCCTCCGGCTCCCTGTCGTGTCTTGGAGCTCAGCCGGCAGGTGCTGCAGGGGTGCGGGGAGGGGGGCGCCCAGGACAACGCTGTGCATCCCCAATATTTGCTGGACTGACTAGCCCCCCCCCAGTCAGTCACGAACCTTCTTGGGGGACCCCGGCTGAGCGGGAGAAGCGGGCGGGTCACGGTCACGCCTCAGGCTCGCGCGCAGACCGACGCTGATTCGCCGCCAGCACGTGTGTCACCCTCCGTCGGGAGGTCGTTACGTGGTCAGACTGACACCGTCCGCCCACCTGCGCGGGGTCTCCGAGGACGGAGTAAATAGGGGAGCTCCGCTCTCCAAGCAAGTGCTCCCTGCCCGCACCCGACAACCTCCGAGCCGCCGACCCGCTAACGAGGAAGCCGCCCGGCTGGCCTCCGGGATTTTCCCACCCAGAGCCCACGGTTCGTGCTCCACACCATGTGGACGGAGGAGCTCAGACCCGGGACAGCCTCCCACGTGCACACCCGGCCGGTGGCCCGCGTCACGAAGGGGCTTCAACCTCCTGAAGCCCATGGTATGGGACTCGGGTCCTTTCCCGGTGAAACCCTTTATCTACAGAGAGGAAGGGAGGTGCAGATGCTTCCAGCCCTTATCACGTCCACGGGCGGCGAGGAGGCGGGAGGGCCCGAGGGCCCCGTCCAGCCCCACGGGGACAAACGCCCGCGGGAGCAGGCCCTGTCGGGCTCTCGGCCCGGGACAGGCGTCTCAGGGAGCCCCTCTCAGGCTGGGCCCCCAGGGTGAGCCGGGGGGAGGCCGGGTGAGGGCCTGGGGTAACCTCGCGACACCCAGCTCCCCCATCAGAACTCACTTTTCCCGGGAAATGTGAAGACCCCCCGGAGAGGGGATCAGCGGCCACGCGGTGCCGGCCGCGTGTGCAGACGCGAGTCTGATCCACACCTGGAGACCTGGAGGCTCAAGTGGCGCTAGGGGCGAGGGTGGGGAGCGGGGAGCAGCCCTGGGGTCTGGGCGGGGGGTGGGTGGCGGTGAAGGAGCCCGGGGCGCACCCACCGTCAGTGTGGACCCCGGGACAGCCCCGGACCACGGCGGACCCTCAAGCACGCGGGGCCTGTCCCACCGCTGACCACAGGGCGGCCACAGGACAGACGGAGGGTCCGCGGGGGGCGGGGGGCAAAGAGGCCTCAGCTCGACTCGATGCGCGTCTCTAGAAGCTCGCGAGTCCGGGTGTGTCACGAGAGGTCACGGGGTGGGGGCGTCCCCGACGGCTGAGGGCAGGACCCCGCGCGCCCGCCCCCGATCCGCCACCTGACCCACCGCCGTTCAGGATGGAGACAGACGAACACGGGTCCCCAGCTCACGAGGGAACCTCCGGATCGCCCGCCCAACGCCAGCTCTTCAGGGTGAGGAAGCCGGGGTCCGGCGGGAGCGCGTCCTGGGGGGCCCGGCACCGCCTCCCGACAGAGCCCAGGCCTGGCGAGCCTCGAGGACGGTGACGGTGACGCCCTCGCTGCGGGGCTCTCGGCCCGGCCCCCGGGGGCCCTGCCTCAGGCGCGGCCGGACTCTGCTGCGTGCGGGCCCCCCGGCCGGCCTCGCCCCTCACACGCGGCCCAGCACCAAACCCCAAAACATTTACAGGAGGGGCGCCCGCCTGGGAGGCTCAGGGGGCTGAGCCTCCAACTGGGTTTCGGCCCAGGCCGTGACCTCGGGGCCGGGGATCGAGCACAGCTCCACGCTCCGCTGGGGCCTGTGGCTCCCTCTCCCTCTGCCCCTCCCCTGCTTGTGCTCCCTAAACAGAAAACAAATAAACAAAAGCTTTTTTAAAAAAATTTAAAGAATTTAAAAAATAAATTCAGCCCCAACCATATAAAACTCAGAAGGTTGGGCGTCCAATCAAAATGACCGGCCGTCAATATCACTCAGTTAAACTGCGGAGAAAACACGCGGCCAAGACTCGGGCAGCAGGACTCCGGTGACGGGGAAAACCAAGCAACGCTTTAAACAAGCGCAGCCGCAGGTCGCAGGCCCCACAGGCCCCGCAGGCGCGGACGTGAGAGCACCGTGCCTATAGCACCCCAATAACACCCACGGGCCGGCAGGGGCGGGAAGCACGAGCACAGGAGGAAAGATCCAGACCAGGAGCTCGGAGAGGAGAGCGCGTGTCTGAGCCCAACAGGCGCCACCAGCACAACCACAGCCCGGAGGGAGGGCCCGAGAGCCCAAGGCCGCAGGAAGCGCAGCCCAGACAGGATGACGACCCTGTGGAAGCTCACGCGGTCCGCCCTTCTCTCATCGACCACCCCCAACAGGAAGCTTTTTTTTTTTTGCTTGTTTTATTTTATTTATTTATTCATGAGACACAGAGTCAGAGAGAGAGAGAGAGGCAGAGACCCAGGCAGAGGGAGAAGCAGGCCCCATGCAGGGAGCCCGATGCAGGACTCGATCCCAGGTCCCCAGGATCAGGCCCTGGACCCAAGGCAGGCGCTAAACCGCTGAGCCGCCCGGGCTGCCCTTTTTTGCTTGTTTTAAACTCTTCAATTAATCACTCTTCTTACATCTTTAGGACAAAATACATATGAATGGAAATGTAAGTTTTTACGGCAACCGAGGTTGCGATCACGTCTTGCAGACTGAGTGGTCGCTGCAGTGGTTACGGCTGTGCACCGGGCTCAAGCAGCACACGTGCCACAAACTCCGATCCATTGGCAGATATAAAAAGTAAAGTCGCATTTGAAAGGCACCTCTGTGTCATCTGGTCGGACTGCGGGGGTTTCCCTGTGCCGGGTGCCCAGGGGTCCCGGGCAGGGGTGGGTGAGGCTCGGGGCAGGGCCTGGTGGGGGGGCGGGCTCCACTACAAGGAAGCTCGTGACTGGCGCCAGACGAGGTGTGACCCCCGCCACCCACAGCCTTCCAGGTCCCCCCGTGAGGACGTATCTCACTGTGTGAAGACCACCGGACTCCTGAGTAACAGGCCCTCAGGCTGAGCTCATACCTCGCAGGGTTCCCTGTAAAATGGGCCAGAAATGGGATTTCAGGGCAGAAAACAGAAACCCACCGTGTGCCCTGCTCCCTCCGGGCAGGGCAGCCGGGCCGGGTGAGCAGGAGCGTCCCCGGGGCTGCGTCCCCACGCTCAGGCCAGGCACCCCGAGGGGAAGGCTGCGTCCCTGCCAAAGGAGTCAGGGCGACAAGGAGGAAGGGCCGCCCTGGGGCCAGCTCCCCGCAGAGCCCCTCCTGCCCCAGGAGCCCCCTCAGCCAGCGGAACTGGCCCCCGGGAAGGCCCGGGCTTGTTGACAAGGAACGTCCTCTCTCGGGGGCCTGGCGGTCCTGGCGGGTCGGTGGGTCAGGAACGTGGTCTGCACCCTGCTCCCAGAAGCCCCGGGGGCCACCCCGAAGCCTGGCTCTCCCCAGTGGGTTGGGGATGTCACTCCCCTCGGCCGGTGGCATCTGTCCTCATCACACCGGCTTCTTGCATTATTGCCCCAAATACAGAAAGAGTTTAAATGAAAAAATTAAATGTTTTCCAATCTTCGTGCTCGTTTACAGCTTCTCTGGCTCTGAAACCCGGCAGCCATTGAACTGAAGTGTCAGGTTTTCAAAGCACAGTGTCAGGGGCGGGGGCGGGGAGTGTCCACCGGCGTGTTAGCGCCCGAGCCCGGCGGAGGCTGGTGGCCACTGCTTGGCTCGGGGCCCCGGGGGAGGCCTCAGCCCAGGAAGGGACCCAGCCTCTGAGCCCCCAGTCCAAGCCTGAGACCAAGACCACAGTGACCCCCAAACAGGGCAGTCGATCCTTACAGTCAGAGAAACAGCCATAGAAACTGAGGCTCAGGCTCACTCCCCCCATGCTCCGGGCACGGGGACGAAGGCCGCGGATGCAGCAGGTAACTAGGTAGACGCTAGACGGGCAGGTGCAGGAGAAGGTGGCCACACAGAGGGACAGTCAGCGCTCCTTCTCCTTCCCAGCAACGAGGCTTCCTACCGCGGCTGGAGGGGCCCCGGTGTTCGGGGGGGCACCCAGCCGTTTCCAAAGAGGTTTGTGTTTTCTTGTGGAAAAGCGCACACGAGCCCGCGCCCTGGCTCTGAGGCCTGCTGAGCCTCTGCCCGCGTGTGTCCCCAGTGCCAGTAAAGTAAAGTCCCACGGAGGCTCCAAAGGGCTGCGGTCAGTGGCCAGGACTGCAAGTCCCAACGGGGCCTGGCTGGTCCCGGGAGTCCTGCACGGCACCTGGAGGGCAGCCAAGGGGACCTGGGGGCTGCGCTCATCGGCGTCGGCGCCTGTCCAGGGCCGCAAGGGCCAGAAGGACAGCAGAGCACGACCGGGCCGGCCCAGAGCAGGGGGGCCTGTGCGTGGCTGTGGACGCGTGATCCAGGGTCAGCGCCGAGTGCGGGGACGGTCGGCTGTCTACCCAGCGCTCAGTAACCGCGTGTCCACAAGGGAAAACTCACCGCGGACGTGTCGCTGTGCAGGGGCTCCGGCCGTAACCGTGGAAGGTGGGGCAGCAGGCCTCAGGGGAAGGGCCAGAGGTCCAGAGCCCGGGGATGGCCGGGGCCTTGAACAGGACGCCAGCACAGTCCCTGGGAAGGAGCGCCGTGGCCACGCGACATGAAGAAATCCCACCGCCCGAGGGACCGAGGGGCGCTAACAGGCTCGTGTCAGCATCGGCGGAGGCGTCCAGGATGCACCTGCACGAGGGACAGTGCCCAGGACACACGGAGAACGCTGGGAGGCCGGGGGAAGGCAGACAAGCCAGTGGGACACGGACACACGAGTCCAACGAGCGCTTCACACCAGAGGACACCGGCCGGGCATGAGCCTGGGACGATGGGGGCTCCCTTGTCCTGCATTAGGCGACCCTGCCGGGCCCCCGGGAACCTCACCCAGACTCCCAGGCTCCCCCTGCGTGGCCCTCACCCCCGCCCCGCCCCGGTCCCTGCCCCACGACAGGCTGGCACCTGCGTCTGAGCCCGTGTCCATCCCCGCAGCGGCCAGGACGTCACCACGGGCTCCCTCGCACGCTCCTCCCTTCGCGGGCTCGCAGTTGTGCACCGCGGGGCCTACTGCCTGACGACGGGGCTGCCCTGTCACCTACCCCCTCGCACGTGGAGAACCTGACCGGTTCAGCGCCGGTCCGCCTCTCGCAGCCAGAAGAGAAATTCAGGAAGCACATCGCTCACGGAAAAGGCCTCAGAACGAGGGTTTTGCAGATATAATTTAGGGGGAAACGCTGCAGTGGTTGCTGGCGTCCGTCACGGGTGGAAGAACAGATCGACTGAGGGCTGTTAGCTTGTATATGATCGGGGGCGGGGGGGGGTCTGATGGAAGCCGAGAAATGAGGGGGGAAGAGGCCGCGCAGCAGCGGACAAGATCCGAGCGGGCGCACAGGTCAGCTCCGCCCTGAATCCGCGGGGGCTTTACTCCAGAAATGGCTCTTTCTGGTAAAAGGGAAGTTGCTCAGGGAAGCATCCAGAAACCTCTGTGCTCTGGTGGGAGTCGCGGTGGGGATGCCGCGGGCAGGCCACCGCTGGCGCTAGGAGCTCCCGTCCTGAGAACGGCGTCCCTGAGACGGCGAGGCGTGTGGCGCAGACGCCAGGCAGACGAGCTGTTGGGTGCGTGGAGGGCTCAGCAGGGGCCGGCCGGCCGCTTCCACCGCTTGTAAAGGCACCTGCACTTCCCTGGAAGGTCCCAGAACTTCCTGCTACTGACATGGCTCACATTTAAGTGAGATTTTGTCTACCTTGATTAACCAATATATACTGCGTATCTGTCACCTGAGAATATGCTCACTGTGCACTGGGGGGCTCCGTGGGTGAAGCATCTGCCTTCAGCTCAGGTCATGATCTTGGATCCTGGGATCGAGCCCCGTGTTGGGCTTCTGCTTGGCAGGGAGTCTGCTTCTCCTTCTTCCTCTGCCCTACCCCACCCTGCTTGTTCTCTCTCTCTCTCTCTCTCTCTCTCTCATGAATAAATAAAATCTTTAAAAAATAAAAATAAAATAAAAATACACCTATAAAGTGCCTTTATTAGTGGTTTTTTTTTGCAGAATATTTACATTGTTAGTATAAACCTGAAATTTCCAGCTCCTTGCCATTTTATCCATGGAAACATTTTTTTTTTTTTAGATTTTTAAAAAA
This sequence comes from Canis lupus dingo, assembly GCF_003254725.2. NCBI lineage: Eukaryota > Metazoa > Chordata > Mammalia > Carnivora > Canidae > Canis > Canis lupus. The sequence goes on along the minus strand of NC_064270.1, from coordinate 40,307,299 downwards.
ATAAAACAAGATTTCTTAGAAACATGACTAATTCCATCCAGCAGAACTACTGTGTTGACTTAGGAAAGAGGGTCAGTAGTTAGCCTGTGAACACACAGGGAGCCCTTGGTGAGGGGGGCGTATACTGGTCCCCCAATACTGTCTGCATCCTAACCCTGGAACGTGTGAACATGGGACTTGATGAGACAACGGGGATTTCACAGGCATGTTCAGGTTGAGACTCTGAGATGGGGTCTGTGGCCCCCGATCCAATCACACAAGTCCTAAAGGCAGAGCCCCTTTCCCGGGGAAGGCCTGAGGGGCGCGGCCTGAGGAAGATGTGGCCGTCACCACTGGCCTGAGATGGTGAGTCAGGGGTCGACACCACTGCTGGGCACAGAGCCTTCAGGTCACACAGCACAGGGACATGGACCCCAAGGCCCCATGGTACAGAGCTGAGCTCTGCTAACACCAGGGAGCAAGGACACAGACCCCCTAGTCCCCACCCTGAACCCCCAGAAAGGACAGCAGCTGGCCACACAGCTGCAGCCATGAAGGAAGATGGACCCACTCGGTGACACCCTGAGACCCTCGTGACCGAGGTGCCCAGCGACAGCACTACATGTGGGACTTGCAGAAATATAACTTTTGGTTGCTCTAGTCAAAGTCATGTCATGTTGCTAAGCAGGATAAACCCCAACCTTGCGAATGCCCATGAATGAGAAAGATCACACGGTTCAGAAACAGGCCCCACATTATAGTCCACATTCGTGATGTTCCACAAGCAGGGGAAGGACTTCACTCAAAAACACTAGATTAGTTGGCTAATTGTCAAAGAAAAATAGATCTACGGATACTGTCTTCCTAATGAAACTCTAAGTGGATTGAAGAGAACTGAGGATGAAAATCAAAGCAGGGAAAGTAGAAATGAACATTTCTCAAATCTCGGGAGAGAGAGGCCTTCCTAGGCTTAGAGGAGATAAAAGGAATTTGTAACAGGAAAAGCCAACAGATTCCACTACATTAAAAATTTACATCTCCTCATCACAGATGTCGTGCAATTAAGGAGCTAAAAACAAGCTGAAGCAGTATTTGCAGTAAATTCAATTAAAAAGTTAATAACTATATCAGGAGATCATGAAACTCACTGATAAAAACTAAGATCTTACAAGAGAAGTGGGTAAGTACTCAGATAATTTACAAAGAAAGAAAAAAAGTTAGTTTAAATCACAAGAAAACCTCCTCTACTTACAATGTAGGAAAATCACAAGAGAATGTCTCACTCATAATCTACAAAATCCTATCTTTCCTTAAGCCCATTGGTCCTGGGATCAAGCCCCGAGTCAGGCTCTCTTCTCTGTTCAGGGGGGAGTCTGCTTCTCCCTCTCCCTCTGCCCGTCCCCCTGCTCGTGCACTCTCTCTCTCCCAAATAGATAAATAAAATCTGAAAGAAAGAAAGAAAGAAAGAAAGAAAGAAAGAAAGAAAGAAAGAAAGAAGGAAGGAAGGAAGGAAGGAAGGAAGGAAGGAAGGAAGGAAGGAAGAAAGAAAGAAAGAAAGAAAGAAAGAAAGAAAGAAAGAAAGAAAGAAAAAGAAAGAAAGAAAGAAAGAAAGAAAGAAAGAAAGAAAGAAAGAAAGAAAGAAAAAGAGCTGAAGTGCCAAGGCAACCAAGGCACCAAATTCCAAGGGGTGACCTGCCCGTCTGAAGGGAGGCAAGCACAGCTGGCTCACCGCTGGCAGAGCACTGGAGAAAGAAATAGGTAAGAAGAAAATTAGCTCCCATTTTAACATGATTCTAAGGGCTGGATGTGGGCTGGCAGCTCAGTTTGGAATCACTGGAGCCCAAACACAAGAGTGGTTGAGGGCAGGACAGAGCTGGAAGGGCTCCCTACATGGTGCAGACGTGCAAGAGGCCATCTGCTGCCTGGACAGGTACAAGACTCTCCCTGACAACAGAACCCATGTTGCACGCAAAGCAAAAAGCCTTAAGCCAGTGGGAGAAGGTCAGCAAGCCCTCCTGTCCACAAGGTCACTGAGATAAGGATGAAACTAAAATCCCTCCTTCCTTCCGGCCACAGGATCTAAAAAAGAATCCCTGCCTCTAGGGTAAGAGTCGAAACCCAAAACGCCTGCCCCTGGGGAGGAAGACCTTGGGCTCAGGGTCCTGCACTGACACAGAGCAGAGCCTGGCTGCTGTGGAGGGGGGCAGGGATCCTCAGAAGGTGGACCGCCCAAGTTCAGGCACATATGCTTCTACGATCTAAGGCTGCCCAGAAGAAACTGAGATCCACTTTCCTCAAAACAAGCTTCACACTGAGTAACAAGCCACATCAGTCTAGCTGGGTGAGGGACAAGGCTGCAAAAAGGGCCCCTTCTGGGGAGCCGGTGAGCAGGGAGTGTTGGAAACTGAGGCTGCGTCAGGAACATGGAACAGAGCCTGCGGCACTCCAGGCACCAGACTGAGCAGAGTGTCGGCAGCCTACCATGAGGAATCCGAACCCCGTGCTGGACTGGACGTGATGACAGAAACTACAAACCCCTAACCCAGTTCAGCTACTTCCTGGGTCGATTCAAGCTCACACACTAACTCAAGACGTGTCTGTATCTGTGCTTAAAGATTATTTTCTTCAAACATTGTTTCCTGTTCCTCTACAGACAATGTCTGACATTCAATAAAAAATTACAAGACACAGGGCACCTGGGGGGCTCGGTCAGTTGAGTGTCTGCCTTCAGCTCAGGTCATGATCCCGGGGTCCTGGGATCGAGACCCATGTCAGGCTCCCTCTCAACAGGGAGTCTGCTTCTCCCTCCCCTTCTGCTGCTTCCCCTACTTATGCTCTCTCTATCTGTCAAATAAATAAATAAAATATTTTTAAAAAATCATGAGAAACAGAAAAAGAAAACAAAAACCAAGGAAAACAACCCACTGTCAAGCAATCAGAAGAACTAGACTCAGAGGCGTGGAGTTGTTCCAGCTAGCAGACATAACATTTAAGTAACTAGGACTAATATGCTCAAGGGTCTAATGGAAAAGATGGACATCATGGATGAAGCAGAGAAATGGGAACTATAGGAAAGGCTCAAGTGGAAACATTAGAAACAATGATCATGACATCAGAGGTGAAGAATTCCTTCAACTGGCTCAGCAGAGGAATCGACACGGCTGAGGGAAATCTCCATGAACCTGAAGACAGGAAACTGTCCAACATGAAACACGGGAGAAGAAGAAAGCAGAGTCTCCAACAGTGTCAGTCAAAGTGGAGCCACCTGGAGGAGGAGGTGGGGGTGGAGTCTCAGAGTAAAATGAGAACACAGGGAGGAGAAATATGTAAAGAAATAAAACAACAGGGGATTGTTCAAAATTAGCCAAACACGACAACTGACAGATTCTAGATCCACAAACAGGAAGAGGAAATGTAGACATGTTATAGGCAAACTGATGAAAACCAGAACTAAAGAAAAAGTCTTGAACAGAACCAAAGAAGTTGGTTCTTCTGTAAGAAGTTTTTAAAAATAAATATTTTTTAAAAACCCAGAAAATAACAAGTCGAGTCGTGGATAAATTGGAACAGTCATTCATGGTTGGCGGGAATGTAAAATGGTGCAGCTGCTTCAGGAAACAGTCTGACATTTCCTACACAGTTTGATAGTTACCATATGATCCAGCAATTCCATTCCTAGGGAGGTACCCCGGAGAGATGAAAAACATGTCCACACAAAGGTCATGGCAGTGTTATTCACAGTAGCCAAAAAGTGGAGATGACACAAATGCTCATCAGCTGACAGGTGGACAAATAAAACATGGTATAGCCATATGACGGAACATCATTCAGCAACTAGCAGGAATGACATACTGATACAGGCTACAGTAGGGATGGACCTTGAAAACACGACATCACATGAAAGAAGCTGGACGTATGAGGTCATATACTGTATGATTCCATTTCTAAGGAAATGTCCAGAAAAGGCAAATTTAGAGAGAAAGAAAGTAGATGAGTAGTTGCCGCAGGCTTAAGACAGGACAACTAAAGGTACAGGGCTTCTTTTTGGGGTGACGGAAATGTTCTAAATCTGTGGTGACAGCTGCATGACCCTGTGAATATATTAAAACCCCGTGAATTCACACTTTCAGTGGGTGACTTCCATATTATTAAAGCTGTTACCAAAAAGGAGGAGAAATAGACTTTTTCAGACAAACAAAAGTTGAAAGGATTTATTGCCAGAAGATCTGCACTACCAAAAAAAATTTAAAAATTCAAGGAAGTTCTTCAGGCAGAAGAGATAATATCAGACGGGGAAACTAACCGACATAGAGGAAGGAAGAGTGCTCAAAGTGATAAAAATGAGGGAGTATACAAAAGACTCTTTTCTTATATGTCATCCCTTTAAAAGATGACAAATTATCCACAGCAAAACCAGGAACAAGTGCATTGTGGAGTGCAGAGTACATGGAAGTAAAATATCTGAAAACAATAGAAAAAATGGGAAAGAAAATGAAAGTCATTAATTACACAAGAACTGGCACAATATCAAGAAGGACCGCAGCGAGCTAGAGATGATTTGGGCCCCTGAAGCGAGCACCGAAAATTCTACTGAAGAGAAGGGCAATGAGGAAACTACAGGTATGTGGGGTCATAAAAATACTCAATCCCACAGAAGTCAAGGAAAGAGGAATAAAGAAGAGTTAACACAAATGGAAAATAAAGGGCAGGAAGCTAGGTTCAAATCCAATCGTGTCATTAAATACTAAAGGTAGATGGGAGGAAAAACACAATTTAAAGGTAGACATTTTCAGATGAAATTTTTTTTAAAGGCAAGCACCACCTTCACACTATCTACAAGAAACTCATTTTAAATAAAATTATGGCATAGATGAGTTAAAAATAAAAGGATGGAAAAAGCTATAATATCTAGCAAGCTCTACACTGAAGAAACTGAAGAGACTGTATTCATGTTACATCATGTAGATGTAACAGAAGATGATCAGAGCAAGGAACGTTACCAGGGATTAAGATGGACATTACATAATAAGAAGATAGTTGATATATCAAGAAAGCACAGCAATCAAACAACAGAGCTTCAAAAATACATAAAACCCGGAGGCCTGGAGGGCTCAGTGCATTAAGCGTCTGCCTTTGGCTCACATCATGATCCTGGAGCCCTGGGATCGAGTCCTGCATTGGGCTCCCTGCTCAGCGGGGGGCCTGCTTCTCTCTCTCCTCCCTGCTCGTGCTGTCCTCCCCCACTATCTCTGCCTCACTCTCAAATAAATAAATAAAATCTTTTAAAAAAATAAAAATTACATAAATGGAAATGTAAGTATAAATAAGAATTTTCACACCTAGAATTGGAGACTTTAACAGTCAACCTCTCAGGAAGAGGTGAAATAAGTGCACAATAGACCAGTTAAGAGTATAAAAGATTTCAGCAAGACTATCAACCTATTTGACCCAACTGACATTTGTAGGATAGATACATCGTCTAACAACAGAATATGTAGTATTTTTAAGTGCACATATGATATTCATCAAAACATACTGCATGCTAAAACATATCACATCAAAGTTAAAATAACTGAAATGATCCAAAATGCATTCTCTGTACCTTCCCCAAGAAAGTCAATTAAAAATATGTAATAGAAAGATATCAAGAAAACATTTAAGTACTTGGAAATGTTAAACACACCCCTAAATAACCAAACTGATGAAAACCAGAACTAAAGAAAAAGTCTTGAACAGAACCAAAGAAGTTGGTTCTTCTGTAAGAAGTTTTTAAAAATAAATATTTTTTAAAAACCCAGGAAATAACAGGTCAGGTCATGGATAAATTGGAACAGGTGAAACAGAAATTGAGAAACTATAAATAAACTAGAAAATATTTTGAACCAAAATGGAAATAGAGGCACAAATACCAGAATTTGTGGATCATAACTACAGTGGTATAGAGAGGGTACTAAGGACAATAAATGCTTATACTGGGAAAGAGGAAGATCTCCAATCATCATCTAACCCTAGTCTAAGCTTCTACCTTAAGAATACCGGAAAAGATAAAGTAAATGTAAGGAAAGTAGAATAGAAATAATAAATGTTCATAGAAATCAATAAATCTGAAAACAATAATAAAATAAATCAATAAAAGTAGAAGTTGGTGTTTTGAAAATATTAATAATATTAATAAATCTCTGGAAAGGCTGATCCAGAAAAAAAAATGAAGACATACATACAATATCGGAAATGGACAAGGGGACATCACTATGCGTCCTACAGATATCAAGAGATAACAAATGAAATGGATAAATTCCTTGAAAGACACAAACTAACAAAGCTCACTCATAACTTGGGTAGCCTTTTATCATTAAAGAAATTGAATTTGTGGTAAGAATCTTCCAACATGGAAAATCCGAGGCAGAGACAGATGCACTGGTGAATCCTCGCAAACGTTCAATGAAGGAATAACAACTCTCCATCAACTCTTCCAGGAGAGAAGTGAATGCTTAACTTATGTTACGAGGCCAACCTTATTCTGATACCCAAACCACACAAAGACATCACAAAAAAGAATATCCTTCATTAAGATGGATGCAAAAATCTTTAACAGAATCAACCACTCCAATCCAGCAATACATGAAAAGGATAATACGACGGATCAGATGGGACATGTATAAGGAATGCAGAATTGGTTTAATATTTTTTGAACGAGTCCCTTTAATTCACCATATTAATACATTGAAGGGAAAAACAAGTCCTCGTCTTGAAAAATGCAGAAAAGCCTTTTGACAAAATTCAAAATCCATTCACAATAAAAACTTTCAGCAAAGTAGTCATAAAAGGAACTTCCTTGACTTGATAAAGGCCGTCTACAGAAGAACACTTGCCGCTAATGCCATACTGGATAGTGAAAGTCTTACCGTTCTTTTCCCTAAGAACAATGCAAACCCCCTACACTCACCACTTGTATTCAAAAGTGAACTAGGAAAAGAACCAGAGGCATTTTTTTCATGTGTGACACAATCGTCTATGTAGAAAATCCCAAAGAATCTACCTGGAACACGGGAGGTCAGCAGGTTAACAGAATTAAAATTCAAAAGAGAAAAATCAATTATGTTTATTAGTTATAGTTCTTCATACTAGCAACAAGCTATTTTATCACAAAACAATACCTTTTACAACAGCACCAAAACAGTATGAAATACCTAGGAATCAAGCCAACAAAATATTTACGATATTTGTATGCTTGAAGACTCTACTCGTTCATGAGACGAAATTAAAGACCAACTAAATGGAGAGACAGCCAGTGTTCATGGATCACAAAACTCAACACTGTTGTGATGTTAATTTTCCCAAAATTGAAATTCAGATGAAACACAATCCCAACCAAAATCCTAATGGATCTTTTTTTGGATAGGCTGACAAGTTGTTTCTAAAATGGCAGTGGAAAAAGTAAACCATCTAAATTCAGCAATTTTGAAAAATAACACATTTGGAGTTGGAAATCACTACCCAACTGCCAGCTCACGATATAGCTACGGTGTGACATTGACGTAAGGACACGCATTTGGGCGCCTGGGGGCTCAGTTGGTTGAGCAGCTGCCTTTGGCTCAGGTCATGATCCTGGGGTCCTGGGATCGAGCCCTGTGTTGGGCTCCCTACTCAGTGGGGAGTCTGCTTCTCCCTCTCCCTCTCTCTCCCTTTGGGGTCTCCCCACCCCCCCTTCTCAAATAAATCAATAAAATCTTTTAAAAAAAGAAACAAAAAACACAGATCAATGAAACAGAAGAACAGACCCGCATAGTCTCTGGTCAATGGTTGTGTAACAAAGGATGCGAGAAAACTCAATGGAGAAAAGACAGTCTTTTGAAGAAATGGTGTTGGAACATTCACACGTCTATATGCCCAAATGAGAAAGCCCCAAACACCCACAGCTCGGCCCGTACCTCACATCGTATTCAGAAATCAAGTCGGAAGGGGTCATGGAACTGAATGAAACACAAACCCACAAAACCTCCAAGTGAAGACACAGATACAATCATCATGATCTTCGGGCAAAGAAGCAAAGACCATATATGAAAATATTGACAAACGGGGCTTTATTTTATTTTATTTTATTTTAAATTTTTTTATTTATTATTTATGATAGTCATACAGAGAGAGAGAGAGAGAGAGGCAGAGACACAGGCAGAGGGAGAAGCAGGCCCCATGCACCGGGAGCCTGACGTGGGATTCGATCCCGGGTCTCCAGGATCGCGCCCTGGGCCAAAGGCAGGCGCCAAACCGCTGCGCCACCCAGGGGTCCCTGGGGCTTTATTTTAAATCTTAAATTTCTTGTCTTTGAAAGATGCCATTAAGAAAAAGAAAACCGGGCAGCCTGGGGGGCTCAGTGGTTTAGCCCCACCTTCAGCCCAGGGCGTGATCCTGGAGACCTGGGATCGAGTCCCGCATTGGGTTCCCTGCATGGAGCCTGCTTCTCCCTCTCCCTCTCTGTCTCTCATTAATAAATAAAGAAAAAGAAAACTGCTGCAGATTGAGAAAACATATTTGCAAAACACACACCTGATGGAGGACTTGTACCCAGAATACGTAGATATATACGTTCCAAAACTCTCAACGTTCAATAACGAAAAACAACCCAGTTTAAAAACAAACAAAAGCTTTGAAAGACTTGTCACCAAAGCAAGGGACCAGGCAGCAAAGAAGCACATGAAAGGAGGCCCCAGCGATCGTCCGATCGTCCGGGGGATTAGAATAAAGCAAGGTGCTCCCACCCACACCTGCGGCACGGCTGCGGGGGGAAGGCCGGCCACGCCATGGCACTGCGGGGACGCGGGGGAACCAGAATTCTCACGCAGGGCTGCTGGGAACGCACCACGGCGCAAGGCTTTGTTACTTCCTGAAAAAACGAACCACACACCTACCCTAGGATGGGCCTACGGATGCGCCCAAGGGAAGTGAAAGTCAGGTGTGTACAAGGCCTGGGACGTGGATGATCCTCGCAGCTCTGTCCGTAACAGCAAAACCAGAAGCAACCCCAAACCCATCAACTGGCGCCTGGAAAGACCAACGAGGGCGTAGCCCCACGATGCTGGGGGTGGGGGGGGAATAAAAACCCAAGGAGGATTCATGAAGGGCACGCGCAACAGTAAGTCTCAACAGAATGACGCGGAAAGCAGCCCGATCTACAACATACACACTACACGTCCGCATTTATACCCAATTCTAGAGGAACGAAGGCAGTGACGAGCGGCTCGGCGGCGGCCTGGGGAGACAGGGCGCGGCCGGGAGGGGCGGGGGGCAGGGATGACAAGCCTGTAGACACGGCGGTTACGTTCCGTGACTGTCCGCTCAGAGACGTCCAGTGCGCTGCCGCTGGTGACTGTCGGGAGCCTGGGCCCAGCCTCCAGCTGTGGGACCAAGTCCTGCGCAGCCAGATCCGGGCGGCTCTCCAGGGAGGCTTGGGGGGCGCTCCTCTGACGGGAACCAGCGGCTCTCGCGAGCAGGAAGACCTGCAAACGGGAGCGGATAGAAGGGTCCTAACAACGCCACAAAAAAAAAAAAAAAAAAGGAAAAAGAGGATATTTTAAATTTTTAATATTTTATTTTGTGGGTCCCTTATCTTTTTTTTCCTTTTCTAGATTTTTTTTAACGGTTCAGTCATGAGAATGCATTCACTTTGTGATTAAAAATCAACCCCGTATTTCAAAGGGGAAGTGCAGCCAATGACCTGTTAGAAGGACCCTGGTGTCTCGCCGGTGCCCGGAACAGCTCCGTGAGGGGCTGCACAGCTGGCTGTCAGGTGCGGGGACCCCGCAGGCCGAGCACACTGTGCCCACATGTGTCCACGGAGGTCATGAGCCGAGGACACGGCGGGGAGGAGGCTTTTCTTCTTTCTTTCCTGAGTTTGCTCCAGTGGTGGAGACATGGCCCCAGCCTGCTGCCCCGGTGCCCATCAGGATGGGGCTCTACAGGCCTTTTAAAAGCAGTGCCACCTGGGCATCCCCTGGATGGCATCCCCTGGACGGCACCTCGTGGACGGTGCCCCTGGATGGCACCACCTGGACGGCATCCCCTGGACGGCACCTCTTGGATAGAACCTCCTGGATGACACCTTTTTGGACGGCACCTCCTGGACAGCACTCCCTGGATGGCATCCCCTGGACGGCATCCCCTGGACAGCACTCTCTGGATGGCACCTCCTGGATGGCACCTCCTGGACGGCACCTCCTGGACGGCACCTCCTGGAGGGCATCCCCTGGACAGCATCCCCTGGACAGAACCTCCTGGACGGCACCTCCTGGACGGCATCCCCTGGATGGCACCTCCTAGATGGCATCCCCTGGACGGCATCCCCTGGACAGAACCTCCTGGATGCTGTGCACTCTCACTGCGGAGACGCTGTGTGCGAAGCGGAGGCTTACCGAGACTCCAGGTGTCTGGTCTTGATCATTCACGGCCTTCCCTTTGGGTCAAAGCCCTCATCGTGGGCAGAAGAGAATCCCTGGCAGAGGCACCTTCCCATAGGCTTGGATCTGGCTGCACGTCGAGGCCCAACCGCCTGCGGCCCAGGTGCGGGTCCCTACGCCCTGTCTCGCCAGCGGTGCCGGTCCCTGAGTTGTTGCTAGTGCTGGCCCCCCGGGGCCCCGGAGAAGGGTGCCGGAGGGGCGACCACGGCCCAGAACACCTGCCCTGTGCACCCAGAGAGGGCCGGTCCCCTCACCGCGCTCCTCGAAGCCCGCGCTGGGTGCTGGACCAACAGCGCCACGTCTGAGGCGGGACCCGGGCGCCCATGCACGTGTGCTGGAGGATGGGCCGGGGTTGGTTCCAGAAAGACCGCGGCTCTGTGGCCTGGGCCTCTTCAGCGTCTGCTCGACGCAGGGCTGCACCAGCGACCATGCGGCTTGCGTGTCTGGAAACTGGGCAGGAGGGAGCAAACAGATGTGGCAGCTGTCCTGCGTGGATCGCCGTGTCGCCGTGACGCCTCCAGCAGCTCGCACTTCAATCAGAGCAGCCGGTTCCACGGTGCATGGGGGCCGATGGTGTCGTCTCCCTGGGGGCGGCCCGGCTGCGGGAACACCTCCCAGCTGCTCAGATGTCAGCGGGCCTTAATGCAATGGGCCCACCAGGGCGTCCGCGTGGCCCTGGGAACCGCGCTCCCTGCCGGCGATCCGGGGGATGTGCCCGAGGTCAGCACAGAGTCACGGAGACGGAGACCGGCACAGACGTGCCGCCCCTGGAACCTGGGACCGAGGCCGCGCCCTGGCCTGACCTGCTCCTCCGGGACGCCCGCCGCTCACCCGTTCAGAGGCTCGGGCCCGCTGAGAATCTTCCAGGTCCGCAGCTCTGGTCCGGGCTGCAATCGAAGGAAACCCTGCTCTGGCTGTTACCCGCTCCCCCCTCCCCCCGACAGAGCTGAGCCGAGCGGCGGCAAGCGTCCACACCGCCCGCCTAGTGTCAGGGTCCCTGTGATGCTGTCTCCACCACAGCCCTGCCCGCCGCTACACAACCACCGGTTCCCCTGAGCAGCCAGAGGGACCGGGCGGGGGGTGGAAACCACTTAATAAGCTGTTGTTTCCCCCAAAACACAATTTCCTCAAATAAGGAGTGGTGTCCGTGGACAAGACATGTGTCCTGTTAAGTGTCACAGAGAAGAGCCCCCCCAACCAGGGGCGGGGCAGCCGATAAGGGCGAGCGAGAGTCATCCATGTGCCCGTACTGAGCGGCCAAACCAGGCCCCGAGGAGTCCCCTGCGCCGTCGGTCCCACTGGGGGACCAGGGAGCCCCGGGGCCTGGGGCCGGTGCTGTGTTCCCGGGTGTCCAGCAACCCCTGCACGCGGAGGGCCCGGCCTGGCACCCCTGCACCCCACGGCTGCCGTGGGGACGCGCTCCAGCCTGGGAAGCCGTGGTACCTGGCAGGAGAGGCCCACTGCCCACGGGGCGCCAGGCCCCGCACCCCGACGTGCTCGGGGGCACAGAGGGACGCTGTCCCCAGCCTCCCGGCCCGCGTGCTCTCTGCACACCCGGGATGACAGTCCACGCTGTCAGCTCCCGCTCCGTGGGTCTGATGCTAAACACAGACGCGGACTCTAAGGTAACAAGCGTGTGCACAAAGCCCGAATGCCCAGGCCGAGGGCAGCGACGCCCCTGCCGGCCTCAGACCCCCGCCCCCGCCCCGCCCCGCCCCGCCCTCACCTCTGCGCTGTCTGACCCGGATCCTGGATCCTCGGTGCGGGGACTCAGGCCGGCGGGCAGCCCGCTCCCAGGTTCTATGACTCAGCAGAGCGCTCGGCTTTTATCTTTCAGTTGGAATTTGCCAGCCGCGCATCCAGGGGGAGGGACCGTCTCCACCGCGTCTCTAAGCAGATGCCGGAGCGATCCCCAGCTCTGCCGACCGGCTTCTCAGGGCTTCTCAGGAACGCCCAGCGCCGCTCAGTCCCCAGACCGCGTAGACGGCTACGGGCGGGGGGCGGGGGAGGAGGCGGGCAGGCAAAGGCAGGGCCCCGCAGCCCGGCCACCGTCCCCGTCACCGTCACTGCGTGCGCACCCGGGGGGATCCCGGAGCCAGGGCTGCTCTGCCACAGCCTCACGGGGACACAGGGAGGAACGCGGGCCGCTGGGCGAGTCCTGGCTGCGGAGCTCGCCTCGGGGTCCAGCTGCTCCGGGAGGGCGGCTCCATCCCGTCCTGGGTCCTTAGAAAATCCCCTCTGGACTTGAAGTGGCTCGAAGGCCAATAATAAGAAGGCACTTCCACTCCTAAAGGATGCTTGATTTTAAATGGTGAGGCGCTAGGATTGGGATCCATTAAACCCTGAGGAATGAAAACAGAATGAGCCCGACAAATAAGACGGGCGCCAGTCGCGACCGTGGAGCGCGGATCTCCTTGCAGCCAAACCCCGCGGGAAAGCTCCGCAGAAGCAAAGTGAAAGGGGGGAGGCTCTCGGGGAAGAGCAGGTCCTGCAGGGTCCGGAGCTGGAGGGCACCCGGGACAGCTGGGCGGCGCCATCCGGAAACAGTCACCACCCGGGATGCAGACGCCCCCCCGCCCCACGCCCGGGACCTCGGCCTCGGCTGCCCCCGGGTCTGGAACCAGGAGGGGACGAGGCTCCCCGCCGCGTAGGGCCCGATCCTTGGCCCGTGAGGGTGCTAGCTGCCCCTCGGCTCCCAGCCCGCCCCGTACCCACCCTTCCCTTGCACCCCAGCTCTTCAACGTGGGCACAAATGTCCAAATTTCACCCCATCCCAGACCTGGCGGGCGTCTTTCTGACACGAACCCACAGCGCGGTCCTGATAACATCCAGCACGGCGATGATAATGCGGTAAATGGCAGGTGTGGGTGATCCTTGTGCTCGTCTACACCCGGGTAAGCGACACATTGGAACAAATGACCAAGCTAATGCTGGGGCCGAGCCTTCCACGACGGGGACAACACTGTCCTGGGCGCTTCACGGCTGCTAACCTGCGAGAGCCCTGTGGGCTCATTGTCACTGCTGTCTCTACAGCGCAGGTGGGGAAACTGAGGCCTGGAGAGGCTTGCCCCGGGTCACACAGCTAACAGGGGCCAGAGCGGCATGCACCGGAGCGGGACGGGGGCCGGGGGGTCTCGGGGGCCAGGTCCACACCGCAGCAGTGCTGCGGGGCCCATGAGGGCGCCTGAGATGAGGATGGTTACGCGGGGCGGGGGGGCCGTTCCGGCCACAGGGCAGCTGCCGGCCAGGCCAGACGGAGGGACACAGCAGGTGCGCAGCCGTGAGCCCAGCAGCGCCGCCTAAAAATCGTCCCAAGGAGATGACAGAGTAACGGCGCTCGGGCAGGTGCGGTCCGACAAACACCCGGCGGCACTCACCCCGTGCCCGGCACGGCCCTCGCGACTTCAAAGCCAACTCACTGGAGGATGATTGCGGTAACGTTGCCCGAAGCGTGACGCTGACACCTGGAAGCACCCTCGGTGTCCACGCAGAGACGACTCCGTGAACACGGAACACGCGTGTACAGAACACAAGGGCACCATCTGGACACGCTGGTCCACGCTTGCTGCCATGGAAGGAGGCGAACACCACACTAGGGTCTTTCAAACGCCAGTGTGTATGGGGACGCCTGGCTGGCTCCGTGGGTGGAGCGGGCAACTCTCGACCCCCAGGTTGTAAGTTCAAGCCCCACGTTGGGTATAGAGAGGACTTACAAATAAAATCTTTAAAAATCGTGACAATAGGGGCGACTGGGTGGCTCAGTGGTTGAGCGTCTGCCTTGGGCCCAGGGCGTCACCCCGGGGTCCCGGGATCGAGTCCCGCATCGGGCTCCCTGCATGGAGCCTGCGTCTCCCTCTGCCTGTGTCTCTGCCTCTCTCTCTGTCTCTCATGAATAAATAAAATCTTTAAAAAAAATCATGATAATAAAAATAAACATTTTAAAGCCGGTTTGTATAATGCGACCTTTGTAAGCGTCTGCATGAGACACAGACACAGAGACCAACAGAGCAGGGTACAGAGCCAAGATAGCAACCCTCGCATATGTGGCCAAGGATTTCTGACAAGGGTGCCAAGAGCACTCGATGCAGAAAGGACAATCTTTTCAACAAATGGTGCTGGGAAGACGGGGTGTCCCCACGCGAAGGGATGAAGCTGGACCCTTCCCTAACCCCACACGCTGGAATGAACTCAAACGACATCAAAGGTCTAAACGCAAGACCTAAAACTACAAAGATCTTTATAAGAAAACATAGGATCAAAGCTTCGGGACGCTGGACATGGCAATGATTTCTTGGACACGACGCCAAAGGCACAGTGAGCAAGAAGTGGTCGAACTGGGCTTCATGAAAATTTTAAAATGTCATGAATCGGGGCCCCCAGGGGAGCTCCGTCGGTGAAGCATCCACCTTCGGCTCAGGTCACGATTCCAGGGGCCTGGAATCGAGTCCTGCGCCCGGCTCCCTGCTCAGTGGGGAGTCCGCTTCTCCCTCTGCCTCTGCCCCTGCTTGTGTTCTCTCTCTCTCTTTCTCTCTCTCTCAAATAAGTAAATAAAATATTTTTATTTTTTTAATATTTAAAAAATAAAATAATACATAAAAATAAAAATTGTGTGCATCGAGACACACTATCCACAGAATAAAAAAGGCACAGAAGGGGGAAAAAAATATTTGCAAATCGTGCATCTGATGAGGGATTAGTATCCCGAATACATAGAGAACTCCTACAACTCAACAACAAAGAAAATAAACAAAAAACGACTTCTGTGTTCCAACAAACTTAGGCGCGTGTGCAGACCCACCTGCAGGCCCCTCATCACTGTCGCCAGCATGTCCCTCGCAGAGGGTCCTCGCACAGGCACCCAAGGGCGGGTGTCCGTCCCTTCCAAACCCCCCGGGGGGCTGGGGTGGGGGAGCACGGGGCGCACCGAGGGCCGTGCTGAGCCCCAGAAGTGTAGGAGCAGTTTGCTCATTCAAGTCACAGCTGTTTTCCTGAGCCAGGAAGCGGCGTGTGCGCCTTGTAGAGAATGTCGAGAAAGCACGGGGGCTCCCCTACGAAGGCCGCCCCCCCCCCCGCCCGCCGGGAGACCTGGGCAGGAGCGGGCCTCCCTTCCACCCCGGCTCCGGAGGTCTTGGAGGCCCCACTGAGCGTCCAGGACGGATCCCTGCGGCCCGACGGCACCGAGGAGCTGTGGCGAGGGCGGCCCGGGAGCACCGCGAAACCCCCAGGCATGGCCACTTTCGTCTCTGCGACGGGTCGCCGTCCCGAGGGCCCGGTCTCACCTCTGCACCCGCCTCCCCCCCAGGTGTGACCTCTGTGGCCGCCCCAGGCCTCCTCCCTCCCTCCCGGAGCCTGGTTGTGCCCCAGGCCGCTCCACACGCGCCCACTGCTGCCCCAGGGCTCCCGGTGTCGGCCCCCCGGGAGGGCACATCCACGGTTACGCTGCCCCCTCCCCTGAGGTACCCTCTCCCCACCCCAGGGCACGATCCCACCCCACCGGCCGCCAAGCCTGACCATGGTCCCCGCGTCCCAGGCCCCTGCCCTCAGGCCCACACCTCGCCTCCCGCCAGGACCCTCTCTGGGGACCCCCTGGGTCACGCTTAGCCCCTGGCACCGCAGCTCTCGTCACCCAGACCCACTCTTGTCACTCCCAGGCGCGGACGACATGTCTTCATTATAATTTGCTTCATTGGTCTTGAGAAACAGCAGAAATGCTGTCACTCCACACGTGTCTTTTGCAATCGGCTTTGCTCGAGCGACACCAAGTCCTCGACGTCTCGGCTCACGGGTGCTCGTAGAGCCCATTGCTCTCAGCTCGCTCCCGCGTGGGTGCACATGTCACGTGTCCGTTTCCTGCCGCCCCTCCCACCTTCACAAACGACGCTGCAGTGAGCACAGCCCCGCACGCATCTGCGTCTGCTCCGAAGGCTCTGGGCAGGTGCCCGCCGGGGACACTCTCCAGAGCCGCCGCCAGGGCCCCGGGACGCGCCTGTGCCCCCCCACAGCGTGACGCCGGCCCCTGCCATGGCTGCAGCTCTGACTCCCGACGAGGCGGCTCGTCTTCGCCGTGCCGATCGCTGGCCGCGCTTCTGCCCCTGCCATCCTCCATCCCTCCCGTCACCTTTGTCACCTTTGTCTCTGTCGCTTACTTGTCCTTCGTGGCTGCGAAGGAGGCCAGGATATAGTCTGGACGTTAACCTCTGTTGGTAAAGTCTTGGCTAGTCTTTCTCTCTCTCTCTCTCTTTTTTTTTTAAGATTTTATTTATTTATTCATGAGAGACACACAGAGAGAGGCAGAGACACAGGCCGAGGGAGAAGCAGGCTCCCCGCCGACCGGGGAGCCCGATGCGGGACTCGACCCCGGGACCCCGGGATCCATCTTTTCCTCTGTTTTATGATCGTTTGTTTCTTGCTTAAGAAATGCTGCCCCGACGCACCAAGGCACCCTCTGAAGTTCATTTTCGGGGATCGTCTCGCGTGGAAAGCCAATGTGCCGTCCCCCTTAGCGAGGATGCCGACCGTCCCTCCCGCCGTCGTGGTGCCAGCGGGCCCTGCTCACCTCGCGCTCCCGGGGCTCCGCGCCACCTGGTTCGTCCTCAAGCTGCACCAACGTCACTCCGCTCGGTTACACAGTTGTCAGAAGTCTTGACGTCTGGCCGGGCGCGTCTCCTTTGCCCTGTTGCTTTTCGAACTTGGCTTTTTTTTTTTTTTTTTTTGACATTGATTCGTCTACGTCAACGTGTCCAGAGCAAGGAAGCCCACGGGGATCCTGAGGGGAATGACACCCAACATAGCCGTTAACTGGGAAGCGGCTGACGTCTTTTTGAGACCACGTCTTTCCGCGACCTAGTAGAGCTCTCCATCCATTTAGGATATATATATATTTTTTATGTCTCTCCACGAAGCTGGACATCTTCTCCGAAAGGGTCCACACGCCGTCTGCTGTGTCTTCCGCCGGAGCCTCACGTCCGCGCTACCATCACGCGAGGCGCGTCGAGAGTCGCTGCCGCCTCTCCCCGCTGTCACCGGCGGTGAGCTGCCGTAGAGAAACAGTGTCGATTTTTTTTTAAGATTTTAAGTTACATCCACACCCAACTGGAGCTCTGAGTCACAGCCCCGAGGTCGAGAGTCGCCCGCGCCACCGCCTGAGCCCGCCAGGCGCCCCGTCATTGGTGTCTCTCCACTGACCCTGTGCCGGCAGCTTCCCGAGGTCTCTTAGCCCCGCGGCCCCGGCCTGCCTTCCCCGGGCCGCGGTTCCGCTGCGCCTCTGCGGTTCGTGGGTGCGAACTAGTCCTCCTGCGCTCCGGGCTGCACGGGACCTGCCGCACGGGACCTGCCGTGTGATCAGAGGCAGGCGCGGGGATTAGCAGCCTCCTCTCAGGATGATCTCGAAGGGAATCCCCTCGGCTTCTGCTCCTCAGGTTAGAGACGCCCCCGTATCCCAAATTTGCTAAGTGCATGTTTTTAAACGTCTTGCGGGCGGCTGTTACGATTTATGAAACGCTTTTCCTGCATCTGTATCGCCCTGTCCCCGTCCCTCAGAGCCACCCTTGCGTCCCCGCCCCCGCCCCAGGGTCGCCTGCCTGGACTGTCTTACGGTTGCTCCTGGTGGGGGGTCCGGTCCCATCATTTCAAGCCCCGAACCTGGGAGAGCACAGGTTGGCTCTTGAGTCTCCCTGACACGCGTCCCGCCCCGAGTGAGTAGCAAGCGACAAGCCCACCCCTCGGGCCTGCTGGGCACTTGCAGCCCTCCTGGGGGGGGCATTTGAGGGTCCGAGCACCCACCGGGTTTGTCTCCGCCTGCCCCCTCCCCGCCCCCCCACCCCTCCCGCCCCTCCCCTGCTCTCTCCCCGCAGCCCCTTCCACCCAGCAGCCGGGGGAAGGCCTCCCACCCTCCCGCCCTCACGGCCACCTTGCCAGCAATCCCATTTACGTCTGACACTGCAGCTCCATCGCCCTGACACGGAAAGCTTCCAACACAAGGTCAACTTCCCAACTCCCGTGTGCTTCTCCGCGGCGACGTCGGCCTCGGGACACCGGGAGCCCAGTGGGTGCGCGTGGCCCAGGGCTGGGTGGGCCTGGCTCTGCCTGGCAGTGCCTCCCGAGGGTGTGCCACCGTCCTGAGCTCAGACACCCCGAGGGACTGTCCTCCGACCCCAAGGACAGGGCAATGCAGACCCACTGGCACGGACACATGCGGCAGGGCCGGAGCCCGCAGGACAGCCCGGCCGTCACACGTGGCCGCAGGTACCACGTAAAACACCGACTTTCCTCGGAAAAACACGCACCGTGTGTGTGAAGGACCCTCCTGACCCCGATGAGTGAACGATTCCCGCCTCCACCCTCTGGACAGCGGCCTTGCTCCAGAAGATTCCTGGCCAACCTCAGCTCCTGCGAAGACCTCAGACGGGCCCTTCCACCGCGGGAGGACCAGTGTCCCCTGATGGGCGCAGCACGGAGACCATCACAGGGGCTTCATTGCACCCCCTTCCCTGGGACCCCGGCAACCCCGTTGCCAGTGCTGGGCCCCACAGAGCTTTCCAGAAGAAAGCCCCGCCCCCGACCCATGGCCTGTAGCAGAGACACATGGAGGAAACGGGCCCCGAGGCACGGGCGCCTCTCGGCATCAGACAGCAGAGCACCGCTGCGGGGTTCCCTCCCCACCGGGGCCGTCGTGTGCAGGGAGCCTGGGGACAGTCCCCAGAACCGAAGGCACAGGGCCCCCGGCCCGGAGACAGAGGCCCCGCCCCTCGGGCTGGAGGCGCCTCGAGATCCAGAGCCAAAGCCTGTAGGGTCAGTAGTCCCTTCCGCTGAGATCAAGTGCGACTCTGCAACCACCTGGGGCCACACTCACCCCTGGTCACGGTGCCTGTGACACGAGCACCTGGCGGGGACGCAGGCTGCTGCATCCTGGCCCGGCCCGGAAGGCGGGCTCTCCTGCCGGGAGGGGCGGCTCACACCCACCCCTGCGCCCGCGCCCCTGCGCCCATGCCCTTGCGTCTGCACACCAGCACCTGCACACTTGCTCCCGCGCCCCTGCACCCTCACCCCTGTGCCCTCACACCTGCACCCACACACACGTGCCCTCACCTGTGCCCACACACCTGCTCCCGCACTCCTGCACCCTCACCCCTGCACTCACACCCCTGTGCCCGCTCTGCAGGGACATGGCCTGCACCCTGTGCACTGGCTGCTCCTAGAGCCCGCGAGCCCCAGCCTCAGACGCCAGCTCCTCACCCGGACTGTCGTCCCCACAGGTGCCGCTCGAGGCCTTCACCCGACGGAGGCAGCCCCGCCCCTGACCTCACACAGCCCGTGCCCCGACCGTGCCCACACCCACAAGGGAGGCCCGGGGACGCAGCCCACTACCAGCACCACTGACCCCTGGGGTCAGGCTCCGTCATGATGACTGGAGCAGGTGTGCACGGCCCCTCCTGGCCAGGAGCAGCCCACGTCCTGCACTCCCCGGGGCCCTGTCCGTGCCCTGTGCCCCGTGTGCCGCGTGGACACGGCCCCTTTGTGCCGGTGCTAGCGAGTGTGCTTAGCCCAGAGCCACAGCACAGAATAGCCCCATTCATGCTGGCGCACAGGGCTGCTGTCCCCAGGAGGACGGAGACAACAGCCCTTTCACGAGGGTCATAAACACAGGACACTGCTGCCCTTCTTCCAGGCCAAGGCCTCACTGGCCGCTGAGTAAGAGGAAGGTGACTCGGGCAGAGGCATCCGAGCAGGACACCCAGCACCTCCCTTGCTGCAGGGCTGACCGCCTGCCACACCCTGAGCCCGGGCTGGACACCCGTGTCCTTGTCCCACCCGCCCGCCACCACCCCGCAAGGCAGTGCTCGGGTGTCCTGCTGTCCTGCTGCACACCCTCGGTCCATCCATCCTCCCGCACGGCTCCCGTGGGATTCCACCCGGAGGGGGTCACTGACCGGCAGCTGAATCAGCCCATGACCCAGTGTCCCTCCTCCCCTGCTCCCCGCTCCCCTGGCTCGCTCCTCTTCCCCCTCCTTAGTCCCCAGGACCCACACGGGCCATTTGCTCAGGTTGGCCTGGGGGAGGAGGGACTGCGGGTAACGAGCTGAGGAGGCCAGTGCCAGCAGTGGCCGTAGAGACCTGCCCCAGGGAGGGGCCTGTCTCCCCGGGGAGGGATTTCTCACCATCAAGCTGGGTGGGGGTCCTGCTGCTGGTGGCAATGGCTGACGTACCCCCGGGATAGGCAGCGGCCTCTCGGGTGGTGGACAAGGACGGGGGCAGGTGGAAGCACTTCGTGTGAATGGGTCAACGTCATTGTCTGGACCTGTGGTTGCTGAGCTTGTGTTGGCGGCCCTGGCGGCCCTTGCACAGAAGATGGCAGCTAGAGCGGCCGAGCATCAACCTAAGGCAGGAGGACCCCAGGCCCACGGACCCGGACCCCTGTGCCCTGTGTCCCCTGAACATGAGGCCCAGGAGCCGACGGCTAAGGCACGAGTCCACCAAGAGGACCACCACAGGCGAAGTCAGGGCCTGGGAGGAGGAGATGACCGGGGCAGGGTGTTGGGGTGACACTCCGTGCCCTCCCCCCACCCCCACAGCAGCCTTTGTCACCTGGGGAAACTCAACCCTGCGCTGGGCAGCTGTGCCCCGATCCAGGCTCGCAGCGGGGGGCGTGCTGCGTGACGCAGGCCCCGAGGGCTGTGTCCACCTCACAGTGTTCAGCCTCAGGCTGCGTGGCCGCGGCACAGCCCAGGGAGCCAGTGGCGGGCGGCCGGGGGTGCAGGCGAGGGGCTGCGGCCCAGGGGCATTTGGTGGCATGCACCCCAGAGTCACACCCCTGGGGCTACATGCCTGGGGCCACACGCCCACCCAAAGAGGCTGGTGGCCGGGACCAGGCAGCCAGATTTTGTTTGGAGTTTGATCCACTGCTTTTAAAGGGGGGCTTCCATGAACCCCGCTGCTCCGAAAGAACCACAGACGCCAGAGGGGCCCTTTCCACACCCTGCTATTTGGGGGCTCCCCTGGGGGTGGCTGGGGCACTGGGCACTTGTGTTCCTCGGCCACAAGCCGAGAGGTGTGCCCAGGGTGTGACAGAGGGACCGGACGTGCAGGGTGGCAGGCAGGGGTGTGGGGGTGAGAGGCTCCCACAGGTGCAGCGCCCAGGGCCGCCCTAGCCCCACGGCCCACGCTCGAAGCGCCCCCCACCCCCCGCAGAGGGAAGCTGGACTCGGCGCCGCAGGGACCAGGAGGTCACACCGGACTCGGATTTCTGGCTCTGGAGCCAGGCGGTGGGAACAGGCGGTGGGAACAGGCCCCGCGCGACCGCAGCGGACAGCTGACAGCACCAGCCTGCGCCGCGAGCCCGGGTGGGGCCGGGGGCAGGGTCTGGCCGAGAAGGAGGCCGCAGCTCGTTAGCCTCCCGCTGACCAGGCGCCCAAGTTGACACAGAATTTAAGATGGAAAAACAAGCAACCCAGTGAAGTGAGAACGAGCATTAATTAAAAGCACAGCGCGTGGCGAGCCACGTCCCCAGGAAGGACAGCGCGGCGCCACCGCTCGGGCCCGCGGGCCGCTTCGGGGCCACGCCGTGCGGCCTCCCGCCTCCTTCCCCACTCGGGCGCATCGCGGCCTACGGGCTTTCTGGCAAGGGCCGCTTGGCTTTCATTTCCTCCCAAATGTCGGGAAAAGAAAGACGCTGAACTGTATGTAATTGATTCGCCGTCTCTCAAGCCAATTACTCGGACTCGTTCTCAGTCACCAGGTCACGCCCGGGGCCTACGTGAAACACCTGTGTCCACCGCGCACGACATTTTTGTCATTGATAAACCCCCCTCCCCGCCGAGAAGGAACTTGCTGTCGTCTCCGGGTCAGGAGTCCGGCCCCCAGCATTGCTGCTCTGGCTCCACAGGAGTCAAACCCACAACACGGGCGCCAGCAGTCCCGGTGAGTCCACCCCGAGGAGCCCCCAGCACAGCCCCGGTCCACCCGTGGGGTCCGGATGCCTCCCTCCCGCAAGCTCAGGGTGCAGACGCCCCGTCCCCCGTGTCTGCGGCCCGATTCCTGCCACAGCCTCTCGGGTGCCGCCTCCCCATTCTGTTCCTGACTTCGGCTCACTGACTGCACCTCAGTGGGGCCCCAGAGCTGACCCCACTTAATCCACGCTGCCCACCCACCCGCCTCTCCCCGACTCCCGACCCAGCGTTTGCCGTCAGCCCTGCAGCCCTGCAGGGACAGTCCCAGACAGCAGGTGACTGCCAGTGGTGGCTCTGGTCTAGGCTTGTGCATGCTCCACCTGCCCACACCCCACCCGCCCCAATCAGCACAACCACTCATCTGCTCCCTCCTCCGCCAATGCCCCTAACCTCTGGCAGAGCCTTGGTGCGTGCCAAGGTGAGTGACCTGAGAAACATTAATCCAGGAGTCATTCCTTGAGCCTGCCCACAGAGAAACTACCTCGTGTCTTTCACACACACACACACACACCACTACCAACACCACCATCACCATCACCACCACCACCATCATCACCATCACTGTCATCATCACCTCCATCATCACCACCACTACCAACACCACCATCAACACCAACACCACCACCATCACCAACAACACCATCGCCTCCATCACCTCCATCACCATCACTGTCATCATCACCTTCATCACCACCACCACAACCACCACCAACACCAAAACCATCACCACCACCACCACCACCAACACCAACACCACCAACACCAACACCACCACCATCACCAACAACACCATCGCCTCCATCACCTCCATCACCATCACTGTCATCATCACCTTCATCACCACCACCACAACCACCACCAACACCAAAACCATCACCACCACCACCACCACCAACACCAACACCACCAACACCAACACCACCACCATCACCAACAACACCATCGCCTCCATCACCTCCATCACCATCACTGTCATCACCTTCATCACCACCACCACAACCACCACCAACACCAAAACCATCACCACCACCACCAACACCAACACCAACACCACCAACACCAACACCACCACCATCACCAACAACACCATCGCCTCCATCACCTCCATCACCATCACTGTCATCATCACCTTCGTCACCACCACCACAACCACCACCAACACCAACACCATCACCACCACCACCACTACCACCACAACCACCACCAGCACCACCACCACCATCATCAACAACACCATCGCCTCCATCACCTCCATCACCATCACTGTCATCATCATCTCCATCACCACCATCACCACCACCACCATCATCATCACCACCACCACCCTTTTCTAAAATTCTTGGTAAACAGAAGTTGTTGGAAAAGGGAAGAGGAGCCAGGCCTTTCCCAGGCGTGTCCCTTACGCTAACTGAACCCTCCTAAGTCTGCTGGTTTCTCCAAACCTGGTTGACAGCAGCCCCAAGCGCTGGGATTAGAACTTGTCTCATGATGTGGATTCCCGATTCCATGTCCTCTTCCAAGTTCACAGAGTAAAGCTCCCTGGCCCACCCTCCGTCATTCCAAAAGTGTACATGAGACCACAACCATGTGACCTCAAGCTGACAGTCCTGTGGCCAGCCGTTTGCTCCCAGATCCACCCAGACAGAAGCCAGCACCCCCAGATCCCCTCAGTTCTCCATGGGGACAATTTCAGAACTCTTTCTCGGGTGGTGGTGGGGCTGTTAGGTCAGAACTAACTCACCTTCCACTGAGGACAGCAAAATGCCAACAGGACTAATCCCAGGGGCCATTCTGCACTAATTACTGAAGAATCAAGGCAGTTTTGCCAAAAAGTTGGCCACCGCCTTGTACTTGGACCTCTGCTCCTTAGCCTCTCAGGGGGAGGAAGGCAGGAGAGAACCCTGGTACTCACTCCAGGGGCGGGTTGTTGGTCATCCACACCATGCTTGAGCCCTTGGGGGTGATGCCAGAACAACATGCCCCCCACATTGCACCCCGATTTCAAGGGGCTGTAGAGATGGCACCCTTGGTCACAGTGGGGAGCCCCTGTCCTCAAGAGTGGTAACCACAGACTGGTCCTTGGACAGCAGGTGACCCGAGTGGCACCAAGGACTGCAGGCTGAGCTGGGTCCTACATGGTCCCAATTAGGTGCCCCGGCTGACTGGCAGGGGAAGACATGACCTTCTCTGGAGAAGGGCATATCTGTGTGAGGTGTCAGAGAAACCCCACAAGCAAATGTTCGAGGACGGTGGCTGACATGCTGCTAATGAGAGCCAGGAAACCAGGAGGTGAGGCAAATGAGCAAGAACTGAGTCTAAAAAAATAGAAGAGACCCATTCAGCCTTCAGGCATTAGAATTAACAAACACAGGTTACAAAAGAACAAGTCTTTCTATTTTTTAAATAGACTGTATTTTTAGAGCAGTTTTAGGTTCACAGCAAAATTGAGCAGAAAGCAGGACTCCCATACACCCCTGCACAGTCTCCTCCTATTTTATTTAAGGAAATAAGTTACAAGCTTGACAATAACGTCAGGGAGCAGAAAACTGTAAGAACTGATACGTCTAAGCTGAACAAGGAGAGAGAACTTCATAAAAACAAATATAATCACTGAAATCAAACACCCGATGGATACTTTTGGTGGCAGATTGGGCAGTGGAGCAGAGAAGTGGTAAATGGGAAGATAATTCAGAAGAAATCACCTAGAATTAAGTGAAAAGAGACCAAAAAAGAAAGAGAGAGAGAATGAGAACACACAGAGTCAGAGTAAGAAAACAGAGATGGAAGAGAAGCTCTCTCAGAAGGGAAAATGAAGGGGGAAAAAAACCCCAGGAGTAGAATCTAGAGATAAAATGATCAAGAATTCTCTGGAATCGATGAAATACAACAACTCCAAGATGCAAAATAAGTCAAAACCTAGACATACAATAATGAAAAATGAGGAGAAAAAAACAGCAGAAACAGTCTGCCCGAGGAACAGAGCTCGCGTTCAAAGGCAGGACGGTCACGCGGACTTCTCATCAGGGCAGTGGGAGCAGGAGGGCAATGGAATCGGGCACTGCATATGCTTTCAAGATACGGGCCGTGCAGGAACCCTGTGCCCAGGAAGAGTATTTTCACGCTCACTCGTGAAAGAAATAAATTTTCAGACATGAAAAGGTGGGAGGGACAGAGAGTAGGAAGCGAGTTCTGAGTAAAGGAAGCTCTGCAGGCCGTGCCTCGGGTGACAGGGCGCTTCCACACGCAAGAAGAGACAGAAAGCAGCAAAAGTGCTAAATGTGTGAGGAAACCTAAACCAGGAAGCGACGGCGCAAAACTAACAGTAGTTTCCGGTGGTGTTAAAAGGGAAGCAAGATAGAAATGAAATGCCAACAACACAAACATAAAAGTTAGAACAGGGACGACGTCAGATTTCCCAAGTTCCGCTGTCTCATCTAGGGGGAGGGTCTGGATTAGGGTTGGCCTTCAGTAGGTCGATTTTTTCTTGCTACTTCTTTATCACCATCACGAAAATAACAGAAAACATAATAAATACCATTTAGATAGAAGAGAAGGCGAAAACGCCTCCACCAATGCGAAAGGAGGCAAGAAAGAAGAAAAATAGGAACAACAAGTAGAATAACACAAAATAAAACAGATTTCAACCCACATACATCAGCAGAACCATCAAGCAGAAACTAAGAAATGTACTTCTCGGGTAGAAGCAAAACGGCAGCGAGGCGGTCATAAGTCTTGAAACTCCCCGGATTTCCTCTCCACACAAAAACGGACCAGTCAGCACAGCAAAACGTAGAACAAATTAAAAACATCTTCCGCAACGCCAGGTGACAAAGCCCTGCCACTCCTGCCCACCGCCTGGTGTTAACAAACTGCCCTGACACTCACGGGCTCAGAGCCAGTGTTTTATTTTGCTCCGGGACACAGGTGCATCCGGAACCTGAGATGCAGTGCGGAGCGGGGGCTCCACTCCCGGATGGCTTCCACACCCACGTCTACACAGGCAAGGTGGCCGGGGCCCCGGCGTCCTCTCACCACCCGGTGGTGGTTGTGTCCCCGACAGCGATCTCTCCGAGAGGTCTCTACAGAGGCTACGAGGCGGGCGCCTGGGCATCAGCACTGAGAAGAGGAGGGGGAGTGGGCCTGCCTGATGGAGGGGGGCAGGGGACCAGACACCCCCACCTCGGATCCCCACATGGTGTGGGAGCCGCGCGCAGTCAGCAGGGCCTTGGGGTGGCTCCACGACAGACAGAACCCGGAGATCACGAAGCATCTACCGTGGAAGGAGGGTCCCCGCTTGAGGTGGAGGCTTAGCCAGACGAGCGGATCTTGTCAGAAGATAAATGTTTATGAGATTTTTCATGGGAAACAAGGAGGAAACTTAAAGAAACTCTACCCTCAGCAAAGTTAAACGATAAGTGACGAAATGGGGAAAATATATGCCACTTATATCACGGTAAAGGATGAACATCCTTAAACCATAAGAAACCTCCAAAATTGGGGCACCTGGGGGGCTCCGTTGGTGAAGCATCTGCCTTCGGCTCAAGGTGTGACCCCGGGGTCCTGGGATCGAGTCCCACGTCGGGCCCCCTGCTTCATGGGGAATCTGCTTCTCTCTCTGCTTCTACCCTTCTACCCCCCGTGCTCCCCCCCCGTCTCAAATAAATAAATAAATGAAATCTTAAAAAAGAAAAAAGAAACTTCCAAAATCTTAGAAGAAAGCCAAACCACCTCAGAGCAAAATGGAAAGAAATGAGCAAACTGTATAAACTGTTCACATAAAAAGAAATGCAAATATCCTTTAAATACATGAAAAGACACTCGACTCCCCCCCCACCCTGTGTTAAGAATAATGCAAATTGGGGCGCCTGGGTGGCTCAGTCGTGAAGCGTCTGCCTTTGGCTCAGGTCAGGGTCCTGGGGTCCTGGGATCGAGCCCCGTGTTGGGCTCCCTGCTCGGTGGGGAGCCTGCTTCTCCTTCTGTACCTCCCCCTGCTTGTTCCCTCTCCCTCCCTCCCTTCCTCTCTCTCTCTCTCTCTCTCTCTCTCAAATAAATAAAACCTTTTTAAACTTTTTTTTAAAAAGAAACGCAAATTAAAATCACACTGAAGTTGCCATCTCTCCCCTGTCTGGCAACCCCCCCAGCAACAAACCTGACGGTACCGCCGTCGGGGTGGAGGGAAGCATGAGGCCCACACGCTGCTGGCAAAGCGATGCAGGGGGCACCTCGTGCCGCGGGACCGAGTGGTCCACACAGTGGAGTCGCGCGTCCTTTCTGGTCTGGAAACGCCTCTTCTAATAATCGAGTGAAAGATTTGCTGGAACACATGAAGCCATGTATCCACGAGGTTCTACTAGGTCAGAGTAAAAGTACTTCTAATAGCAGGAGACTGGAAACAAGCCAAATATCCGCTGATGGAGACGGAGCTGCCGCCGGGGCAGGACGGCGCCCCGGCACACGACGTGGGGGACAGGCTCTTCCCGGCGGCAAGAGGGAGGCCCGGGGCTCGGCTTCAAATGGGGAAAAGTGGAACCAGGTCACGGAAGGCTGCCTTTTGCCTAAGTCGGGAGGAGGCACACATATGGAAAGACGTATGCATTTGCTTAAATTATGTTTAAACGGAAATATGAACTAAAAAAAGACTCAGAAAATATTGCCGCAGCGGAGAGAGAAGAAGATTTCAACAGAAGGATGAAGCTGCTCTTCCCAGAACGCACTCTGAGCTGCGCTCCGGATGCTCCAACGTAGAAGTGACACAGAGTCAAAGGGGGGCCGACAATCCCTCACAAGTGGGAAGTGAAGTAAAACAAATGAGCCTCACGCATGACACCCTAAAGGCAGATGAGTGCAGGGAAGCTGTGGAGCCTTGTCCACTAGCCACGTTGTTATTACCTTGACGCTACCGGGCATACGGCGAAGCAAGATGCGGTCCTAACAAGGTCACTAGGAGCCATGAATTCCAGCCTCAGGAAACAGAGAAATGTAAAATCAGAGAAATCACGGTCTTACATATGAATTGAAAAATATCAGAATAAAGGGACGGCTGGGTGGCTCAGCGGTGGAGCATCGGCCTTCGGGTCAGGGTGTGATCCCGGGGTACTGGGATTGAGTCCTGCTTTGGGCTCCTTGCATGGGGCCTGCCTCTCTCTCTCTCTCTGTGTCTCTCATGATAAATACAATTTAAAAAAAAAAAAGAGAGAAGAAAAGAAAATATCAGAATAAAATGATGATGTATTTCTCTTAGAATTTCTTGAAATAAATAAATAAATAAATAAATAAATAAATAAATAAATATTAAAATAAAATAAAAGAATTTCTTGGAGCTTTGTCTGCAGTCAGGAAAGTCACGCCCAACCAAGCGGGCAGCCACAGGCTCCCCCGACGCGGCTCTGTGGGGCTTTCCAGCTCTGCAGACCCGGGTCCCCAGGGGACAGGGCCCACTCCGGGCCCGCTCAGGACCCCAGTGGGGCGGGCGACTCAAACCAGAGCGCGAGGTCGCTTGAGACCCAGGCGAAGACCCAGGGCCCCAGGCCCATCGGTGGAGGCCGCGGGCACCTTGACGAGACACAGGAACGGTGACCACCGAGGAAAAGCCTGAGACGGGGACTTCACCCAGATGCCAGACTCGGCTCCGCGGAGAGCACGCTAAGAGCATGTGTGGGTCCGCGCAGGAAGGGCCAGCGACGCCCTGGCGCCCACCACCCAGAGACAGGACCCAGTGAATGAGACACTAGTGATTTGAACACGTACGTCACCAAAGAAGATGTGCTGATTCCCAACGGACGTGCAAACGTCCTCAACACAGTCATAGTGAGCGAGATGGACCCGAAGCCCCACGGGAGGCGACGCACGCACGAGTTGGCAAGGACATGGGGTGAATGGAACTTTCACACCAAGTGTGCGGCCATTTGGGGGAAGTTCTGGCAGTTTCTCATCAAATAAATCGTAGACGTACCCTGTGAGGCCCCCATCCCACTCCTAGGAATTCCCTCACAAGAAACGGTGCGTCCAGAACGCCTGGGGGGCTCAGTCGGTCAGGTCATGATCCCCGGGGTCCTGGGATCGAGCCCCGCTCCCCGCATCCAGCTCCCTGCTCAGTGGGCAGCCTGCTTCTCCCTCCGCGCCTCCCCTCTGCTCATGTGCTCTCACTCTCTCTCAAATAATTAAACAAAATCTTAAAAAAAAATCCTCAAGGCTGCAGACAAAAAGGTCAGTTGCCTTCCAGAGTCAAAAGAAGCCGACGATAGTCAGACTTTCAAAACCCACAAAGAATGGGATCCGTGGGGGGCTCAGCGGGTTAGCACCTGCCTTCCGCCCAGGGTGGGATCCAGGATCGAGTCCCACGTCAGGCTCCCCGCAGGGAGCCTGCTTCTCCTTCTGCCTGTGTCTCTGCCTCTCTCCGTGTCTCCCATGAGTAAATAAATAAAATCTTAAAAAAAAAAACAAAACTCACACAGAAGCAAGGAAACAATGGAGAAACATTAAAAAAAAAATCTATGAGAGAAACCACGAATCAAGGATTTCAGAAGCAGCCAAGTACGGCATGTCCATGGCTCCAGAAACTAAGAAAGTGCTAAATTAGTAAGGATAACAATAATAACTAATAATAATGTAATAAAATTTTGAAAGAAAGGGGAGCTTTTTGCAAGAACACAGGAGCCGAGCCCAAGGAGGTCCTGAAGCAGAAAGCTGGGGTCGCTCGTCACACGGAACACACAGGTTATTACCGACGTTACCAGGGACGAGTCAGTCGTCCACGTGTCCGCACTGACGTGAAAATCAGCGGGCAAATACGAGGGGCAGGCACGGCTCTTCCTGATGGGAGGGTACAACCAGCGACGTGAGCCGAAGAAGGGGCTCGAGGGCCACAGGGCAAACAGCACGGTGACCACCGTCGGGGGCAGGGCACGCAGGGGACGCTAGGCCAGCGGGGGTGACCGGACAGGTGGGGTCTACACAGGCCCCTCGAGACACTGGCCGGCTGCAGTGCAGAAACCCGGCCCCCAGGACGTCCGGACCAGTGTCACCGTCGACGGGACAGGGACATGGACAGCTCAGGGAGCAGGACGCGGAGAAGGGGCACAGGCGCTGCCGTGAGCTTCCTGCCAAAGACACGTAACCTCGTTGCAGTTTGAGAAGAACTCCAATCGTGGGCATTTTACCAAAAAACGAGCCAGTAGTTTGCAGCATATCAATGTCCCAAGAGACCAGGCAAGGAATTGTGGCAGGTTGGAGGAGACCAGGGGATCCCAAGCACAACGCAGGGTCCAGGGCGCGGCCCAGCGGCGGAGGAAGGGCCTTAGCACTAGCACGGCCGGGGAGGCCTGAGTAGGGTGGGCGGCGCCACAGCAATACGGGTGCCTGGTCCCCTAAGCTGCCAGCGCTGGGGGGCCCGGGCGAGGGGGCAGCAGAGCTCTGGGCCGTAAGCCTGGAACTAGCTGAAAATAAAGCTTTGAAAAATAAACACATTAAAAAGATGCCCAACACCACTAGTGGGAAATGCAAACCAAAGCTGCAGCGAGGCTCCGGCTCACATGGATGTAAGTGAGGAAGGGCAGCGGGTGCAGGCGAGGATGCAGGGAAAGGGGCGCCCACGGGCCCGTGGGCGGATACTCGCAGTGTGGACCGTCCACACCCGGGAACGGCATCGGGCCTTGACGAGGGGAGAAGTCCTGACACCTGCCACAAGGCGGGTGAGCCACAGAGACGTCCTACCGAGTGGAACCAGCCAGTCCCAGGGGACAAAGACCGTCTGACTCCACCCCGTGAGGTCCCTGCAGGAGTCACACGCGTGGGCTCCAGGGGCGGGAGGGGACGGAGTTCAGTGCTATTCAGTGCCGCGAGCTGACAAGCTCTGGAGACGGCCTGCGGGGGCCTCTGCAGCAACGGATGTGCTTAATGCCACTGGATGCACACGTACGCGGCCAAGGCCGTCAGCGCTGTCACCCGGGAGCTGACGTCCGCCGCCCGCCCGCGTCCACCGTCCCTGGGCTCTGAGGACCAAGCCGCCTCAGCAGCCCAGCCTGGGAGCGAGCGTCCACGGCCACGCAGCTGTCCAGCCTGCTCCTGGCCCGCGGACCCCCAGCGTCCCCTCGCCGGCTTCCCCCCGGGCCTCGGGCAGCTGCCGTCTGAGCAGCCAGGGGACAGGCCAGGTCACAGGCTCCCGAGGAGTTGGGCAAGGCCCTGGACACTGAACACGTGCTTTCACAACGGCTGCAGGCCTGTGTTTCTGGCCACTGCCCACTCCCGGAGGGCAGAGACCGTGTCTGCCCTTGGCCCCTGCCCCTCCTCCGCAACGAGGGCCGGGGTGCCTGGCCCAGAAGAGGTGACCCAGAAATGCTTGGCAGGGAGGGAAGTGTGGTGGCCCCGAGCCATGAGGTGGGGCCAGAAGGGGACGGTGCTGACCCACGCAGAGGGTCTCGGCGTCCCCAGGCACAGCTTGCAGGCTGCAGCTCCTACCCCACGAGCATCTCCACACATCCCCAGACGGGCCTCTGCTGTCCCGCCCTCTCCCGAGAGGTGTGTGGCCACGTGGAGATCAAACGTGGGCGGAAGGGGCAAGAGGGAAGGTCTCACATCTCATCTGTCAAAGGGAAAAAACCTCAGCCTGACCTGACCTCCTGGCTTGGGCACCGGAGTACCTCATTCTTCTTCCAGGATCTTCGTCGGATGTCCCAGAAAACCAGCCTGGAGAGCAGGTGCCCCGGGCGGGTGAGCGGGAGGCCTCCCTGGGGGCTGGGAGCCTTCTTCCTCCCTCTCCGGGTCAGTCAAGAGCAGTCATCCTTGGGGCGCCCGTGGGCGAAGCATCTGCCCTCAGCCCAGGTCACGACCTCGGGGTCCTGGGACTGAGCCCGGCATCGGGCTCCCTGTTCTGCCCGCCCCTCCCACTCGTTCTCTCTCTCTCTCTGTCTCTGTCTCTTGAAAAGATAGATAAAATCTTAAAAATAAAAATAGATTATAAATTTAAAAAAGAACATTCTGTCCGCCTCCGGCCCCTCCTCACTGCCTGCGCTGAAGACCCCAGAGTCCCGAGGACCTTTGGCCTCCAGGTGCTCCCGTAAAGAAACGCTTTGGGCCCAACAAACCCCAGCCCCGTTCTCCTCCTGGAACCACCTGCACTATCCTGTGATTTTGCACCGAGGCGCCCAGCCCAGGAAAGCTTGGATTAGAAACCGTAAACCAGGAAAAAAAAAAAAGAAAGAAAAGAAACTGCAAACCAGCAGAATCGCCGTTTACGGTACAAAAGACTCGACACAGAGGCCTCGGGTAAGGCAGTTCCAACTCCAGAGGCCGCCGCGGAAGCAGGGACACGAGCTCACTGGAGCCTGCGGTGCAGCGGCGCAGAGAACGAGGGCCCACGCAGCTCCCGAGAGCTCAGGCTGCCGCGGCACCAGGCCAGGGCAGCGGCGGGGCCACCTTCTGCGCCAACGTCGGAACGATCCGTGGAAACCACGCTGCAGAGGCGCCGTCCCACCTGGGGAAGGCGGGCGGCCGGGGCTCAACCGCCGGGTGGGCGGGACTCCCCCAGCTCCTCTGCCCTCCGCGCCCCCGCCACCCCAGGCCCCCCTGCCACTCGGGGCCCCTGTTCCAGTGTCACCTCTAGCTCGGGTGAGGCACGTGGACAGGCGGTGGGCGCGGTGGGGCATCGCTGGAAACGTACAGGCACCGTGTGCTTCACCCCATGAGGCTCCCCGCACCCCAGCCTCCCGAGAGGGCCCAGCCATGGGCACGTGTGACGCAAGGTCCACCCACCCCCCGAGACCCTGAGCCGACACAGCCCAGAACCTCCCTCCATGGCATGTGTCTCCAGCTCGCGCGTGGGTCCTGCCCTGGAGCCGCCCGCCCTCCGCCCACTCGGCTTCCTCGTGGCATCCACGCGTCCATCCCGCGCGCCTCGATGCCCACGCAGCTCTAGCTTCCCTGGAGCTCACCTGTACCCGCGCCACTCCGTCTGCCCCGCCGTGACGCCCTAAGACAACTACACACGTTAAGGCAGTTACTGGGGGCCACGGACTCACGGAGGCCAAGGACGCATCCGGCCCAAAGCTCTGATCATCAGGACCCAGATCAGGAGACAGGTGAACGTCACGCAGACACAACAAATCATCTTTTCACTGATTTTTGAAGATACCCATGAATATGACGCATAGAATCATGATAGCCTGATGCGAGTTCTGTGGGGAGGGGGTGTCCACCCGCGGAGTCAGGAGGTGACACGCGGCAGCTGGAGACGTGACGTGTGGGAGCAGAGGCCCCGGGCCGGGCGGCTCTGCAGGCTCTGGAGGCTGAAGTCCCAGATCAGGGTCCCTGCACCCCTGCGTGGTGCGGCTCTGCCGGGAGCCCTCCTCCTGGTGCAGACAGCGCCTCCAGCCGAGCGCTCACCCGCCCAACACAGAGGGCAGAGCAAGCCCTCTGCGGTCTCCTCTCGGGGCTCCCCCCGGGACCTCATGCAACCCTCATCACCTCCCACAGGCCCCCCTCCTCACACCGTCCCAGGGGCGCAGGGCTCCAACACGGGAATGTGGGGACACACAGCCCGTCCTGACAGCACCTAACCTGGCCCCGTGCCCAGAGGGAGGGCCCCCTGTCGCGGGGTCCCCGGGGTGAGGCCCACGACTGCCTCCCTGGGGTGCACAGACACGAGGCTGACCCGAGAGGCCTCTAAGGGGCAGACCAGCTGGGGAGTCTCGGCCCTTCCCTGAAGTCAGCCACAGCAGGGAATCTTTGGGGGGAAGTCCTGGGGGTGGGGGGTACAAGGCCCAATCACTCTGCCCTGGACTGCGGCACAGCACTGCGACCTGCGACCCGTGGCCCAGGCCGAGCTCTGGTGGAGAGGGCCTGCTCCGGCCTCACCCGGGGCCTCGGTGAGTGTGGAGGTGGCTGTTCAGACCGAGGGGTGGGCAGGGCAGAGCCGAGGGTGCCTCCAGCCCCCGGGAGGGTCCCCAGGTGCCAGGACTAGAGGCACAGATCCTAATTTGGGACAAGACCCTGCCCCATCCCGGGTCTTGGGCTCCCCACTTGTAGAGGAGGCTCTGTGATACCGTCATCTCGTCCTCTGCAGGCTCCTTGAGGACGTGGCCCGGCCTGGCCCCCACGGTGGCACCGCCTCCCACCCCTCAAGATCGGTCCCGGGCCTCCCGCAGCCCGTCCCGCGTCTCGAGGCCCACCTGTGCACCTTCACACAGGTGGAGAGAGCACAACACCGCCTGGAGCACGTGGGTTTTTATCATCACCGTTTCTTTTTTATAATTGTCTTGGATCGCTAGGCCGTTGTTCTCAACCTGTAGATCTTGGCAGTATCGGGAGAGCAAACTGCTGTTCCTAGAAGCCCAGACCCGGGAACTCCTTGACTCTGAGGCCCCCAACTGCCCCCGGGAAAGGCGGCCGCTGCGGGCTTGGGGCAGCAGGCCTGCGGGAGCGCTGCTGCGGGACCACGGGTGGCCCGGGCACCTGCCGAGCTGCCGGCCCCTCCCTCCCACGCTCCGCCCCGGATCTCAGCGGCCACCGTCACCACCGACAATAAACGCCACAGTAAACCTTTTCACTAGAAATCAAGTTCCCAAACAAGAAGCCTGTACAGTGATGCATCCGTTTGCTTGAAAACCCCATTTAGAACGGAAACCGTAACTTCCATCATCCCCCAACCGAAAGGCACCATTACCAACGTCCCTGCTTTCCAACCAGATTCTTTTTGGGAGAAAGCAGGTGCGTCCAGGTAAGATGCTGAGCCGCTGAGTCCCTTCCCCAGTGACCGCGAGGGCTCCGCCCGCCTGTGGCACTGTCCTTCACAGCCCCCGGGCTGGCCCAGGTCCCCTGGAGCCCGAGATGCACAGGGCTGGGCCAGGGTTCTTGCTCCGGAGAGCACAGCCGCGTTCTGCTGACCGATCCCAGAAACCCTTCTACAGGGGACACGATCCTCCTTGGGGCTGAAGAGGACTGAAGCTGACAAGGAGGAAAACAGGTCTCTGTGTCATGAATGGGGGCGGGGCAGGGGGGGCACTGCAGGCAGTTGCCAAAGCCAGTCTTAATTTAGGGGCACAAATCAGCTTTCAGAAAGGCAGGGAAGGGGTGAGGAGGGTCCCGAGCCCTCCTTCTAGTCCTAGACCCCCCCCCACCCCCCCACCCCCCGGGAGACACAGGGCCTGGAGCCTTCTCCTCCCACCCCACCCTAAGGAGGCAGGAGCCCTCTTCCCTCATGGGCGCCCCCCCAGCGGCCAGCACCCAGCTCTCGGGCCGGGCAGGGAGGGCGCCTCTGACTCCCGCTGCCCCGCGGGTCACCACCTTCCCGGCACCTGCAGACGACACGCAACAGAGCCTCTTAAGGCGTTCCTCCCGCGGGAGGAGAAGACTGAGCCAACACCTAGGTCGGGGCAGCGGCGGCCGCCCACGGGCCTGCCCCTCCCAGGATGCAAGGTCAAAGGGACGGGCGGACAGATTTTCTAGGAAACCCCCGTCCAGGCCCCGCGGCCCGGCTCGGCCTCTTCACTCTGCGGCTTCCCCTCCGGGCCCCCCCGCAGCTCTGCCGCCCCCCTGGAAGCCGGAACACGGGAATTAAGCCGCTGACACCGAGGGGGAGGGGGCGGCCCAGCCGCGATGCGGAGACGCCCGCGGGGCGGTCCGGGCACCTGCGCCGCACCTGGGGCCGGTCCCTGCGCCCAGGCCTGTGCACCTGCCGCGGCTCCGGGGCTTCCCGGGAGGGGCACGGCCCGCGGGGGCGCCCTGGGGGCGCGGGAGGAGCCGCCCCCCGCCCCCCCCCCGCCCCCGGGTCCGCCCCGGCCGCCTCCCGCCCCCGCGCAGGGCCCCAGCCCGGGGCGCACGGTGCCAGGCGCGGGCGCAGCGCGGAGGCCCGGGGGCGGCGGCTCACCCAGGCCCCGCGCCCCCGCCCCGCCGCCCCCGCCGCCCCGGCCCCCCCCGCCGCACCTCCTTTCCTTCCCTGCGCAGCGCATCCTCGGCCGAGCGGCTTGCGGTGCGCGGAAGCGGGGCCGGGGCCGCTGGGATCCCGGCTGCTGCGCAGAGCGCGGGGCGGAGGCCGCGGCGCCCTCGGACCTGCACCCGCGCCCCCGCCCGCCCGCCCCGCGCCCCGTGCCCCGAGCCCCGCGCGAGCCCGCTCAGCCTCGGCCGCAGTCGGGCTCCCCGCCCCCGCCCCCGCCCCCGCCCGCGGAGCTCGGCAGCCGGGCCCACAATTCACCGTCAGGCGGCGGCTCCGGGGCTGCGGGGCTGCGGGGCTGCGGGGTCTGGCCCCCCCTGCACCTGCCGCGGCCCGGGGCTCACCTGCGAGGGGCGCCCTCCTGGAGGGGCCCCTGAGCCCCGAAGCGCGGCAGGCCGGGTGATGCGGCGTGAAAACCTGCGCGCAGGGGGAGTCGCCCCCCAGGGAGGGCGCCCCTCCCCCCTCTCCCCTCCCCCCCCCCCCCCCCGCGCACCTGCAGGGCGGAGGAGCCCGGGGTCCTGTGCGTGGGAGCAACATGTTCGCAGGTGGATCATCTCTCGAGGTGGGGAGAGGTGCCGGCCCCTGGCTGCCCTTCTTCCCGGGCCCAGGCCCTCCTCCCAGGCCCTCCGGCCACAGGTAAACCCGAACCACCTGTGGTTCCTTGATTGTAACGAGGACGGCATTCCACAGCACAGAGACTCAGGGGCAGGGGGGCCCTCCCAGCCGACCCCCGTGGCACCTTTAACCGGCCCATTCCACCATTCTCCGCCGTCCGGGGTGGTGGACACACAGGGGGACCTGGAAGGCCCACAGTGTCCACCCGCTGCTGCACTTCTTGGGTCCTTGGTCAGAGCCAGGGGTGGGTGGCTTAATGGGAAGAGGAAGAGGAAGCCTCTGGAGGACGTTCCTGGGAAAAACCCAGTGGACCCAGGAAGGCAGACCTAAACCCAGGTAAGTCTTCCAGAGGGCTGGCCGGCCCCCGGCTGTGCGGTGCGGCTCCCCAGGGTCTCAGCTGCCGGGAGGCGGAGCAGCAGGCACTGCTCCAGCCTTGGTTGGGGTCCCTAAGCCCGCGTGGGACCACCCTCATGCCGCCACTGCCGCTTCCTCCGTGAGCTTTTGGTGCAGACTCAGGAAGCACTGGCTGACGTCTGTGGAATGGGTCTTCTGCACCTGTCAGGAGGAGCATCTGCTGAGCGTGCATGTGGGACACAAGTATTTTCACATCTGGTCCACTCCGGAAGGTCCACACACCACCTGCTCCTTCCCAGATCTCCTTAACCCTGATCCTCCGTGGCTGCTCCTTATCAGCCCCTGGTCATGGGGATGGGGGTAGATGAGTATCTCAGCTCACGCTCCTTCCACGGAGAGCGGATAGCCAAACACGCTGCTTGCCAATGCCCACCCGGTGGACCTCCCTCCTCATCAGCCCCTCCACCCCCATTAGGGCTGCTTCCTCCCATTAAGGCTGGTTCCAGCCCCTCCCACCCGGACCATCAAGGCACCGGGTCAGGTGCACACCAGGCTCTATTTCCCAGTCATTGGTCAGCTGGTTTTAGGGAGCTTCCCATGAAACTAAGGATGCCAGTGGAGGGAAGGTGCCTTCAGAGGATCAGCTACCTGCTCAGGCAACGTGTTTACATGTTTAGAATGTGCCGGAGGACAATCTTGTGTCCGTCTGCTCACGCCACCATAACAAAATCCTCCAGATAGGAGGCTGGAAGTCCAAGACCAAGATGCCAACAGGGCTGTTGTTTCAGACCCAGTGTGCAAGGATCCTCTAAAGGTCCGCATGTTCCGCTTTCCCAGCACACAGTCGGTGAGTGTGGCTGCAGGTCCTTTCCAGCCCAGGAAGAAATGTTCGTACTCATGGGACTAGCCCAGGATCCTTCCCAGAGACACCCAGCTCTAACTACAAGGATGTGGGTGTGTGACCTGATTCAGGTGTGACCACCGTGTGAGGGCTGTGACTTCTGGGACTGTGACTCCAGTCTGGATCTGCTCCCCGTCTCTTCGGTCAAATGAGTCAAAGGCGCACAGGGGGCTTCCATCTAAAGATGGAGGGAGACAGACAAGTTGGAGGGGATTGATTGTGTGCACCCTACCCACACCCCTGGCTGTTTCCCCCAGAATGGCCCAAAGCCTCTCCCTGCTCCAAGGCACCAAGGCAGACGTGGACGAGGCAGGTGCCCGCATCCAGGGGAAGCATCGTCCTGGCTCTTTCCTGTGTGGAAGGACAAAGGGGCCACCATAGAGTGGGCAGTCTTGGACGAGGGAACAGCATGAGAAATGTCACCTTAAATACAACTTCTCTATGCGTTTGAGTGTTTTTCAAAACCAAAGTTAAATGCGTAGGTGAAGGTTATATAAAGTGTAATAAAATAATAAAAAAAAAAAAAAAGTGTAATAACATTTTACGACATAAACTTGTACCAATTCAGTGTCACTAGCAGCAAATTAAAAACAGAACATAAAAACACTTCAAATGTATGTGAGGACTTACCAGGCCAAAAATGTAAATAAAAGGGGAAACTCAGCTAGGGTTGGAAAAATACTCATCAGAGAGTTCTGGTTCTGGGTAAAATGGAGTAAGCACATTCCCCAGCAAACCCCACCCCTGGCCATTTCTGTCCAAATGCCGCTCTAAAATCTGAACAGAGGCATGGAGTAGCCATTTAAGGATTCTGGAAGGTAAATGGTAGCAGGTAGATTGGGGGGGGGAAGATTAGAATTTGGAGCACCACCAAGCTGGTGGTGAGTTGCTCTTATTTCCCAGCATGGATTAAATCCAGCCCCAACCTGGAAGCGGCAGGGGCATGAACGGAGATCATTCCAGGAGACACCTTCCAATTCCAGCTCAAGAAATAGGAAATGGCTCCCCTGATGCTTAGTGAGGGGGGAGTACATCTTCCTTCTAATTTTGTCCTTTCTTTGTTCCCTCATGGCCCACCCCCACATAATCCAATGGTGGTGACAGCAACCGCAGCGACTACAGAAGTCTAACACTCTAGGGGGGAGCAGCTCCCTCTCTAATTGAGGGACTCTGTTCCCACAAGGGTTGGGCAAATTGCTGTTGTTTTCTGTCCTCCACCTCCCATGTGGCCCCAGATACATGTGCTGTCATCAGAAGTATATACAGAGGGGGATCCCTGGGTGGCGCAGCGGTTTGGCGCCTGCCTTTGGCCCAGGGCGTGATCCTGGAGATCCGGGATTGAATCCCACGTCGGGCTCCCTGCATGGAGCCTGCTTCTCCCTCTGCCTCTCTGTCTCTCTGTCTCTCTCTCTCTCTCTATCATAAATAAATAAAAAAAAATTAAAAAAAAATAAGTATACACAGAGTTTTCTAGAAAAATGCCCAAAAAGAGAAACTTCAGAAATCTGGAAAGTTCTAGGGAGACTGCAGAAAGAGGGTGCCTAAGAAAAGCGATGTGAGAAAATTGTGTGTGGTCTGGCAACACCCCTGGGCTGCCCAGGCATGCGTCTGGCCCCAGCAGCCTAGCACCGAGTGTGAGAGGGCACAATGGGCTGGGCCACTGCCCTGGTCCCACTGGCTGGTGCACCCAAGGGACAGACCTGAATAGCAAGCACTGCACGGGTCGGATGGCACATTTAGCATGAACTCAGGTGCGTCACATGCCTAACACAACGAAGTATATCAACGTTCTCCATAACTTGGAAAGTACCAGAGTTTCATAACATGGTATTCAACGTGTGCAAGATACAATCCAAAATTACTCAGCAAACAAAGGAACATGAAAATCTCAACTGGAATGTGAAGAGGTAACAGTCACCGATGGGAAAACAACAGACATTGGGATTACCTGACAAGGCAAGTATTATAGAAATGCTCCAACCAGTAAGAGTAAACACTCTTGAGAAAGTGGAAAGCCAAGAAATAAAAATATAGGGGTGCCTGGGGGGCTCACTCAGTAAGCATCTGACTCTTTGTTTCGGCTCAAGTCATGATCTTGGGGTTATGGGATCAAGCCCCGCATGGGGATCCTCACTCAGCGTGGAGTCTCCTGGAGATTCTCTCCCTTTCCTCCTTTCTCCCCATCTGCTCCTCCCTCCCTGCCCCCACAAAATAAATAAATAAAATATTTTTAAAAAAGAAATGGAAAATATAAAGAAGAATCAAATGGAAATATCAGAACTAAAAAAAATAATAACCAAAAAATAAAATAAAAAATAATAACCAAAATAAAAACCTCACTAGAGAGACTCAACAGTGGAATGAAGATGAGTGAGGAAGGAGGCAGTGAATCTGAAGGTAGAGCAATGGAAATGATCCATTTTGTATTACAGAGAGGAAAAGAAGATTGAAAAACAAATGACAGAGACTCAGGGACCTGGGGCACAATATCGAAAGGGCTCACGTTTGTGTTATCCAACTCCTGGAGAAAGAGGAAAGTGTGGTTAAGAAAAACTATTTGAAAAAAAGAAAGAAAGAAAGAAAGAAAGAAAGAAAGAAAGAAAGAAAGAAAGAAAGAAAGAAAGAAAGAAAGAAAGAAAAGAAAGAAAGAAAGAAAGAAAGAAAGAAAGAAAGAACTATTTGAAGAAATAATGGTTGAAAATTTGCCCAATTTGGTAATGAAGACAAAGAAAACACTCCTAGAAGCAGCCCAGGGAAAATGATGAATTGTGTATAAGGAAATAATTTGGATTATTGCAGGGAACATGACGGATAGAAGGAAGTGGAGCAGCAGGGTTGAATGCTAAAGGAAAAAAAGCCTGTCAGAGTTGTGTGTGCAGAGAAAATACCCTTTAAGAATGAAAGTGCTGTAGACTGTGTGTGTGTGTGTGTGTGTGTGTGTGTGTGTGTGTCCTCTCCAAGTTCATGAGCTGACATGGAATCCCCAGTGTGGTGGTGGTGGGAGGTGGGGCCTCTGGAAGGTGATGAGGTCATGAGGTGGGGCCCTCATGATGGGATTAGTGGCCTTGCAAAAGATAGAGCAAGGAGCCCTCTTGTGCCTCCACCGCCGAAGGACACTGCAAGACGGCCATCTAAGAACCAGGGAGCGGACCCTCACTCTGGGATTCTCAGCTTCCAGAACTGTGAGAAATAAGTGTCTGTGGTTTATGAGTATGTGCTATTCTGTTATAGTAGCCTGAAAGGACTAAGACAGAAAGGGAAGTAAAATATTCTCAGACGAAGGAAAAACATCAGAATTTGTTGACAAGCAGACTTGCCGTAGATG
The DNA here is from genome assembly GCF_003254725.2 of Canis lupus dingo. Lineage (NCBI taxonomy): Eukaryota > Metazoa > Chordata > Mammalia > Carnivora > Canidae > Canis > Canis lupus. Next base: position 40,265,802 of record NC_064270.1, on the reverse strand, counting down.
AGAGGCATCACAAGGAAGCAGTCAACTGAGCCTAGGATATGGGAAATTATTTAGGAACAAAGACACATCCTCAAACTTGAAAATAGAGATGACTTGAAAGTGAAAGGATGAGGAAAAAGCACAAATGTCACTGCCACCCCAACCGACCCCATTGCTGACGTAGCTACACTATTATCTGACAAAATAGACTTTACGGCAAAACGAAGTAACAGAAATAAAGATGGTCACTTATAATAAGGGGTTCAAGTCATTAGCAAGATACATCAATTTTAAATGTGTATGCATATAATAACTTAGGCTTAAATATATAAAACAAAACTTGACAGCAGTATAAGGAGAGGGGCACCTGGGTGGCTCAGTCGGTTAAATGTCTGCCTTGAGCTCAGATCATGATCCCAAGTCCTGGACCCAGCGTGCTCAGCAGGGAGCCTGCTTCTCCCGCTCCCTCTGCCCCTCCCCCTGCTTATACTCTCTCTTGCTCTCTCTCTCTAATGAATAGATTTTAAAAAAATCCTTAAAAAAGTAATAATAAAAACTAAAGAAGTATAAGGAAAAATATAAAAATACATAACCATAGTGGAAGGAAATAACACTTATCACAATAATTATTAGAATAAACAGAAAATTAAGCCATAAATATATAAAAAATTTGAACAACCTCATTAACAAACTCGATCTAATGGACATACATGCAAGACTGTGTTAAAAAAAAAAAGACTGTATTCAAAACACACAATGTTTTCAAGCCGAAGTGGTTCTGGGCAAATCCCAAAAATTTTTCAAGAATTAAAATCATACAGAGAAAAAAAAAATCATACAGAGCATATTCCCTGACCGTGCCATTAAGCTGGAAATCAATAACAAAAAGATAACTAGAATATAGCCATATGCTTGGAAATTAATAAATGCTCTTCTAGATAATACATTTTGGTCAAAGGATAAACCATGATAAAAATCAGAAATGCTTTTAAATAAGTGAAGGTAAAAATAGTAGATATCAAATTTGTGGAACGCAGCTAAAATATACTCAGTGTTGTTATGCCTCGGTGTACACAGCAGCAGAAAACAGCAGAAAGTAGGGAGCTAAGCACCTACCTCTAGAATCTAGAAAAATGTCCAAACCAAATCTGAATGAATAAAAGGAGAAACTAATAAATATAAGGCAGACATGATAAAATGGGGGAAATAAACAGGATAAACTAAGCCAAAATGGGTTCTCTGAAAATACCCATGTAATTCACAAGCCTCTGACAAATTTATGAAAACCCTCCAGATATTAAAATAATAAGAATAATATGTAAATTCTGTGCCAACAAATTTGAAAGTTGACATGAAATGTGCAAATTCTTAGAAATGTAGCAAAATTAACTAAAAAGACCCCATGATTTTTAAAGGCATTGAATCAGTAGTGAAAAAAATTCCCCAAAATAAAACTCTAAGCACAGATGGCTTTATTGGCGGTTTTCACCAAATGTGCAAGGAACAAAAGATAAAATCTGATACAAACTGCTCCAGATAGAAAAAGGGGTAACAATCCCCAACTTATTTCATGAGAATAGCAAAACCCCTTAAGAACAGTATGAGGAAAAAGGAGTCATTGGTCAATCTTACCTTAGAAAACGTGTAATTGATAAATGTGAGTGAGAAAATGAATGCAGGAAAAATAAGCAGATAAAATTCAACATTGATTCATGATTTTTAAAAAAAAACTAAGCAAATTTGGAATCGAGAGGAATTTCTTAAATCTGGTGAAGGATTTTTTTTTTCTTTTTTTAGACATTTCACTGAGGGGACGCCCGGGTGGCTCAGCAGTTGAGCGCCTGCCTTTGGCCCAGGGCGTGACCCCGGGGTCCTGGGATTGAGTCCTGCATCGGGCTCCCTGCATGGAGCCTGCTTCTCCCTCTGCCTGTGTCTCTGCCTCTCTCTTTTTCGTGAATGAATAAATAAAATCTTAAAATAAATAATAAAATAAATAAATAAAATCTTAAAAAAAAACTCAATCCTGAAATTTTTTTTTCCCTAAAGATTTTATTTATTTATTTATTTATGAGAGACACAGAGAAAGAGAGAGGCATCCCAGGGTCCTGGGATGAGCCCCACATGGAGCTCCCTGCTCAGCCGGGAGTCTGCTTCTCCCTCCCCCTCTGCCCCTCTCCCTCCCCACTGCTTGTGCTGCTCTCTCTCTGTCTCTCTCAGTGTCTCTCAAATAAATACAATCTTTAAAAAAAAAAGAAAATTCTAAAAATGAAAAAGGAACCATTTACAATGGTATAACAATTGCAAGATTTTTTTTTAAGACTTTATTTATTTATTCATAGAGACACAGAGAATGAGAGGCAGAGACCCAGGCAGAGGGAGAAGCAGGCTCCATGCAGGGAGCCCGACACGGGACTCAATCCAGGGTCTCCAGGATCACGCCCTGGGCTGCAGGTGGCGCTAAACCGCTGAGCCACCGGGGCTGCCCCAATTGCAAGATCTTTATAGATAAAATCATGAAAATGTATTGAGAGAAGTTAAAGATAAACATAAAGAATGTAGAGTTATTTGCCTGGAAGACGGAGCTGCGATGAAGAAGTCGATTCTCCTCAAAGTGAGCTAGAAGCGTAACACAACCCCAGTAAGAATCCCAGCAGTGTGTGTACCCATTGTGTATCGATCGCTACGTAGTAAAGGACCCCAAAACTTAGAGGAAAACAGTACACCTTTATTTATCTTGGGGTCAGGGCCCTGGCTACGGCTTTAGGCGGGTCCTCCTTTTCGGGGTCTCTCACGGAGCTACAACCAAGGTGCTGGCGGAGGCTGCTGGCTGCGGTTTCATCTCGGGCCGCTGGACGCGGGGCCTCATCTCCCACTTTGTTGCCAAAGAGGCTGCTCGGGCAGATGGGCCGGCACGTGGCTGCTCCATCAGGGCCCGCTCAGCAGCAGAGACGCGAGACCAAGTCGCCGTCGTGTGCGGCCTCCCCGCAGAAGTAGCAGCCCCAGGCCGTGTGCACTCTGCTCACAGGACACAAGTCTCCCGGTCCTGTCCACGCCCACGGGAGGTTTCCACAGGGATGTGCACATGTATCTGAGTCAGATGGGAAGGCGAGAAATGCTGGAAAGGAAAAATACATCCAAGATTAACTATTTTGTGGGATTACCAACACACTGAACCAAGAAGAGAAAACTGACGAAGATGTGTCAGTAGAAATCATCTGCACTGGAACACAAAGAAAAACATAAATGGAAAATCATACCCAAGGGGCTCCTGGGAGGCTCAGGTCATGGTCCCGGGGTCCTGGGATCGAGCCCTGTCTAGGGCTCCCTGCTCAGCGGGCACCTGCTTCTCCCTCTGCTTTTGTCCCTCCCCTGGTTCCTGCGCTCTCTCTGTCTGTCGAATAAATACATACAATCTTAAAAAGAAAGAAAGAAGAAGAAAATTGCACCCAAGATCTACGGAAAACATCAAACTGCCTATAATGCATGTAATGTATACAGATGGAGACCCGGAAGGACAAGAGCGAGTAAACAGGATGGACTAAATATTTGAGGCTAAATCATAGCTAAGAGGATCCCAAATTAATGAAAGGTATTAATCACAGATCCAGGAAGCTCAGAGGACTCCGAGGAGGGTACGTGCACAGAAAAGCGTGCCGAGGCACATCGTGGCCAAACTGAAAATCGAAGATGAAGACCAAACCTTAAAAGCAACCCGGAGGAAAGTAAACACAACCCACAAGACAGAACAGAGAAAGAACAATGCCGAGTGTCCTCAGAAGCAACGCAGGACCGAAGACACTGAAGCAACAGCTTTAACACGCTGGTGGGCAATCCCGTGACTCCGAACTCCACGTGCAGCAAAAAAAAAAAAAAAAAAAAAAAACCTTCCGCAAGCTGATGGGAGGGACGTTTTTTGGGCAGATGAGGCCCGAGAGTGTCCTTGGCAGATCCACCTGCACACACAGGCTTGCAGGCGAAGTGAGGTCCTGGAGGAAGGAGACGTGACGAGACCAGATAGAGTCATTTGGGGGAGAGAGAGGGAGGGAGAAGCACGAGCGAGGGGAGCAGCAGAGGGAGAAGGAGAAGCCGGATGCGGGACTCGATCCCAGGACCCTGAGATCGTGACCGGAGCCGAAGGCAGACGCTTCTGGCCGACGACCCAGAATCTTCACTCTTTAGGCAGCAGGTGACACCAGAGATGGTAAATCACTTGAGTGTGTTGGTAAACAGAGAATCATACCCCGAATTCGCAGCGCCGCACTCTATTGCCGACCGCTGACCGGGTAACGGAGGGAGGTCCCCGCCTGTGTAGCACAGCGGGCGGCGCGCAGCTCGAAGGGGAGGCTCCGGGACCGGGGGGAACCATGCTCAGCTTCCCGCCGCTTCCTTTGTTCAAGGATACGCCGTTCTTGAGTTTTTGACGACTTGAAGGCATGTGCGCGCGTCTCCGGATCAACTTCTGAAGTCGTACGCGGTCACAGAGCGCGTGGGAAGAAGGAAGGTGCCTGCGACTCAGTGGCAGCCCAGTCCCGAGCCGGTTGGGACCAGACACATGCGTAGTGGAATAAACGTCGGGGCACCGAGCGCTCCCAGTGAGGGGGACGGCGAGGACGGGGTAAGAAGTGACATTTACGGGCGACGGACCCAGAGAGGGAAAGAACAAGGAGGAGAAACGACCCGTGTCGGTTCTGATGTGCCGCGGACGTGAGACGACGCAGCCTGCGAGAGACACGGGGCAACCGGAGGCCACGTGCCCGTCGTGTGACCACAGGGCCGCTCACCTCTGAAGGCATCACAGGCCTGCATGTCGGCGCGTCCCAGAGCAAATCCCCACCACGCGGAGCAAACGCTGCTGGAGCCGTCGCGGGGGTACGGGCCGCCCTAGAAGCCAGCGGGACCCGCAGTCCGCCACGCACGCGAGGGCGTTCCCCAGGGCTGAGCCGCCAGGCTGACCTCCAGAAGCCCTGAAAAACAGGAATCATAAGGAGCGTGTTCCCTGGCCACGTAGCATCAGATGTATGGACACAGATTTCTGTCACCTAAAGGGGGGTGCGTGCACAATCCCAAGCACGGGGGGATTGGACAACACGCTTCCAAGTAACGCACGAGGCAGAGAAGAAATCACGAGAGAAATGAGAGTGTCCTGAACGGAGGACAGTGAGAACACAAGGTGGTAAAACTCGGCCTGTGGACCACACACCCTGAGGGGTTCGGGGTGCTGGCATCACAGAGGGGGGCGCACCGTGTGTCTAGACCTAGAAGCACGGGTGGCCTGGGTGGCTCAGCAGTTTAGCGCCGCCTTCAGCTTGGGGCGTGACCCCAGGGTCCCAGGATCGAGTCCCACGACTGGCTCCCTGCATGGAGCCTGCTTCTCCCTCTGCCTGTGTCTCTGCCTCTCTCTCTGTCTCTCATGAATAAGTAAATAAAATCTTTAAAAAAAAAAATAGAGAAAACCAAAAGTTGGTTCCCCAAAAAGAAAACATGCACGAGCCCAGCAGATATCACGGGAAGACACTCGAGAAGATAAACAGGCAGATGAGGAGAGCGCGTCCGCATCCGTCCCCTGAGTGGGGGCTGGCGTGCGGGGCACAGCTCGGTGACCAAAGGAAAAGCCACCTGATAAAACCACGAACAGATTTCGGGGCGCTGGGGGGCTCCGTCGGTGAAGTGCCTGCCTTCGGCTTGGGTCACGATCTCCGGGTCCTGGGATCAAGTCCTGCGTCGGGCTCCCTGCTCCGCGAGGAGTCGGCTTCTCTCTCCCCGTCTTCCCCCACTCATTCTGTCTCTCTCAAATAAATAAATAAAATCTTTAAAAACCAACAAAAAGGGATCCCTGGGTGGCGCAGCAGTTTGGCGCCTGCCTTTGGCCCAGGGCGCGATCCTGGACACCCGGGATCGAATCCCACGTCGGGCTCCCGGTGCATGGAGCCTGCTTCTCCCTCTGCCTATGTCTCTGCCTCTCTCTCTCTCTCTCTCTCTCTCTGTGACTATCATAAATAAATAAAAATTAAAAAAAAAAAACACAAAAAACCCACCCGCTGGGACCGGGAACTTCCTCACCGGGGCACACAACCCAGTAGACGCCAGGGCCTGTGAGGCCAGGACCCAGTATTCAGGGGGAAGAGAGACCATGAGGGAGCCCCTGGATGGTTCGGGGACTCAGCCTGGACGTCAAGAGGCACCACGCAGCCCGCGAGGGCCACAGCTCTCGGGAACCCGGGGATGCCCCCCAGCTTTCCACCCCCACGGGGCCCGGGGTGCACGAGGCCGGGCGAGGTGCTGTTCCCGCGACAGCAAGCGTGTGGCCGCTGTCCGGTGCACCCCTCGGGACGCCCCCCCGCCCGACCCTCTCGCCTCTGCCCCCACCCGTGTCCGAGCTCCCAGAGGCAGGATGACGCCCTGCGGGCCCTGGACGCCCGACACTCCTTCCCGCGGGCCCTGGGACAGCACCTTGGGCCACCCCTGAGCCACTGGGTGGAAGTAGAGGGCACTTTGGGAGGAAGGCGGCGGAGGAGGCTGCCCGGGCAGGCCAGGGCGGCAGGGGACCCCGGGGCCGCACCAGACGACGGCCGTGCACGTGCTCTTGCGTCCCTGCGCCACCCACTAGTCGGGTCCTTCGCTGTCAGCAGCCCAGAGGACGGGGACCGTGAGCAGCCCCGGCCCACATCGCCGCGAGGCTCTCAGGGCAGGAACACCCGATGTCTGCCCGGCAGCACCCAGCAGATGCCCGCGGAACATCCACTGGATGCCAGACGCCGGCCCGGCCCGGGCCCCACGCAGCTAACCCCCCAGGGACGGACAGACGGATGGTTTTAAGACGTCAGGTACAAGCGCTCGGAGAAAAGTCAAGGCAGGGTAAGCAGGTTAGAGGGAGCGACAGCAGCGGGGAGAGGCGCCTTCTGTGTCATACGCGGAGGGTGGGTGACCGTGTGCTGGAGACGGAGCCTCGCCCGCGTTGGAGGGACAGCGTTCCTGCCGGGGAGCGGCCAACGCAGGGGCCCGGGAGCACGTGCAGCCCGTCACGGGGGCGCACGGGGGGCGGTGCAGGGGGTGGGCATGGCGGGCACATGGTGTGGGCGGCCTCCACGGCCATGGTGACCGCAGCCCCCCCATCAGTCTACCGGCCACCCGTCCCCCTGCCCCTCTCCCACCCCGTCCCCTGACCCCCTCCCCTGTGCCCTGGAAGCAGTGGGCCTCCGAGTCCCCGCCGATGGATGCTCAGGCTCCTGCCCGCCCGCTGGTCCCGTCCTTCTAGGCACATCGCGGCCGCCGGCGGCGCCCCGACCCTTCCTCTTCTCACGCTGGTGCTCAGTCCAGCAGCAGGTGCTGCGGCCCGGTCTCCACACGACCCTACGTTCTGATGGAAGCTGCCAGCTTTTGCACCCCGACCCCGTCTGGGACGGGCCAGTGTCCCCCATGGCTGGAGATGCCCTAGAGGCGGGCAGTTCACCCCTCACCCAGGGGCGCGGCCCCCGTGCCCCGTCTGCCCGGCTCCATCCACACAGGGTCCCTGCGGGTGCCCAGAGCCCAGCCAGCGCCTCCCCCGCCCTGCCTGGTGTCCCCCATCTAGGACGCCCCCCCACCCCCCGTGGCAGCGTGACCTCCTCCCTCACATCCTTCCAGACGAGAGGACGGCCCCCCGCGGCCTTCCCGACCCAGCCCGGGGAGACAGCCCCCCGCCCCCCACCCGCGTCCTCACTACCCTTCTCCTCCCTTCCATGAACTGACCTTGGGACGGCTGCTCACTCCCTCCAGCGCCCGTTTGGTGTGTCCCTCCCAGGAGGACGCAGAACCCAGACCATCCTCGCTGCTCTTCCCCACGCCTCCCGCCAGCGCCCGGGGCAGCGCCTGTGCGAGCAGCCTCCGTACAGACACACGCCTGCCCCCTGCTTTCTCCATCCCCTCGGGGACACCACCTGGGTCCTTTGGCATGACCTAAAACAAGTCTGGACGTGCCCGTCCCTGGCTCCTAGGCCTTCAGCCAGCGCCGGCAGCATCTCGCCGTCCCCCCTGCTCGCCCCCCGACGCGTCTTCGGCACCCTCTCCTGTTTGCATGCTCTGCTTCATGATGGACGGTATCTTCTCCCCAAATCCTCCTCCTTTCTGTGCCTCGGGACCTTAGAGCACAGTCTTCATAGTTGAAAGTTTTTGACTCAAAGCTACTTCCTGGGATCCCCAGGTGGCTCAGTGGATAAGCGTCTGCCTTCAGCTCAGGGTGTGATCCTGGGGTCCTGGGATCGAGTCCCGCGTCGGGCTCCCTGCATAGAGCCTGCTTCTCCCTCTGCCTGGGTCTCTGCCTCTCTCTGTGTGTCTCTCATGAATAAATAAATAAAATCTTTTTTGTTTTTTAAAGCTACTTCCTGGAGGAACTTGGGATGGAAGGATGGAGAGATGGATGGATGGATGGATGGATGGATGGAGGAATGGATGGGTGGATGGATGGACGAGTACATGAATAAATTAAGCTGCACTAATTACTCAGTTTCTCATAAATGCAGCTGTTTCTGGACCGGGTTTCTTGGAAGGACGCCCATGCGCTGAAAGTCAGGTAACCACAAGTGTCCACAGAGGTAACAGCTGCCAACCAAGCCCTGAGCCGGGCTCAGGAGCCCAGACCTGCTGGCGCAACCTTGCCCCGCAGCTCCTCCCCGATGGCCCTACCGACGGGCGGCTCCCCGTGCCCCGGGTCCCCCCCCCGCAGTCGCTGCCACGGCGGCTTCACCGTCAGAGGCACCGGCCCGGAGCACGCGCCCAGGCTCGAAGCCCAGCTCCGCTATTTCCTCGGTCGGCAGGACGCTGACCCCCATGGTGCCGCGGATTCCTCCTCTGCAGGCCCGACGTCTGCGTGGAGACACAGATGCCCACACGCCGCCTGTTCTCCCGTTGTCACGGGGCCCACACCAGACCCCTCTGGCATAAACATCAGATCCTGATTAAACCGGCCCCAACCGACCCTTCCAGCCCCGTTGCTGACGGAGCGCGTGTGCCGCCCCCTCCCCAGATTCCTATGTTGAAGCCCTGCTCCCCGGGGAGGGGGGGTGACGACATGAGGGGGTGGGTCTTGGGAGGTCACTAGGGCAGGTGTGGAGCTCACGGAGACACCTGCCTGGTGGTTGTGCACAGGTATGAGTGTTCCCTCACTCAGCCAGCAAACACTAGGGAGCGCCCACCGTGTGCTGCGCCCGTGCTATGCGCGCACGTCCACCCGGGACCCCCACCCTGAGCCTCCGACCCCCGTCACTCACCCCACGGACCCGCTCAGTGCCCACCACCCAGCCGGGTCTGGACACATCTCCAAGCGGCTCTGCGGCACTTTGCACACACCTGTACGTGGAGCACACGCATCACACGCTATCTGTGAGCATCCTACACGCTTCCATCACCGCACCGCTGCTCGACACCCTCCCCCACGAGACCACCGGGACTGGGGCCCGTTGGGGACATTGAGCCAAGAGACACAAGGAAGCCAGAGAACAGGGCAGGAGGGAGGAGGCGGGAGCCTTCCCAGAGCCGCGTCTCCCCAACTGCAGACCTGGGGAGGGTGTAAGCGAAGGGGGTGCGATAACCCCCCGGGGCCCGCACACACGGGACCCAGCACGGATCTGGGGCAAGGGCACCGGGAGGTGACCGAGTGCAGATCAGAGTCGGAGCCAGGAGGGTCAGTGCCGTGGGGGCCCGTACCTGAGGGCTCAGAGGCGCGCACACCCTGCAGGATGGCTGCGGGGCCAGCGGACCCTCCGGAGCAGCCCTGGGGGCTGTGCCACTGACCCCCTGTCCCCTGTGACCAGCGTCTCCCCTGCCCGCGGTGGCTGTCTGTCCTTCTCTGCTTCCGCAGGACGGCCGGGGGCCGGGAATGACTGGTGTCCAGGAAGCTGTGTCTGTCTGTCTGTCTTCCTCCGGAGACCCCCGGTCTGTGCGCACACGGTCCCTCCAGGCTCGGCTCCACCCAAGTGTGACTCTTCCTCCTTGGCCACAGCCACCCCTCGGCCCCGGGGACCTCGCGAGGATGGACACCGTGTGCTCAACGAGCAACCAGACCGAGGGTCGGGCAGGCCACGAGCACCCACGCCGGTGCGCCCGAAGGTGGACGCGTCTTGTCGGGGAGGGTGTCCTTAGAGCCGCGGCGGCCCCCGGGCACCTGGTGGGCAGGCCCCCTCCGCGCCCCCGGGGGTGCAGGCTCCAGGTCGCCGTGGAAGCGTCCTCAGGTCCCCGTGCCAGAGACGCCGCCTTCCTTCCCCTTTAGGGCAAAGGTCAGTCCTTAAACCTGCTTTTCCTTCTCCCCAAACATTTTGTCATGAAAGATCCAACCCCGTAGGAAAGTTGAGAGAATCGCGGGGCGGCCGTTCGCCTGCATCCAGCTCCTGCACCCTGCTGGGCTGGCTTCGTCACGGTCCCTGCGTGCCCGTGCCCCGCCCCTGCCCAAGCCACCCGACCTTGGGGTGCTCCCGATATGCTGCAGACCCAGGACAGTCAGCCCTGAGCCCCGCAGCTTGCTCACCGCGCCTGGTGTCAGGGCCGTTTCCAGCTTCCTTCTGGGGAAGGTCCAGCCGAAGGCCTAGGTCTCGTGTGTGCGACTGCGTGGGCTCAGCCAGTGGGGCGGATGCAGCACAGACCCCCCCTGGGGACACAGTTCCCACCGCCCCGACCTGTTCCTGCGCGGACCCGCTCAGGCCCGAAGCCCGTGGGCGCTGCGCCGAGGAAGGCGGATTCTTCAGCCTCCTGCTCCCACTAATGCTGAGGCGGCCGCGGGTGGGCGTCCTGGGCAGCAGGGGCGGCCGCCAGAGGCTGGAGGCGCAGGTGGGCTGAAGTCCAGACGCTGCACACGAGTGGACGCGTCAGGACAGGCCGTAACCCCGCGGAGGCCGGACCGGGGGACAGGTGGGGGCCCTCCGCGGGGCGTGTTCCCACGGGACATCACGGGACGCAAGTGACACAGGCGGTGGGCCCCGTCAGCCCCGCACAGCAGCACCTGGAGCCACGGGGGCAGTGTTCCCGGTGCCTCGGCTTCCCCCACGGGGCTGAGCTTAGACATCTGACCCACAAGGAAGCTGCGCAAGCCCCGGCCCCCCCACCCCCTCCCCAGTTAACCCGACGCCTTATGGGAGCCTGAGCCCCGCGAGCTGGCAGGGGAGTGGGTCAGGAGCACGGCGCCTCCTCCAGGAGGCCCCCGGGGAACATTTGGAAAAGCCAGGGTGCAGAGCGCCCGGAGGCAGGACCCGTTGTGCAGGACAGGCCTGCCCTTGGCCGCTGAAGCCCGCAGGGCGCCGTCCTCCCGGGGCCTCCACCTGCCGTCCCCGCGTCCCCCTCAGGCTGTCCCCACATCCCCCTCCACCTGCCATCCCTGCGTCCCCCGTGCCCCCAGAGGGCCTGTCCAGCCTGAGGGAGGTGTTACGATGACTATTATCTGCGGGTGACTGATGGGAACAGCGGGGGGTAGGAATGCCCCCCTCTCTCTGTCCCCTTTATTGGCCTCAGACAGAAGCCAGTCCTTGGAGCTGTCCCCGCGGGAGGGGCTCCGGGGCAATCCCAGCCAGCTCCCTGGGGCAGCCAGGGAGGGGCCGGGTGGTGCCTCCAGGCAGGGGCGCCCAGCTTGGGTGACCCCACCTCTACGGGGCACAAGGGCGTATCCAAGGTTTCGGAGGGGCCCTGGGCCAGGGAGACGGAGAGCACCCCCAGCAAGCTCCCTCCCCAGGGAAGAGCAGCCCGGCGCCCACGAGGAATTCCCAGGAGGCCTCGGTCACCGTGTCCCCAGCCGCAGGTGCCAAGGGGGCTCGGGAGGAGATCCAGGGGTCACAGGAGTGGGGTGGGCCGCCCACGGGGCGGGGCTTGGGAAACACAGAGGCCACCTGGGGGGTCGAGGGGAACGGCCAGCGGGAAGAAGGGCTGGGAGCTCGGCAGCTTTCTTCCCAGGCTGACCAGCCCCCACCAGCTCTTCTCTTTCCCTGGAGGGATAAGTGGTGCCGGATGCGGACGGAAGACCCCGAGGGGCACCCTGGCTCCAGCTCGGCACAGGGAGGGCGGCAAGGAGGGTGCCAGCAAGGCAGCCGTGGCTGGTGTGGCCGTGGACGGCGGGTTGTGGATGGGACAGTGTGGACAGTGTGCTCGTGGACACTGTGGCCATGGGTGGGACGGTGTGGCCGTGGGTGGGAGAGTGTGGATGATGTGGCCACGGACAGGGTGGCCGTGGGTGGGACGGTGTGGACGGCGGGGCCGTGGACGTACCCACACAGCCTTGAGTGGGCGCCGGGAGCCGCCTCTGGCAGTGGGTTCACGGGGGTCAGGGGCGTGAAGGCAGGGGAATCAAAGAAGGAGAAAGAAAAGTCTTGATTGGGGAGGTCACGTGTTATGGGGACGCGTGTGTCCACCACCAGCCGGTCACCTCCAGAGCTAGCAGGAGAGAAGGACCCCGGGGAGGGGGGGGTGTGGCCTGGGCCCGTGTGCAGGGTGCTGAGAGCAGGAGAGCTGGCTCCGAGAAGGTTCTGTGGGTGTCCAAGCCCCAGGCTCATCCTCAGCTGGGAGCAACCCCGATCTCGGTGCTCCCAGGCAGGTGGCCCTGGGCTCTGACCAGCTCCACCCACCCCAGGCCTGGGAAGGCATCTGGCCAAGGGTGCAAACCCCTGGTGCCTAATTATTATCCTTCTAAGGTACTGCGGGCTTCAGGCTCAGGAGCGCGGCCCTGTGGGGAATCCTGCGCCCCAGGTGTGTGCGGCCCAGCTGCACCCCGGGCACGCAGGCTCCCATCCTCACACCTTCCCGCCCCGTTTCCAGGGCACACGGCCACTGCCCCTCGGGCTCCCGCTGGGGAACCTGCGCGGTGGCTCCTGGCGGCCAGTCCTGGACGAGCCTGCTGTGCCTCCCACGTCCGTGTCCAGCCGCCCCCCGATGTTTGCTCGGCCACCTCCAGCTCAGGGGCGCCAGCTCAGCCCCCTAACTCCCCTACTTCCTGCTCGGTGGTTCCTTTCCTGCATCCCACGCTTGGCAAAGCGCGTGCCCACCTGCTCTAGCCACTGAGCCGCCCACCTGAGCCGCCCATCCCCGCAGCCTTGGCCGGTCCTCTTCTTCTGTCAGGCATGTCACGGGCCTCCCTGCGAAGTCCACCTTGGCCCCCTCAGGCTGTCCCAGAAAGAGCCTCACTGCTCTCCTGGACATGGGGCCGGAGCCCGGCTGAGCAGGGCCGAAGCTCTAGGGGCAAGGTCTCAGTGCTTAGGGGCCAGAACCCTGCCACCCTGGCTGTGGCCGGGGGCTCCGAGGAGGGGCAAGGCCACGGGCGCCACCTCGGTGTAGCCCCCCCAGCCCCCAACCCCCAGCCCCCAGGCGGACCCGGTCTTAGTGATCTGACATTCGCCCCCTGTGCCCATCCGGTGGTGGCCTGACCCCGGGCACAGTGGCCGTCGGCCAAGGGGGCCCGGGGCCATCAGCGAGCTGGGGTCACTGGGGAGCCGGCCCCCAGCCTTCGGGACACACCTGCCCCTTAGCCTCCCTGCCAAGGGCCCCCCCGCGGGCACGGCCCTGAGCTCCTGGACCTGGGCCCCAGCCGCATCTGCCTCCTGGCCTCTGTCCACGGCCGCCACGTGCCGGGGCCGCATGACAGTGCTGCCCTGTGCGTGCGTCCCTGCCACCTGGCTTGTCCCCCACACAGCGGTCAGCAGTCTTGGCGGAGCAGCAGCCGAGCTATTGCTTCACGCTCCGGAGGCAAATAAACAGCACGCGGCGCTCCGGGCGCAGCTCTGGCAGGGACGCCTGGGCTCCAGGGTCGCCTTCCTGTTGTGACCATTTCCAGGCAACTGCAGCCTGGCTCTCACCCAATCACACCCTTTCCTTTGGGGGGAAGCCCTGCTCCTTGCCCACGGGGACACGGAGCAGGTGCAAGCCGCAGGCACACAGTGACGGCCCGTTGTTTACGATCCGCAGGTTTCAGCACACCGACTCCCCAAAATAGCCGGCGCTCGGGGAAACGGTCGCGCCCTCCTGGAAGAGGAAGGGAGCGGAACGGCGCGGTCAGCGCGGCGGCTCCCGTCCCCCGAGGGCGCTTATTCGAGGGTCTAGGGAGGACGCTGGGGCCGGCACGTCCTGTCCCCGGGGTCAGCGCAGGCCCGGGGGGGGACGACCACGAGTCGGGGGTGGCCCGGGCCGCTAGGGAAACAAATGGCTCGGATGTCCCCCGGGCACCGGGGCCCAGGCTTGCAGCCACTTCCAGACCTTGCAAAACATCTCCCTGGGCCTTGAGAACGCCGTGCCCCGGTGTAGCCCGGGCGGTGGGTGTCCCCCACCCCACTGTCCCCTCGGGACGCTTCCCCGGAGACTCTGGAGGCTCCAGTGAATGAGGAGCCCTGCCCCTGAGGCCGCCTTGCGCTGGTCCTGGAGGGGCACCTGCCCACTCGGGAGCTTTGCCCCCAGCTGCTCCCCGCCTGCCTTCCCGGGGGGCCCCCGCTAGGCCACCCCCACCCCATAGCTCCACAGGCCTGGCGATGGGGCGCGTGGCCCTCTCCCCCTCTTCACCCTGCGCAAGGCCGGGGGTGCCCGGCTCCCTGTGCTGTGAGCGGGAAGGAGGCTCGGGGTGAGGGTCCGTGTGGGGCCAGAGCTCCCGGGGCCCAGGGTCCACAGGCCGCGGTGAGACCATGAGCTGAGTGAACCCAGTCACCGTGGTGTCTCCCCCTCCCCCCCGCGTGCATTCCGGATGCAGGGACGGAGCCCAGCGGGCCCTTGGGTGGGGACCCTGCAGGGAGGGGGCCCAGGGTGCTGAGGGCTTGTGCAGGGAGTGGTCGGTGACCAAGCACCCAGGGAGCTGGTGGGGGCAGTGGGGGGCAGTGAGGGCCGTGGGAACTGGAAGGACGTTCACCATGTCAGCTGGATTCCCTGCGCCTCCTCGTGTTCAGGGGCTGCCTGAGTTCTCGGGGATCGCCGGCAGGGCCCCCCACCCCATGCCTGCAGTTCCTCTGTTTCCCGGGGACCAGGTACGGGTTCTGAATGCTGGTCCCTCGCCGACCCCGCGGAGCCCATGTATCTTCCTCCCGTCTGAGTCACTTCATGTACACAAATCTGCTCTATTTCAGGAAAACACAGCCTTCTTTTGAGGTGCGGGGAGGCGCGGCCAGGGCAGGCTGGCCTGCAGTCACCGTGTCGCCCCCACCGTCCTGCACGATTCGATCGCTTCTCTTGGTCTGTTCGTAGGGCCCCTGTCCTTGGGCCCCGAGGAGGGAGGGGTTTCCACACCCTCCGTACTAACTGCTGGTATTTGAGAAAGATGCGGATTATTTTTTAAGCTCACCGTCAGCACACATTTTGCTGAATTTTTTTTTTTTTTTTTTTTTTTTTTTACATTTTGCTGAATTCTTCTTTGTTCAGACTTTCTCCATTTATTGTCTTCGGTTTTCTTTCTCTTGGTTAACCCGCAGGTTTCATTAGCAGCTGTGAACGGAACACCTACCAGCGGTCGGGCCCGTTCAGCACCCATCATGAGGCCAAAAGACAAAACCCCTGCCGTCGTCGGGCGCCTGCGGGGCTCAGGGGGTTGGGCGTCCGACTCTGGATTTCAGCTCGGGGTCCTGGGATGGAGTCCACGGCGGGCTCCCTGCTCAGCGGGGCGTCTGCTTCTCCCTCTCCTTCTGCCTGACGCTCTGGCTACTTGTGCTCGCTCTCCCTCTCTCTCTGGATGGAAGGAAAGAAAATCTTAAGAAAAAAGGGTTATTAGAGTTCCTGTTAATGGGTCCTACTCGTCAATGGACAGACAACAGATCCTTCCAATTGGCTACACTTAAAGGCAAAACTCCCTCTACAGGGAGCTCTCGATGCGTCTTATTAGTGTAATGGCCAGTCTCGGGACCCCCCTTGACAGGGAGAGAGAACAGAAAGTAGACTTAAGGGATCCCCGGGTGGCGCAGCGGTTTGGCGCCTGCCTTTGGCCCAGGGTACGATGCTGGAGACCCGGGATCGAATCCCACGTCGGGCTTCCTGCATGGAGCCTGCTTTTCCCTCTGCTTCTCTCTCTCTCTCTCTCTGTGACTCATAAATAAATAAAAATAATAAAAAAAAAACAATAAAACTTCCTTTAAAAAAAAAGTAGACTTAAATAAATAAATCGCCACCAATGTAAATTCCTCTTCTTAAAACAGCCTCATTTGCCTGTTTTAACTTCCGTCCCCCCAGAAGGCTTCCCGAGAGCACTCGGGCCTATGCTCCAGGTTCAACATGATCAGTTGCTCCAGGAAATGCTGGAGGCAGAAAATGCACCTAACACAGGCACCGGGGTGGCGTCGCCCTGGCTTCCGGGGCTGTGCGTTTGGCTCCGCCGGCTGCCGCGTCCCCGTGGGCCTTCCTCCACGGTGTGTACCCCGAGCCCCCTCCACGTCCCCCATGGGCCGTCCCTTACAGGTGCCCCCCGCCCCCCGCCCCTCTGCCCGAGCAGCGCGTCCCCTGGACAGCAACCGAGCTCTTGAGAAGCCCCTGCACCTCTGCTACCAACGTCAGAGGGAAATTCGACGGGTTCATGACTAGTCGCCAGGCCCCTGCACGGAGGGAACGGGAGCACCACCTCCCCCGGCCTCCTGCACACGGTCTCCCGAGGCCACTGACTCAGAAGCTACCAGAAGCCAGAAAGGAGGCTGCTGTTAAAGTGCTTCGTACAGACCGCACTCAGAGATACGATCTTCCGGGGCGCCCGGCCGCCTCCGTCGGAGCCTGCGACCACACTGGGTGCAGACATTATTTAAAAAAACAAAATCTTAAGAAAAACAAACACATGAAGACAGAAGTCTTTTGGTTTTCATTTTAGCTAAAAAATCTCCCTGATGTAAAAACAAAAATTAGTTAAAAAGGCCAACCTTTTGCTATTGGGGCCCTAACCTGGTTCCTCGGGAATTTAGAGACAACGGTCTGTCTCCCAAATCTCTACAAAACCAGAAATGCAGCCCTGAAGCCGGGTGGAGGCCCACACGCCGCCCCGTCCCCACGCCTCCCCTGCTCCTCCCAGAGTGTTTGCGGGTTTTAGAAAAGGCCAGGGTGTTGGGACAAAACGGTCCCGTGCTTAAGAAAAGGAGGACACGTTTTAATAGCAATTACTCTGAGACTCTAGAGAAGAAAATGTTTTTACATTCCTTCTGTCCCTTAAAAATCTAAATGTTTAAGATGTACGCACGGCTGGGACTCACCGAGGCTGCAGGAGACGCGGGGGGCGGAGGCCTCCGCGGCCGCCAGCACCTCCCCAGCCGCCCCAGGGACGCGGGGCGGCCCCTGTGCCTCGGGCCGAGGCAGGTTTGCTGGGCCGGGCCCGTCCACCGGAGTAGCGGGGCGCCCTCTGCCCCCCGCTGGGGCCGCGGCGCCCTAGGTGTGGGGGGGAAGCAGGTGCGGCCAACACGGGCCCCCGAACTCAGGCGGAGCCTGGCGGGGCTTTGTGGGGCCCGCGCCTTCTGGAAGGGAGTCGGCGCTAGCGCACAGTCACTTGCTGGTTTGACGAAGTGCGGAGACAGGGTCGGAGCCGAGGCCAAGAAGGAACCCCTGACACGTCTTTGGTCTCAAGAGCAAAATGCTGGTTTTCTCGGAGCCCGGGGACAAGACGGTGGCGGGCAGGGTGGCTGATGACACACCGGGAGTTGGGGCCGATTCCCAAAGGACTTTCACCTGCTAAGGAGGACCTACCGCCTGCCTCCCAGGCCTTGCCATTGTCAGCTTTCCCCGGCGGCATCCACAGTGAGACCATTGGAACGTCCCGCGTGCGCCGGGTGGGGTGGTTGGCCGGAGTCAGCGGCTGCGTCCTCCGCTAGCCCTGGTCCCTCGTCAGGCTCAAGGAAAACAGATGTGTCCTTAGGATTCCCAGGTGAGGGGCGCCTGGGGGGCTCAGGTGTTGGGCAGCTGCCTTCAGCTCAGGTCATGACCTCAGGGTCCTGGGATCGAGCCCCGAGTCCGGCTCCCCTGCTCATACTCTCTCTCTTAAATAAGTAAAATCTTAAAAATAAAAACAAGAATTATCAGCATTAAATAGAAGACTTTGCTTCTGCTGACCCGAAGTCAAATACATCCACGTTGTCTCCTGCAAAATTTGTCAGGAAAAATAAAACGGTATGGGGAGCGGGAATGTATTTTTTTGTTTAGAGAGAAGAAAGGTGGTTTTGTCCTAAGTGAGTCTGGTTGTTTGCGGAACAAGCTTAGCGCTGAGGAGCCCAAGGCGAGCTGAAGACAAAGCCCTCGCTGACACCCCTAACACCCACCCCACCCCACCCCAGGAGGGATGCCTGGACCGTCCTCACCCCCTCCCGCTGCCCTAAGGCTAAGGGAGGGAAAACGATGGGTTAATTTACAGAGTCTTAAGTCTGTTGGTATCATTAAGATAGACGTACCTAAAAAAAAAAAAAGATAGATAGACATGCCTTTAGAGGTGTCGGCATTAAATATGGAACTTTTATTCTCTCGAGGTTTGCTGAAGGTCAAATAAGCTGCTGTCATCTGTTGTCATTTGTTAGCAAAAAATTGAGTTAGGATGGTTAACCTTGTGTGTCTCAAATTCGCATGGGTAATTGTTAAGGTAGCTTTCAAAGTCTTCGGAGACCCCGAACTTTAAAATTCTGCTTGGATGATAAATGGGGTTGAATTCATTGGGCATCTAGGTCTTACAAGCAGCGCTAAAGCCTGGATTACTGGGCGTAGGTTCGTGCTTCTTACTGCAGAGAAACAGGATATTTGGGGCTGTTGGTAAATACGCTTTGTGCTTAACTGGTTCATAAATTTGCCGTCTAAAGAGTTCTGTTGTGACAGCTTCACGAGTTACTCCTTAGTCTTCCCTGGAGACTAAGGTTTCTAAGAGTGCAAAACTCTGCTCAGTGTAATTAAGATCGATGAGAACAAGGGACGCAACTCTGTGTAGAAAGGTGGGAGATGTGTAAGAAAGATCTAAGAACGGGAATGCATTTTTGTCGAAGGTAAAACAAAAAAAAAAGGTAATTTTATCCTAAGTGAGACTGATTGTTTAGAAAGAAATGGCTTGGTTCAAAATCTGAATGCAAAGGAAAGCTGTAGATCTGTGAAGGGCTATCTTTGGAAAGAAATTTTAGGTGTGGTCAGGATGACCAAAATCAAAATGAATGGATTTTAAAAGTAGAGTGTTAGGAGATTGGAATACTCCTCTCTCCATCCAAAAAACAAAGTTGTCTAGAATTGTTGGTCCGCTCTTGATAAGCAAATGTAAACAAAGGTTTTCTTTCCTCTTTTGTCTGCCCAGAAAACCAGTTCCCCTGCTTTGTCCTTATCAGGTCTTTGATGATTGGGTTAAAACTTCTCAGTATTACAGGAGCTAAGTTTTGCTAACAACGACAGAACCCTGAGTATTTGCCTTTGGAAGCTCTTATTGTCACCTTGGTTAAATAAAATTTGAGTTTTATAATGATCTGCAATCCTGTTTAGGTACACACTATAACTTTCTGTGTGCCATAAAAGTGGGATGACTTTTTAACAAACTTCCCAAGATTTAAATTGTAAATGAGGCCTCTGACTCATTCGGCCTTTTTGTGTGGTAGGTTCAGTTACTCTGGACGCACTATTAAATAATAAGCCTTAGGTTGCATTGCTTCAATATAAGGTCATCACTTGATATTTCGATTATTAAAGTGTTGTGTGTCACAGAAATAACCTGTTTTCCTTGCCAGCCATATTGTAGCCTCTCATCAGATTTTCAACCACATCCATTCTGAGTTTTTGTCACTTATAATTATTCTCTTGCAAAATGAGTTTCATCTTCAAGGAGATTCATATAAAGGATTTGGGACAAATATAGGTATTTGATAGATTTAAAATCCTAAAACAGGAAATGGGTAAGAATTTCCAGAACTCACTAAAGCTGCATTCAAACTGAACAAGAGTGAGCAACATATGGGACTAGATGAACTAAAAAAGATGATTATAGTTTTGTGACTCTTGTTTGAAACACTGCCGGTTCTCTAATGTTTGCTCTTCCAGATTAAGGAAATTGCTCTTAAGATATCTACGACTTATAGAAACGTGATAAAGTATGCATTTGTGAGCAAATTGAAGCATTTAGCTTTTCTCCCTACCTGAGCACTCTGATAGTCAACAGGTCTCAGTGAGTATTCTCTCTTCCATGGCAACAGTGGTCATTTCCGTAAGTTCTCTAAGAACTTGTTCTCCTTGTAACGGGACATCATTGCAAACATTGTTTATTTACCAAGGCTTTGACTGGAATGTCATAGCTGAGGGAGACACGCATAGACTCAGATGGCATCAAACAGCTTACAGGAACTAAGGTTGACTTTATGAAACTTGGAACCATAAATCCCCTTGGAACTATTGGCCTGATGCCTGGTTACGGAGTCCCAGCAGCCTCACCAGGTGAGTAGAGAATGTGGCTCCCTGGCAGGTGCAGGAACCTCAGGATACCTTGGGGACCTTGTGAAGACAAATCCATTCACAACTACGGGTATTGCAGGCACGTCCGATGGCAAGTACTTGGTTTGGCTCCTGGCCTGGAGAGGCTACTAAAAGTTCAACGTAGGGATTCCTTATAAAAGTTCCAGCAAAGCAGAACCTAAAAGATCTATATGGGGGCGTCTGGGTGGCTCAATCCATTGAGCGTCTGCCTTGGGGCCAGGTCATGATCCAGCCCCAGGTGTGGCTCCCTGCTCAGTGAGGAGCCTGCTTCTCCCCCACCCTCTGTCTGCCACTCCCCCTGCTTGTGCTCGCTCTTTCTCTCAAATAAATAAATAAATAAATAAATAAAAATCTTTAAAAATGTAAATAAAGTCACAACCCAATATAGTTTCTTTAAAAAAGAAAATAAACTATTTCTTTATAAACCTAATGGAAATCTACCAGAAAACTCCTAGAACTTTTTTTTTTTTTTTTTAGGAATTAAACTAATTAGGCGTATTGATATATAAAACACATGGCAGGGACACCTGGGTGGCTCAGCGGTTGAGCATCTGCCTTCCGCTCAGGGTGTGATCCTAGGGTCCTGGGATCGAGTCCCACATCAGGCTCCCTGCATGGAGCCTGTTTCTCCCTCTGCCTGTGTCTGTGCTTTTCTCACTCTCTCTCTGTGTCTCTCATGAATAAATGAATAAAATCTTTAAAAGAAAGAAAAAAAAGACAAGGGTTTTATTTTTATTTATTTATTTTTAAAGATTTTATGTATTTATTCATGTGAGACAGAGAGAGGCAGACACAGGCAGAGGGAGAAGCAGGATCCCCCCCCCCCGCCCCCGCACCAGGGATCACGTCCTGAGCCGAAGGCAGATGCTCACCCACTGAGCTCCCCAGGCGCCCTTAAAACAAGAGTTTTCAAGATCATATGAAACTCCCAGAAATGCGATGTCCTGGGATGATGCTATTACCTTGAGACGTTGTGTGTCACAGAAATGACCAAATTTCCTTCATTGCCTTGAAGTGAGCTCTCCTCAGATCTAGAATGAGGTTTGTACAGACAGTCCTACTCTACTCAGATGCTTTATTTATTTTTATTTTAAAGATTTTGTTTATTTATTCATGAGAGACACAGAGAGAGAGGCAGAGACACCGCGGGGAGCTCTGCAACTGTGGCTCGCCTTCTGTGATACTATGGGGAAAAATGATCTGAGGCCAGGTTTCTAATAATGTTAGGATCATAAGACGGGGCTGGGTAAAAATGTCCAGAACTAGTGAAAAAGCTGTATGCAAGCAGAACAAGAATCGGTTGGTTACATGGGAATAAATGAACTAAGGAGGACTATTTTAATTTTTATGACTTTCTGTTGACTTTTAAAAAAGTGTTTTGTTTTTGCAGATTTTAAGACCACTCTTGGGATCCCTGGGTGGCGCAGCGGTTTGGCGCCTGCCTTTGGCCCAGGGCGCGATCCTGGAGACCCGGGATCGAATCCCACGTCGGGCTCCCGGTGCATGGAGCCTGCTTCTCCTTCTGCCTATGTCTCTGCCTCTCTCTCTCTCTCTCTCTCTCTCTGTGTGACTATCATAAATAAAAATTAAAAAAAAAAAAAAAAAAGACCACTCTTTATCTTCAGCGGGCTCGCAGCAAATTGACAACATCTTCCTTTGTGAACAAATGGAAACATTTATCTTCCGTCTGTACGTCTGTACGTGCATCTCCCGGGGTGCATGAATTGGCGAGTGAATTTATGTGCACGGGCGCCACAAGAATCTGTTCCCTGTACACAGGACATGGGTGGGAATCACTATTTTTGCTGCATTAATCAATAATCAGGCCAGGTTTTCTGACAATTAGACAGACTTGGTCTACAAATTAACGTTAATGGGAATATCTCTGGTAAAAATGAGGGTGACTGTAGACTGTGGACATTTGCTTCTAAACAGGACTGCGTCGATGCCTCGCGGCTGCTGTGTGGCTGCAGTTCTGCAGCCGAATGCTGTTCCCTCACCTTTCCCACTTTGGGTCATTGCAGATTAAGCACAGCTCTTTCCCCGGGAGCCCCGCCAACCGAGGGCGAGCCCCTCGGGTTAAAGCAGTGCTGATCCCGGCATGCCCCAAATAACACCCTTTGCTGCTCTTTGCATGTAGGATGTACAGGGTAAGCTGCTCTAAGTGTGGATGGTGAATTTTTCAAAATTCCTTCAGGGAACGCAGGAGCTTCAGAAAAGTCTGATGACCACTGGCCTGAAAACAGCCCTGCTTTCCCCGCGGGGAGCCCGCTTCTCCCTCTGCCTGTGTCTCTGCCTCTCTCTGTGTCTCTCATGAATAGATAAATAAAATCTTAGAAAGCAAAAACAAAAACAAAACAGGCCTGTTCCGGGGCGGGGAAGGTGAGCGTCTGCACAGGGTCAGTTGTGCAGGTCTCCCCGTCAGCATCACTGTCACCACCACCAGCTCTTTCCCCTCCCACTGTGCTTTCCCTGGACCCCCAACGCACTTGCAGGCTGCTCCCCGGGATGCGGGCACCTCCCCGGGATGCCCTGGGTCGGGGTCCAACAAGCCCCGGATGGCACTTGCAGGAGGGCCCCAGGTGAGAGACGAAGCCCGCTTGCGGGAACCTTAAACATTCCCGGTAATTGTCCATAGAGAGTTCAGAAGGCTTATTTATTTATTTATTTATTATTTTTTTTTAAAGATTCTATTTATTCATGAGAGACACAGAGAGAGGCCGAGACCCAGGCAGGGGGGAAGCGGGCTCCGTGCAGGGGGCCCGACGCGGGCCTGGATCCCGGGGGCCCGAGGTCGCCCTGGGCCGGACGCGGTGCAGAAGCGGAGCCCCCGGGCCGCCCGAGGAGGCTTATTTAAAACATGTGTAGGTTTTGCTAAGGCTGCAGGATGTGCCGTCCACGAAAATAAGCAATCAAATGAAATCTAAGACAATTATAATAGCATCAAACCCATGAATATTAGGGTCTCGGCGCGCTGCAAACAGAGCCCGGCCTGGAGCCCGCGGAGGGCCTCGGGGCGGGGCGGGCTCGGTCCGAGGACGCAGCTCCGAGCCGGGGACCGTGGGTGCGCAGACCCCGGGGCCGTCCGGGTGGGGAGCGGGCTCAGGGGGGTCCGCATTTGTGGGCGGGCACGGGGGGGAGCAGGGCGGGCACCGGGCGGTGGGGGGGGCGGGCACCCGGCGGGGGGGGGCGGGCACCCGGGCTGCGCATGCGCCTGGTCCGCCCTGCGCGCCGGGGCCGCGCTGCCCCCGACGCTCCCCGCCCGCGGCCCCGCCCCGTCCCCGCCCTTCGCCGCGCCTGCGCACGCGCGCCTCGCTCCTCAGGGCCCCGCCTCACGCACGCGCGACCTGGGCCTCAGATCCCGTTCTGCGCACGCGCGCCTCGCCCGTCAGCGCCCGTTCCGCGCACGCGCGCTGCGCTCCTTAGGCGAGCCCTGGCCTCGGCCCGCGCACGCGTCGCACGCGCCGCACGCGCCCCGCGCGCCCCTCGTCGTCGCGCACGCGCAGGCCCCGCCCCGCGGCCAATAGGCGCCGCCGCGGCTGCTCCGCTGTTTATCCGTCGCGCGTCCGGCGGCGCGTGTCAGTCGGTCCGGCCTCGGGCTGAGCTGCCCCGCGCCCCCGGCCCCGTCCTCGGCGCCCGCCCCGGCCCGGCCCGCCCCGGCCCGCCGCAGCGCCGTCCCTCGGACGCCATGTCGCACAGCGGGACCCCCGGGCTGCAGGAGGAGAACTTGCAGGGTACGGGGGGGCCCGGGGGGCTCGGGGGGAGCTCGGGGGCGGGGGGGTCCCGGGGCGCAGCTGAGACCGAGCCGCGGCCGCCGTGCCCCGCCGTACCTGGTGCTGGCTCGGGGGCGAGGCCGGAGGCTCCTGCCGAGTCGTGCGGGTCCGACGAAGCCGCCGCTGGCTCCGGGGTGGCGGCTGTGGGGACGGCCTGGGGGGCGCAGGGGTCCCCGCCGCCCGGTCCGCCGCCGCCCTGCGCGCCGAGACAGACGGGGCAAAGGGGCGTCGCGGGCAACGGGGCTCCGGGCTCCGCTTGGGCCGGGCGGTCGTTCCAAAACGGAGCTTGAGATCCATCTGTGGGTGGAAAGACACAAGCAGAGGGTCCGGGCTGCGGGCCGCGCAGAACCCGCGACACCCGCCCCCCCACACCTGCACCCCCCACACCTGCACCCTGGCACTGCACCTCCAACACCCGCCCCCCCACACCTGCACCCTGACACCCGCCCTCCGACACCTGCACCTCCGACACCTGCACCCCGACACCTGCACTCCAACACCTGCCCTCCTGACACCTGCACCCCGACACCTGCACCCCCGACACCTGCACCCCCGACACCTGCACCCCCGACACCTGCCCTCCTGACACCTGCACCCCGACACCTGCACCTCCGACACCTGCACCTCCGACACCTGCCCTCGGACACCTGCGCTGCCCTGTCTGGGTATCTGGGGCCCAGGGCACAGGCCCTGCTGGCTCCTGGCACCACCAGCACGGTGGCAGCCCTGCCTCCCTGGTCTTGTCCCCGTAGGGCCGCCACCTGGCCCCTTGGAGTCCCCAGGGCCCCGGGAGGAGCCCGGTGGCCCATGACCTTTGTATTCTCTGAAGCAAGAGTAAACTAAACAAAATGAGCGTGTAAATAAGCATGGAGAGGGCCGCACGGACCGCTGAGTGAGTGTTTCAGGGCTGTTAAAATCCCGATTTCAGGTAGACCTAGCGAGCTGCCAATTACTTTTCTTGTTCCTTAACATAGTTTTACCGAGCACGATGTTGTCTCGCGCAGTGCGTAACGTGTCTTTAAAAACTGCGACCACTTTTTACAAGTTCCACAATCCATAAAATTCAACATTGACTCTTCTCTTTTTTGAAACAAATACTTGGATTAAGGGTTTAAATTTTCTCCGTCCCCTGTAAGATCCAAGGGTGTTGTGTAGACTCTGCCTTAGGATCATCCTCTTTCTAGGTATCAAGCTCCTTATTTCCCAACATTGTATATTTTGCTCGCAGGCTGGGATTTGGTGTCTGGAATGTTGAGCGTCCCTGGGGGGGGCCCAGATCTCCTTTCCTTGACTGACCCCAAGCTGCTGAGTCATTGGCAATGCAAAACTGCCAGCTTATGAGTTAAAAAGATTTGTTTTTCTGTTTTGCTTATTCTATAAAAAGATGGTTACACACTGAGTGGAAATTCACGTTTAAGGCTTCTTGGGCCGGTCTCTCGAGTGTACGTGCTGCAGGGCACTGGCTCCGCATCACCCCCGGGTGGGTGGAGTCACTTGCGTCACATCACGTGGGGCCACCGCACAGCTGCCCTAAGAAATGTGAGTCCAGGCCTGGTTCCTGGCTGAGGCAGCGCCTGTCCCCTCTGCTCTGATTTGATCACCTCTTGTTGATGTTTGAACCAGGTCCTGAGCGAGCCCTGGTGAGCCTGCAGACTACAGCAGACCTTCCCTGCGGAGTTAAGGGCAAAATTGTTCCTTCCTACCCCCGTCCGTTCCGGTCTAAGCTGTCGTCTGGCAAGATAACGCAAGTGCCTTTCCCCTTAGGCCTGCGGCTGCCACGGTGCTGCCGGGAGACCGAATCGAGGGGAGGGGTTGCATCACTGACGCCCACGGGACCCCGGAACACCAAGCCCATGTGCTCCTGAGCACACGTCCCGAGTTGCTCCTTGCCTGCACAGTCCCGCGGTTCGGTTGTCACAGGCAGCCCACCGTGGGCAGAGGGGTCTGAAGAGAAAAAGTGAGTTTCTTTTCAAGGGAAATGATGGTGTTGTGGAGTGTACCACTGAAGGTGTTCTACACACTTAGATCCTAGCCCAACACCCACATCTCACAGATGGCCTCTGTGAGGCCCAGAGGCTAAGTGGGAAATAGGGCAGGCGAGCGACCGCAAGTAAAGGACGCGTCGGGCTCGCCACGAAGGGCCAGTGGGATGCTGGGAGCCTGGGTCCACATCCTGTCACCAGGCTCCTCGGCCACCACCTGGCCAGAGGAGACGCAGGCTTAACCAGGCCTTGTTCGCAACCAGGATCCTGAGTCACCCTGTGGACTCTTGAGTTCAGAGTTGGAGGTCACGAGTCTCTTGTTCTTCTCCCACTTAACTTGAGGAGCTTTTTAAAAAATTTTAAAAGACTTTATTCATCCATGAGAGAGGCAGAGACCCAGGCTCCATGCAGGGAGCCCGACGCGGAACTCGATCCCGGGTCTCCAGGATCACACCTGGGCTGAAGGCGGCGCTGGACCGCGGAGCCACCCAGGTGCCCCCACTTGAGAAGCTTTTATTTACTATATATTTTCTAAAAGTTTTATTCACTCACTTGTAAATAATGGTTGTATTTACAGAAAGGTTTTAGAACCTGCCGTTTGGTAAATCAAGCCCCCCCTCCCAGAGAAGAGGCCCTCAGAATAGGGTGCCAGGGCTTCGCAGGGCGTTCCCCCCGGGATGCCCCAGCTTCACCCACGGCCCCGTGTTCTTTCTTCATCCCACTGCCCTGTAGGTTATTGGGATGCCTGCCACCCCCGTGCCCTGTGCTTTCCAACCCTGGCTGCCCAACATCGCCGTTACGACTTTTTCACAACCCCCGCTCCAGCGTTCCAAACCAGAATTCGGAGTGCTGGGCCCGGCTTCGGAGCAGCGGGAGAGCCGGCAGGGACTCTGCACAGCCGGGCAGACGCTGCCCCGGGAGGTGGAGCGGGCCGGGGCCAGGGTGCCCTGGGGTCTGTCGTGGTAGAGGCCGGTGGGCACCTCATCTCTAGCTTGTTCAGAGGTGTGACGTGGGCTCACTGTGGCTGCCGTGCGTCTCGTTAGCGCTGGGAGGCGGATGGGGGGGGCTGAAGGCAGGAGGGGCTTCCTTGAACCGCTGCCTGTTGTTTTGATTATACCGAGTTCCTTAATAGTTATTTGTGATTCTGAGGGAGCTTTCTGAGGTGTCGAAGCAACCTTAATTCTCTTTCTTGCTTAAAAAGATGAGTGATCCTAACAGTGGCGTGATGTGGGCAGACTAACAGCGAGCCCGGTGTCCCCTCACCAGGAAGTGTGCTTCCTGCCCCGTTGTTGCAGGTTAATAATAAAACTCTCATCCTAGTAAATCATTCTTGGAATACAGCTTTTGGACCCAAAGCCTTTGCTATAGACTGTAGTCTAGAATGGGATTTTTTGTTATCCTAGGATGCTTGGGGTTTATTAGGACGTGATTCTTTAAAACACGAGTTTGTCTTATTTGAGTCTTGAGTTGGCCCTTGTCACATAACAAAAAAATACATACATGTCTGTACCTGATAGTGTTACATGGCAGTTATATCTCGGTGTATTTCTTCTTTTTTTTAAAGATTTTATTTGTAAGTAACCTCTACACCCGAACATGAAATGTGAACTCACAACCCGGAGATCAGGAGTTGCACGCTCCTGACTGAGCCAGCTGGGCACTCCAAATATATCTGCTTAAAAAAACGTATGTGGTCTGTTCCCTGCTTCCTGGCACAGAGCTCCAAAAATCCTTGGAATTTCTTGAGTAATACTAGTGGCTTATTGATAAAGAGCCCCTTTGGAACACATGGAGTCTGCTAGTGAGGTGACTTGGTGGGGCCCTGGGGCCACCCCACGTGGGTGGGAGCAGAGGGAGGACACCCCCTCCAGGGACGGGAGGGGCGGGAGATTGGTTGGCAACACTTCACAGGAGAAGGTGCGGAGACTTGCGTTGGTGAACGTGCCGGCGTGCTTGGAGCTTGGCCTCCCTTCCTCATACCTGCCCCGTGTGTCTTTTCAAGAGTTGGCTCTTTCCGAGTTGTATCTTTTTAAAAAAACATTTGAGAGAGCAAGCGAGGGAGAGTACGACTTGGGGGTTTGGGGGAGAGGCAGCGGGAGAGGGAGAAGCAGACCCCCCTCGGAGCCCGGAGCCTGGTGCGGGGCTGGATCCCAGGGCCCGGGCCCGGGACCTGAGCTGAAGGCAGAGGCTTCACCGACGGAGCCCCAGGTGCCTCGGGTTCTGTGCTTCCTAATAAATGGGTAAATGTAAGGAGAACGTTTTCCTGAGATCTGTGAGGTGTTCCTGGGAACGACTGGGCCTGGGTGGGTGTTGGAGGAGCCCGGCCATCCGTGCACAGCTGCTGTCTGCTGGAGGCGCCGTCTTGTGTGGCAGTGGGATCGAGTCTTTGGACAGCCAGTGGGAGAGCCACCCCCATGCCACGTCAGGTTCCACTGATGGCAGGCAGCCCGCGGAGTCGGCGGCGCACCTCAGCGTCGAGTGCGTGGAGGCAGGCCGGGCGGCGGGAGAAGCCACGGAGCCGGGTTGGGAGTGTGCCGGGAGCTGGTTTCCTAGCTGCCTGGGCGTCCCCGGGGAAGGACTCCCACTCTGGAGCTTTCATAATGAGGGCTCGGGGTTAGGGGGCAGCAGCCTGGAGGAAAGCCGTCAGACGCGCGGTCTCGGGGTGCCGGGGCGGGTGGCCCCGGAGTCCCCGCAGCTCCGCGGAGGCCCTGGCCTGTGCGCTGGTGACGAGCTTGTGCGCCCGGGCCCGCGTGAAGCGCTTGGGAAGTTGAAGGGGCAAGCCGTGCGGCTGGGAAGCCTGCGTGACATTTTGTTGGCTGACTGGGAGGCCGACGTAAGCTGGCTGGTGGGGCCTGTGCTTTGCTTTTTTTCTGATTAACGCGACGTGAGAATAAGGTACAGAGGGCAGGTGAGGATGCTCTGCAGAGACGTGCAGTCGGCGAGCCGGGAGGTTCCCGGGGTGGAGGGGGCGGCCCTGCGTGGGGCTCGGGCTGGGCGCCGCCGTGCCGCGGAGGGCCGTGTGCTTCCGTGTTGCTTGGGAGTGAGGCAGCTCGGCGTGACCGTCGCGGGACAGAGTGACTAGGGACGCGGCTCCTGGGCTCTCGGGTACCGGCTGCCGTCTCCGCGGCCCGCCTTCGTCTGACAGGTACACGGCGCCGGAGACCCACAGACTGGAGCCACAGACAGACGGTCGGGCTCCGAGACAGACGTGTGCACGTTGCCAGGAAGCAGCACAGCAGAGGGTGCAGGGGCAGGCGGCTCGGGGCGCGGGAGCAGCCTCCTGGAGGGCCACACGCCCAGCGGGAAGCCGGGCTTGGTGAACCCAGGCCTTGGGGGGGGGGGGGGTCCCCGCAGCACCGATCTCCGTGGCCTCAGCAGGAAGAGACTGAAACTTCGGATTAAAATCAAAGACTGTTGTTGCTCAGAACACGGCATTAGCTCTGTAAAGGCAAGGCCCAGGGAAGTCACCTGCGGCCTGTGCAGATGAAGAGCGGCTTGTGTCATGCACGTTGAGCTTCTACAGACCGCGGGATTTTTGAACAGCTTCTGTATGTCTTTTTCTTCTTTTCAGAGAGAGAGAGAGTGTGGAAGGGCAGAGGGGCAGAGGGCGCGAGCGTGCGCCTCCCTCTGAGAGGGAGCCCGATGCAGGGCTCCACCCAAGGGCCCCGAGAGCATGATCGGAGCCGGAACCAGGAGTCGGATGCTTGGCCAGCCGAGCCGCCCGGGAGCCCCCTGAACAGCTGATGTAAAAGCTGCTGTGCAAATGGCCCGTAAACATGACACGGTGGCCGGTTTCATGGGAGATCAGAGAGATGTAAAAGGAAGCACACAGGACACGGTCACAGAGACTGGTTGTGCCGAGTGTGAGGCTGCAGGTCTGATGTCTGGTGTCGTTGAGGGGGCTCACCTGGGTTCAGTGGGCAGGGCGGGCGTTTCCCGGTAACACGGGTGTGCACGTGCTCCTTGAGCCCAGCGCCCCGCTCCTGGGCTGACATGGGCGCGTGGACGCCGGGAAACACCAGCAGTTACGGGGCCCCCGGGGGCTCTGGCAGTGAGGGTCCGACTCCTGGATTCTGCTCAGGTCGTGAGGTCGCGCCCCAAGTCCGGGGCATCTGCCTGGCATTCTCCCCCAGCCCCGCTCCTCCTGCGCACGCGCGCTGTGCGTCTCTCTCAAATCTTAAACCCTAGCAGTCGCGGAGCAGGCCCCGTCCTGCGTGGACGGTCGTGGCGGAGCCAGAGGGTGTGTCTGTTCTCAGGTCCCCACAAGTGCTGCCGGCCCCGAGGTCCTGGGCTCTGCTGGGCTCCTGGCGGTCGGGGTCATCTGAGCCTCCCGGGGGGTGGCCAGGGGCCCGCTCCTGCGCCCCCCAGCAAGGCACCCATGCAGGCTGCCCTCCCCGCCCCGCCCTGTCCCAGGGCCCTGCAGCGGTGAGGGTGCCCTGGGCCGTGTTTATGTCAGCATGACGTCCAGGTGCGCTCGTGAGGACCCAGGCTGCTGAAGGCGACAGCCTCACTCGCGGGGGTGGTGGGTCGGGGGTGGTGGGTGTGAGCCTCTGTCTCGGTAAGTGGGTGATCGGAATCTGCAAAACGTGGGCAGCAGCAGCTCGGGGGGCTCTGGCTCCGGCTGGACTCGCTGGGGGACGGTCGGTGAGCAGCCCCCCTGGCTCTGCGGAGCTCGCGTGTCCGGCTTTTGGTGGAGGGGACCCAGAATCCAGTCGGGGTGGAGTTCTGTGGGGCCTCGGGATCAGCGTGTTTCTGGTGGGGAAAGAGATGGGAAAGAGATGATGTGAACCTTACAGACGTCAGTCTCTTCGGCTCTTGTGGACGTGAGGGCAAGACTGCACCGCGGTCAGCCGGCCTGCAGCGGCCCGTGGCTTCCCGGGTTAGCGCTTCTGGCCACCGGCTGGGGACCCGGCGCCGGGGCTGGCTGGGCGTGCGTCCCCACACCCCGGGTGGCAGGTGGGCTGCTCCTGTGCCAGCGGAGGCTCCGCGGTGGGCGGAAAACCCCCAGCATGGCCTTCCTGTCCCCTCAGGCTCCTGGGTAGAGCTGCACTTCAGCAACAATGGGAACGGGAGCAGCGTTCCAGCCTCCGCTTCTATTTATAACGGTGACCTGGAAAAAATACTGCTGGATGCCCAGCATGAATCTGGACGGAGTAGCTCCAAGAGTTCTCACTGTGACAGGTGGGCATACACACGCGCGTCTGTTCCGGTGCTGACATCACGGGGGACGAGCAGGGCCGGGTCCAGGAGTGGCCTCCGCCCTCCTGGTCTGTGGGCGGACCGCGGCAGAGCTGAGGGCCCCTGCCCCTGCCCCTGCCCCTGCCCCTGCGTGTCCTGCCTGGCCCCCTGGCCACCGCGAGCTGCCGTGCGTCAGTGCTGCCAGTGACTCCCGGTGGCAGGGCTGAGTCAGAAATCAAAGGTCAGCTGCTCTCGGCTGTGCAGCGGGGCACAGAGCCAGTGCGGGAAGGCGGCCGTGGGGAGCCCCCACCCCCCACTCTGGCTGCCCGATGCCGGCCTAGCCCAGCTGAGGAGGGCGGGGGCTGGGGCCTGGTGCCGGTGCTCCTCCTCTCGGAGGCTTTGCCGGTCACGAAGGACAATGTTCACGTTCTGCGCCTTCTCCCGTTCTCCTGTCTCTGCGCAGCCCTCCGCGCTCACAGACCCCGCAGGATACGACCCGAGCTTCGGAAGTAGACACCCACAGCATCGGAGAGAAAAACAGCTCCCAGGTGGGCCGGGGTGCTCGTGCTCGCAGCACGCTGCGGGTTTCCAGTGACTGAGGAGACCAGCGTGTGCTGTAGGCAAAGGCTCTTGCCTTTTTTAAAGCCATGAGGTGGGGGCCTCCCGACACCCGAGCTGACCAGAGGAAGGGCCGGCCTCTGCTGCCCTGCCCTGCCGCCCGGGGACGCCCGGGGACGGTGGGTGGCTTCTGCAGCCCAGACAGGGCCACGCGGCCAGTGGGAAGGGCACCTGGGTGCCCCTCGGTGGGTGTCTGTCCTGGTGGGGGGTGGGCTTTCGTGTGTCGGCTGCTCGGGGGAGCCTGGCGTGACCTGCACACTCGGGCTCTGCTGATGCGCTGGGACGCCGTCGTTGCTCAGACCCCGCCTCTGGCCGTGCTGACTGGGGCTGGCGCAGCTCCGTGCTAGGAGTGGAGGCCGCGGCCCCTGAGAACGGGGCCCCCAGTGCTGGGCTGCGACTGCGCCCCCCCGGGCCCTGGCCCCCAGGACTGCTGCACCTGCGAAGGAAATGTTTCCTTTGGCTGTTTTCAGTGATGATGAGAACATGAATAGTTGATGTCTTTTTCCATATTTATTTCAAAATTTCTGAGGAAGCAGGGTCTTGCAGTTGGTACCACTGAGACCCTTGATCCCTGGGGTCTCTCCTCTGGGCCTCCCGCTCACCTGGGCCCTCCTAGCACCCTCCCTGGTCCCCTGGGTGCCCTCGGGGTGCCCCCAGGGCCGCTGCTTGGTTTGCCTGCTGCATTCCAGAGTATTTCCAAAAACGGAAGCAGTGCTTTTTCTGATTTTCAAGAGGAATTGTACTCAGGTTCAGTTTTTTAAATGCAAAAAGGGAGAAAAGCACCTGTGCTCCTCCTTTCTAAAGTCCCTTATCATTGGTGTCTTGTCTTAACATATTTTAGATGTAGCTTGAGACGGCAGGTATGTGTAAATGTGCTTTTGGTTCTGTCCCTCCCACCAAACACAACATCGGCCCTTCAGAGCTGGCGGCACTCGCTGCCATCGTGTCCACGGCCGCGCCGGGCCTGCAGATGGCTTTCACTTTCTCCTCCTCCCCGGCCCTGTGGTCAGCGTCTCTGTGGGGACGCCTTTGCCCTCACCTTGCACAGCTTCCTCCAGACCATGTTTGCAGGCTGGGTGTCTGTGCGGCCGGGGGGGAGGGGAGCCAGGCCCCACCTGCCCGCCCTGCCCTGCGGGACCCACTGCGCGCTGAGCACTGTTCACCTTGCTTCTGTCGTAGTCTGAGGAAGATTATATCGAGAGAAGGAAAGAAGTTGAGAGCATCTTGAAGAAGAACTCAGACTGGATTTGGGATTGGTCAAGTCGGCCGGAAAACATCCCCCCCAAGTGAGTGTCTCCAGTGGCGTGGGGTGTGCGTGGACTCCGCGCGGCAGCTCACTGGCCTCCTTCTCCCCAGGGAGCTCCTGTTCAAGCACCCGAAGCGCACGGCCACGCTCAGCATGCGGAACACAAGCGTGATGAAGAAGGGGGGCATCTTCTCGGCGGAGTTCCTGAAGGTCTTCCTCCCGTCCCTGTTGCTGTCTCACCTGCTGGCCATCGGGTTGGGGTGAGTGAGGCCGGGCGGGCCTGTGTCCTGATAAGTCTGGGTCCAGGGAGTTCCGTAGGCCTCTTGCTCAAGTACAGACTGTTTGTCGGTTATGTAACGCAGGCAGGCGAACAAGGCCCAGGTGCTGAGCCCAGACCCTGGAGGACCCCCTCCCAGTCCCCGGCCCCACTGACCTGCCACATGTCCCCCAGCGCAGCCCAGCTCTGGTCATGCTTGGCAGTACCAGGATGCAGACCCCCTTGTCCCCGGCGTCGGCTCAGCCCGGCCTGGCGAGGCGGGCGGTGGCCTGCAAGCCCCAGTGCGCATGGTGTTGCACCGAATCCGAGGAGCTGGCTGGGCCGACCGGGTTGTCACAATGGGCACCTGATGGAGGCAGGCGTCTGGGGCCCAGAGGGAAGCAGGAGGAGGAAGCCCCTGAAGCACGGTCGCCCCCATCTCCCAGATCCCGCGAATGGGGCAGATGAGGCCCGGGCTGTTCCAGGGCTCACCGGTCCTGCCAGGGGCTGCCTCACCCACCAGCCCCGTGGGAAGGGAGCACGGGGCTGGGCTGCCTCGCCTACCCCCCTTCTGGGCCTCAGACCCTTGTCCTGGGAACTGCCCGGGACAGCTTGCCACGGGCCAGGGCCTCCTGACAGTAGTGGCCAGAGGGAGAGCCCTCCAGGGGCCTAGGCCAGCCCCATGACCCCCTCGCTGCCCACTCGCAGCTTCATTCTGCCCGTGCCCCTCCGAGCGGGTCCGCGTTGCCTCTAGAACCGGCAAGTCAGGTTCTGTGGGAGCCGGGCCTGGGCAGCCCCCCCAGCTGGCGTCCCTGCCTCTCCCCGTTGCTGCCCGGCTGCAGAGCTTGCTGCTGCCCCGCACCTGTCACGGCCGCCCCCTCGCTCATGGGCGGCGGCTCCCCAGCAGGCCCCCTGGCAGGATCGTGGGCTGGTTCCTGCGCGCTCCCAGCCGGCCTGCTCCCGTTTCCACCCCCTCCTTCCTGGGAGCCTGGCACTTGCGCCCCTTACCTTCTGGGTCCCTCTCTGGCTGGGGTAGATGCCTGAGGGGTGGGTGGCGGTGAGCTTACAGCGATGCCTCACGAGTGTCTGTTGGGTCAGTTTACAAGTAAGGGGACCGGCAGCACCGCTCTGTCCTGAGGGCACGTCCGGTTGGTTAGTGGCCGCCTCTACTGGTCCTGAGCACGCCGCGTGTCAGAGCAGTTGGATTTTTTCTAAATTAGATCATGAAATACACAGTGCCAGATTATGAGGCACGTGATACAAGACTGCGGACACCGTACCAGAGGTTTTAAAAACAGGTAGAAGGTGGCGGGTCCCGACCGCGGTCGCCGTAACCAGCATGAGTGCCCTGCTAACTGCTGATTGCTTTCTCTGTGAAGGATCTACATTGGAAGGCGTCTAACAACTTCCACCAGCACCTTCTGATGAAGAGTCGGAACCTGGCTTTTTTCCTATAGCGGGGATTTCAGTTGGAGGCTGCGGCAGCACCAACGGAGAGCGGTCTCGGTCCGTGGGTAGCTGCGCCACTTGTTTGGTCTGTTTGTTCTTAAATGCTGCGTTGCTAATTTAGTAGAAAGAAAAGACAAAAACCACGCTAACCTGTAATCATACAATGGGATCAATTACTAAGCATGTCATACTGATTAACATCTAATAATTTGGTAGTAAATTTTGTTTGGCTATTATAAATATCGAAGTATAAATAATTTTAACACTAGATACAACACATGTAGTATTTTAACAGAAATTACGTGTCACCAGTTATTCAGTTAAAATACTTTATATTTGAAAAGAATGAATAATGTTTATTAAAATGACTACATAAGGGGTTTATCCCAAATGAATATTGTGGCCTTATATTCACACAGTTATAGGAAACACTACATTTAAGTGGGTGCAGGTTGTCTTTACTAAAGACAACACTGAACTCTGCTGTTCCTGGTTACGCAGCGGAATCCGAGGAGCAGATACAGACCCCACTGTACGGTTCGGACACTTAGCAGCCGTCCTGGGCAGTCCGTCTCCTGTCCCGGGCGCCTGCTGAGGATCCTAACTCATCACTCTGGATTGCTGAATTTAGTCTACTCTTTGTGTTTGGTTTTTGTGTGCTCTTAGAATCAGCTTCATTCTAAGCAAACCTGTGTCTACTTCAAAAGACTGGAAATAGAAAAAAATAAATCTTTGCCAAATCCTTCAGAGATGACTGTAGTCACATGGCTTAAATGAAATGTCAAAAAGCTTTTTGATTAAACCAGGCATCCGCCCCGTTGTCACCGTTACCTTTCTGCCAGCATGACCTCTTAAAGGCTGCCTCTTGGGCGTACTGTGTATCCTGTTGTGTATTTGTTCATTTCCACACTCAATTCAGTTGTGTTAAAATAAATAACATTTTAAGTTTTTAAAATTTCTGTTCATATTTAAATGATTACCTTGGACCTAGCAGCTGACAGCCACCTCATTGGGAGAAAGCTGGATGAATGGCGTCGGAGTTCTTCATGTAACTTCTCTAGAAAAGAGAAAGATTCAAGTCCCGTGGACGCTCTGGCCAAGCGAAATGCCCTTGTGACTCACAGCAGATGTTGTATTTGCCTTCCGTCAGAACCGAAGGGGCTCATTCCTCTGCTACTTGTGCCTGGAGTGTCGGGGCCGAGCGAGGCCCAGCGTCTTCAGAATTAATCCCCTCGTGCACAGGGACCCCCCTGTGGCTTCCTGAGCCATCGCTCGGGTGACGGGGGGGCCCTCCAGGCAGTCACTTCTGTCCCCCTCTGGGTGGCATTAGCTGAGCACTGAGCAGAACTGGCTGCAAGTGCCCAAGGGCTGTTAGTGACACGGGGTCGAGACCAGGGCCCCTCGTCACACTCAGCCTGGGGCTGGACATTTTACTCCTGACAGTGCTGTATTTGCATGGATCTGTATTTGGTTCTTCCTTTGGGGCAGGATGCACTTAGTCCTGGAGCTTCTGCAAATAGCCCGTGTGCTCTTCACTGTATTCACCGAATAGCAAGTTTACGTGTTTGGATTATGTTAAATAATTCAAACAGTTGTGGATCTTAACCAGATGAAACACGTAGCTGCCACTTCTGAATGCAGCTTCCTGGTCCTGGCACCTGCTGTCGCAGAGTCCGAGTCTGCAGACTCGATGGGGCCCTGGGACGCCCGGAGCACAGTGGGTACGGCTCTGGAGGGGGATGGGCAGCCACCTGCCCGTTCCCCGTGACCCAGCGTAGGCATCTGCCCTGAAACTAAACCCTCCAGGCCTGGAGATCTACGGGTCCGTGTCCAGTAGGAGACGCCTGAAGGAAGCACAGGCCCTGCGTGCAGGCAAGGGGGGAGCGGGCCACGGGGCTTCCTGGCTGGAGCCCAGTGTGGCTTCTCAGGATGACCGCGGGGGGTCAACAAACTGATGGGGATTCCTGGGACGTATGGTTTCCTGACGAACGGGAACTGGAGCTGGGCAGTGGGGCAGGACGTGGAGGGGGCGGGCCAGCCTGGACGTGGGCCTTCGGGCACCAGGGGAGCTGCCCCCATGGGTACCATTGAGCCGAGCTGAACCCGCTGAGCCCACATTGCAGGCCGATGAACAAAATAAAGTCTTTGAAAAAAATGTATGTGGTGTGCCATCATTTGTACAAGAGGCTTAAGAACGCAGAACTACTCGCTTCTGGAAAAAGATCCCAAGAATATATAGAAATGGAGGAGGCTGGCTGCCTCCGGGGGAGCGAGGAGGGTCAGGTAGCGGGAGCGGCCGAAGGAGGGCCTGTGCCTTTCTTGTGACTCCCCCAGCAGTACCTCACCGAGCTGAAATCCCGAATCCTGCCCAACGGTACAGCATGGGGGGGGGGGGGCAGGTGGCTACTACCTGGGGGTGTCTGTCCGTTGGGGGTGCTGAGCTCTCAGAACCGTGGTGATCATGTGCGTGCACCCCAGGATGGGCAGGCCCCCAGCTTGGTCCCCGGGGCCGGATGAGCAACGACTGCAGCGAGCTGGCGGGTTCCGGATCTGGCTGCTCCTGCCGCCCTTCAGTTGGTTCCAGGGCCAAGGGCCCGGCCTGGGTGCTGCGGAGTCCAGAAGGGCGCAGACGCCAGGGTGCCACCGCGGCGATGGCGCTGCCCCTGGGCCCACGTGGGTGGGTAGCAAGTGGGGAGGCACGGCTCTCCCTCAGAGTTCCCCGTAAACACGGGAGGGCTGATGGCGCGACAGCCTCTGGCCACACGGCCGCTGAGTCCCCAGGAGCTCTGGTGACGCGGTACAGGTACAAAGGGGGCTCAGCCTGCCCACGGAGGGATCAGAACAGAAACTCCAAGCTTGACGGCGCGGAGACCACGCGCACGGTCGTGGCCCCACGAGAACTGGCCCGGGCGTGTGGGGGGCAGCCCACGTCCCCAGTGGAGGCGCTGGGGGACCCGGGCCCCTGTGCTTTGGCTCCACAGCGACGCAGGTGCCTGGCTGGCCCCGAGGGCGGAGCATGCGGTCCTGTCTCAGGGTGTGAGCCGAAGCCCCTGTGGGGCACCCGCCTGGCCTGGGGTCAAGCAGCTGCCTCCTGACTTCAGCTCAGGTCGTGATCTCAGGGCCACGAGATGGAGCCCCGCGTCAGGCCCTGTGCTCCACAGGGAGCGTACTCGACGTTCTCTCCTGCTCCCGCTGCCTCTGCTCGCATGTTCCCCAAAATCTTAATTTTTTTTTTTTTTTAAGATTCTTATTTATTCATGAGAGATGCAGAGAGGGAGGCAGAGACACAGGCAGAGGGAGAAGCAGGCTCCATGCAGGGAGCCCGACGTGGGACTCGATCCCGGGCCCCCAGGATCAGGCGCTGTGCCGAACGCGGTGCTAAACCACGGAGCCACCTGGGTGCCCCCCGCTCCCAAAAATTGTTAAACAACAATGGACCTGAAACCATAAACCAGAGAGAAATAGGCAGTGAGCTCCCGGACACTTCCTGGTGACAGTTTTGTGGATTTGACCCCACACGCAAAAGCAACACAAGCAGAAATAAACCAGGGGGCCTGGGCCGCGCTAAAAATCTCAAGCTCGCCAAAGGAACGTGATGAAACGGAAACTACTAAATAGGAGAAAACATCTGTAAATCATTTATCTGATTAGAGGCTGATATTCAACATAATTCCTCCAACTGGAATTGGATTAAAAGTGGGCAGGAGACACGAGCGGACATTTCTCCATAGACGACGTCCAGATGCCAACAGCCGGCACACGAGGAGACGCTCCACACCCTCCCCAGGCAAATGCAAATCCAACCTGCAATGAGATGTCCCCTCACGCCTGCCAGGACGGCTACTCAGGATCCTGAGAAACAACAGGGGTGGGTGACGATGTGGAGAAAAAGGCACCTCGTGCCCTGCTGGTGGGCACGCAAACGGGTGCGGCCACAGTGCACGGCCGTGTGGAGGCGCCTGGGGGCGCCGTGGGAGAAGTGTCTGCCTATGGCTCAGGTCATGACCCCAGGGTCCTGGGGTGGAGCCCCGCCGCGGCTCCCTGCTGGGGGGCGGGGGGGCATGGCTGCGTCTCCTGCCCCTCCCCCGTGCCCTCTCACTTGCTCGCTCAAAATCTTTTAAAAAGTTAAGAACAGAACCTCCTAAGACCCAGAACTGCACTGCCAGGTACACATCTGAAGACACGAAAACACTCGCCTGAAGATCCTCGCGCTGCAGCACATACAGGGCTACTGACGCGGCCACGGTTCGGAAGCACCAAGGTGTCCCTTGGTGAAGTGTGCTGCGTCTCTCGGTCCCTCACAGCAACAGTATTCAACAAAAAAAAAAAAAAAAAAAAAAAAAGAAAGAAAAAAGGAAAAAAAGAAAAAGAAAAGAAAATCTTACCATTTCCTTCATTTCCAGCACGATGGACCGTGAAGCCGTGATGCTGAGGGGCCCAAGTCAAATCATGATCCTGCTTCAACGTGGAATCTAAAAACAAACCAGCACAAAGCAAAAGCCAGAACTGCAGCTCCTGCGCTCCCGGAGTAGACGGTGGTTGCGGGGGGCGGGGGGGGGACACGGGACGGGAGGAAGGGGTCGGAATCACAGGTGTCTAGTAGTAAAGGCCAGCGTGGGGACCATAGCAGGGGACCCAGTGGCTGGGGGAGATCTTAAAAGTTCTCAGCACAGGAAAGCCCACCCGGTGTCCTATGTGGAGATGGATGCGACAAGAGGTGCAGGGCTCCCCCCAACGTGTGCAAACCCCGAGTCCTGCCCGTCTGGGTTGCCTACGGGAGGACAGCAGCCCCAGCGAGAAGCGCGCAATGGCACCGCGGGACGATGCTGGTCTCTGGGACCAGAGTGCCCTCTGCAAGTCCGTTCTTGGAACAGATCAACGCTCCTTATGCTCACGGGACACGCCTTTTCAGAGTCGTCTTGATATCTCTGAGGACATGAACGGGCCTGGGGGCACGCAGGGACAGGGTCGGGGTGCAGCCGCGTTGGGAGCTATGCTGCACCCCAAGGGAACAGCACGGCCTGGTGACAGATGGGTGCCAGGGAGACCCCGGGCACAGGGCCCCATTCCGGCCTCCGTCCCGTGCCAGCCTGCGAGCACCCAGCATCCAGCCCTCCTGCTAGAGACGTGCGGCGCCTCTCGTCCCAACACGGCTGCAGGCCACCGCGGGAGCCAGTCTCCTCCGCAGACTTCCCGGTACCGCGCTCACTGGAGGAGCCGCAGGTGTCACTGGGCCACCCCGTCTGCTACTGCACGGGCTGGAGGTGAACACAGGGCACCGGGACCTGTCTCACGCCCCAGGTAGAGGTCGCACTGGTGGGTGCAGCACCCACGACCCTGCTCCTCAGTGGGCGACTGTGCGCAGGGCTTCGGGGCCGCAGCCCCTCGGGCAAGTGCTCCCTCGTCCCACACGCTCGCCCCTCACCCGCTCCACGGGGGCACAGCGTGGGGCCTGGGACTCACGGCGCTGGCCTGTGCAGGGCCTGCGCAGCCCCCAGGAAGGGGGGTCGTCACCGTCAGGATGAGTGCCCAGGCCAGCGGTCCCCCACCCTCCCAGACAGCCCTGTGTGTGGGCCACCTTTACCCACAGGGTCCCGGCCTCCGCCTCCAGCCTGTGCGGAGACCCTCGTGGGGCAACACGCCCAGCTTCCAGGGGGCGCCCAGCGGTGGGCGTGCAGGAGCCCCTGGGCGCCGAGCGGGGGAGCCAGGGCAGCAGGGCGCCCGTCTCCGTGAAGCCCCGGGCCTGCATCTGCTCAGTCACCTCACCGGCCAGAGGCAGACCGTCCTCCACCTCCTGCACCCGCCTGAGCACCCAAGCTGGGTCCTGAGCTGGGTCCTAAGGAAGAGAGGGCTCCTCCCCTGGCACCCCGCCGGGGTCCCAGGGCAAGCCCCCCAGGCCGGGGCTCTGTGCACAGCGCCACGTCCTCCGGACAACAGGCACCTGCTGTGCCTTCATCACAGCGCCGAGGACAGACCGTCGCCAGGCCCGGCACACAGCGTGTGCTGGACAGAAAGTCAAAGCGCCAGTTGTGACCTTCTTCTCATACCCTCAAGGAAGGGCTGCACACAGTTCCTCCTAAGGAAGCAATGAGGCCACACAGCCCCGGGCCGCCCGGCCTGCAGGGACCGTCCCCTGGCTGCGAACACAGGGCCGCCCCCCCTCCCCGGAGGAGCGTGGGCGAGATGTGGCATGTGCTGCTGTCACGCCGCCGCCGCCCTGTGGACAGCTGACCGACTCTGGAGTCTCAGCGGGCTTCAGACGCTCGATTTTTCTTTAAAAAAAGAGTGTCTAAACCCACACATGAATAAAGCGTGTTCATCCCAATCCAGGTCACCGGCCACGAGAGCTTCAAGGAAACAGAATTCTAAGAATGCAAACAATTCACACAACTAACTTTCCGGAACAGAGACAATGTCTGTAATTGTAAACAAAAGAGGGAAGTTTTAGAATAAGAAAATAGGTATTTCACAAAGGATATAAACAAGAAAGAAATATAAATAAAGTCTGCAAACCACAGGACGGTCACCTCACTAGCAGGACACAAGGCGTAACAAGTTGGAAGCGTTGCAGGCAGAGGAGGGGGCCGGCCGCATCCCGGGAGCGCGTGTCCCGCAGGAGCTGCAGCTGTGCCCAGGGGCCCGCACCCGGACCACGGGGCAGCCACGGGGACAGCGGCCCTTCCGCTGGGTCCCCTCCCTGGAGCTCACGTGCTACTCAGGAAAAGCTGTCCCAGCACAGTGCGGATCCTGTTAAACATTTAAAATTTATTAACCCTTTTGTCAAAACAGTTGAACACGCATGTATGATCCCATTAGAACTTTTCGACGGGGCCAAGGAGGCCTAGTACTTGGAGAACTCCGCGCCAGATTCAGAGATTGTGCCACGATGGAGCCCCGTGACAATCAGCTTTAAATTAACTGTACTTTTAGGGATCCCTGGGTGGCGCAGTGGTTTAGCGCCTGCCTTTGGCCCAGGGCGTGATCCTGGAGACCGGGGATCGAATCCCACGTCGGGCTCCCGGTGCATGGAGCCTGCTTCTCCCTCTGCCTGTGTCTCTGCTTCTCTCTCTGTGTGTGTGACTATCATAAATAAATAAAAAATTAAAAAAAAAATAAATTAACTGTACTTTTAAATCCTCCAATTCTACCTTAATGTGAGTTAAAGCGGCTCCCATTAACATTATTCAGGGTAATGAACAGGTGGGTATCGTGAATAATCAAAACACACCTCGATTTCAAGAGCAGGGTGTGTGCGCGGCCCTCCAGTCCCCTGGAGGACGTGGTGTGTGAAATCCCAGTGACTTCTAGTCACAGAGCATCGTCAGCCTCTGGATTTTGTCTTGGGAAAACCTGATTTCTGATATCAAAGACCCTGCGTTACAATACACCCCAGGCAGTGGTGGCGTCACGCAGGAATTACGACAGGTTAACTGTGCTGCCTTGAAACACGCTATGAAATTCAGCATGCATGGAATTTCAGCAGTTTTTAAAAAGAATATCCCTCCCACAAGTACTCTTCAAAGCAGTTTGAAAAGCAAGCACGTGCGTTCCTGTGACCTGGAGGTGTACAGGACACACACTGGCTCGGGCAGCAGCAGCTCTGCGGCTCCAAGTCTCCTCACAGGTGGTCCCAGGTGAGGCTCCATGCAGACCCCACCTGGCACGTAACCTGCGCTAACGCCGCAGAAGCAAACAGCCGCAGAGCCTGGGATGGGCGGGTTCAGAGCTACCATTCTGCAGACCGAGGACAAGAGGTTTTCAGATTGTTCCAAAGCACGATTCTGCATGACTTCATGATGTGCAACGAAGGCAAATAAAAAGCGGATACTTAACTTGGATTTAAAAACACTTTATAGTGTGTTGCTTTTATTCAGTGGTCACACCAGAAGGTGTGATGGCAGATACAGGTGTAGGGGGAGTAAAGCTGCCTGAGCCTGCTGGGGACCCCGTGCCCTCCACGGGGCCGCCCGGGCTCGGAGGGAGGCGGAGCGGGGGGCACGGCGGCCGCGGCGGAAGGCGCGAGTGTGATGGGGCGGGGGAGGCTGCAGAGAGAGACACGTTCCATCAGACGGCTTTTCTCCTGGGTGGGAACTTTTTGGTCTACAAATTGGAAAGGAAGGCTCAGACTGAAATAAATACATTTATTTTGAGTGATGGCCTTTACTGGGCACTGTCCACCACATCCGCGCTGAACGGTGTTCTGCGGGCAGCGGCCCGGGCCGCCTCGCCGCAGGGGGAAGGCCAGGCCCCCCAGCCATCCAGGGGAGGGGGCAGCGGCCCGTGACTTCTCACAGGGAGGATGACGCCCCTCCGCTGAGAAGACGGCCGGGCTCAGTCCCTGCGCTGGCTTCCTTAGTTGAGTTTGTCCTGGAATATGTACAGGTTGTTGGTGGCAGCCACGGCGATAATGTTCTCCGCCGGGTGCCAGGCCGTGTGCAGGATCTTCTTATTGAAGTCCAGACTGTCCACACTAATCTCGTCCTTCTTTCTCTTACCGCCTGTACACACTTTCCGAGGCTTTAAGCTGGCCCGAGGCTTGCTGTTCTCCCGGGAGGCTTCCAGCGTGACGTCCCTCCGTGTGTTCCGGTCAAACATCCTGAAGAAGTTGTTGTAGGACCCGGTCATGATTGCACTGCTCAAGACAAGAAGACAGAGTAACGCTCGTCAAGGACGAGGCGCTCAACACCCCCGCCGCAGGTGGGCCTAGCGCCCTGGACGCCCAGCGCGGGTCCCCCCACCCTCACTCAACAAGACCATTTGTAGAATTAAGAAAGGACAGTAAGAATGGTCAGGAGAGAAATGCAGTGAAAATTTTCTACTGAACTGCATCTATGCAATCACATCGGCAAAAATTAAATAGTACAGAATAAAAGAGGAAAAAAGGCACAGTCATACTTTTAATTACAAGCATTTTTTTTTTTTTTTTTTTAGTGATCCCTACACCCAAAGTGGGGCTCGAACTCATGACCTTGAGATCAAGAGTCGGGTGTTCTCCTGAGTGAGCCAGCCCAGTGCCCATTAGTGCATTTTTAAAAAGAAAAAAGGACGCAGTCATCTGTCCCAGCCATGAGTACAGTGTGATTTATTTTCGGGTCTTGAACACCTGCAACTCTGTCAATGACTCAAAGCTGGTTTGTGTTCAGTGAACATTACTCACACTTGTCCTAGTGTATTCTGACGTCAGTTCTTTCACAGGAAGCTACAGGAGCATTAAGTGACGTCCTAGACCTTAGGTGGACTCAGCCGCTGCCCTGCTGCCCACGACCTTACTGGTCCAGGATTAATTCTAACGGCTTCCACGATGTCTGCAGTCGAAAACGTCTGTTACATTGGTACAAACTTCTGGTCTTTTTCAATAAAACCAGGAGGATCCTCGCTCACAGTGTTGCCATGATTTGGCCCGTGGCTTTAGAGTGAGCCTCACTGCAGATGAGGAAGCGGTTCAGACCTCGCCCCACAGACCCTGCTGGCAGCACAGCCCCGTCCCTGTGGCTCCCTGTCATCTCCCCTGAGAAGCCCCGGGCCTCCCGTCTCACGGCGGCCCAGCTCGTGGTGGACCCTGACCACCTGAGCAAATCCCTCAGGGTCTGAGTGCACCTAAAACTGCACCCAGAAAACAGGATAAACTCAGAAAAGTCTACTGCTAACCATCCTCGTTCCACTCCTGAAGCTCCAGAGCGCACAGCACCACTCAGACTGGGGCCCTCCCCGGCTCAGCCTCATGTGCGAGGCCACGGACATGGAAGGCCGAGCAGGGAGCACGCCCACGTGCGGCTTATGTCCACGCTCCTCACACTCCACTGCGTCGGCCACAGCCCCTCGGAACAGACTGCTAAGAGATTCTTTCAGGAGGAAGCTATCTCATCAGTGGCACGCATCAGAACTGCTGGTGCCTGGCAGAGATGAAACAGCTCCAATACAGACTCTCTCTTCGGCTCTCCTGACCAACGCGCCTATGTGGGCCTGGGGGTGGGGCTAGGGGTGGGGGGTGCTCCT
The DNA here is from genome assembly GCF_003254725.2 of Canis lupus dingo. NCBI lineage: Eukaryota > Metazoa > Chordata > Mammalia > Carnivora > Canidae > Canis > Canis lupus. Next base: position 40,220,952 of record NC_064270.1, on the reverse strand, counting down.
GCACACTTGCCCAGGGCCCCAAACCACATCACGGGCCAGCTTCCCGAGCGGCCGGCCAGGAGCCATCCCATTCCCTGGGGGCAGAGTGCAGGTCACCTCCCAGGTCATGCTGTCCCTCAACAGGTGCTTCTGGGCAAGAAGGCAGGGCAGAGTTTGCAAGGGTGAAAGAACAGCTAAGCGTTGCTGGAAAGCCTCTGAATGGTCCTGCGGATGGGTAATTGAAAGGCATTTTTCAGTATTTCACAGGCAGCAGGGCCAGGTGTGGAGGCCAAAGGGTTTTCAGAATGTCCACTTGGTCCCTTATGGCCAGCAGCACAGGCCTTCTGTCACAGCATCCGGGGAGGCCCCACATGACACACAATTCTACTAGAGACGACGCAGGACAGTGTCTTTCCAGACCCAGAAATGCGCGGAGTTGTCTGACACCGAAGACGCAACCCCTAGCAGGCCTGCCCGCCCGCCGTTACTGTCTTCCAAGAATGTGCACAAAACCACCCACCGAGACACCACAGCTGCCCCCCTGTAAAGTCCGCCAGGACTTCCCGTCAGCCACCCACCCCTCTTGCTGCTCAAGCACAACCACCAGTGAACTCGGAGGGCACTTTCTTCTCCCCGCCAGAAGAAAAGGCAAACTAGAATGTGGCCATCACCATGCTTGGCCTTCTCGCTCATCTTGGAAATGATACAAAATCAGTTACTTTTAAGATATTTAAAACGCATTTTAAACTTTGTTGAAAGGAACCTCATTAGCACGTGTACTGTGTGAATACGGACGGGACCACAAGTGCGGGGGAGCTGGCTGGGCGGCCCCTGTGCCCCCGAGGAGGCCCGTGTCGCTGCAGGCCCTACCTGTCCGAACCGCTCCAGCAGCACTCGAACTTGTCAAAGATGCAGTCGTTTTCGTACAGAGAACAAAGCTTGCTTCGCAGGTACTCGTGGACCTTAATGAAACCACAGGCAGGTTAGACAGTGTTGAGCGCGTTTGGCGCCATCCCTGTGTGGCAGCCTCACCTGGTGGGTCTCCACGGGCCGGCTCTCCATGTTGAGGTCCCACACCTTCACCGACAGGTAGTCTCGGGTCATCATGTACCGACCACTGTGACTGAATTTCACATCGGAGATGGAGGAGATTATTTCTGAGAAGAAGGACCTACTGCTGGGATCTTCGGGTTCTTCAAAAACTGAAAAACACAAAGTTTTCAGCTTCTGTTTAAAAACCAGACGTGTGTGGTGGGGGTGCAGTCAGGTACGTGACCAAGTCTCGTTTTTGGCCTAGGTTGTAATCTCGGGGTCATGGGCTCAAGCCTCCATCGGGCTCTGGGCTCAGCACCGAGTCTGACTGAGATTCTCTCTCCCTGCCCCTCCCCCGCTCGTGAAAGACATAGGCCCACGTTGTAGGAGGCTCACTCTTCATTGCAGGAGCCCTATAGAAGGAGTTCTTTAAAACACATTTAGCCATAGAAAAATGAGAATAAGGCAAGAAGGTTATTGAGAGCCAGTTAGAGCAAGCACGCCTAAGGTCGGGCACTGCTGGCGTCCCTGCACTTCATAGGGGGAGACACTCCAGACACACCCGACGATCAGTGAGTGGCCTGCGCCAAGGGAGAAAGTGTCACAGGACGGGAAAATCCCACGCACATTCCTGACAGGACGGTTTCACCTGTCCGTGCCCTGGGGACACGAGCAGTCTCCAGTACACAATAGTCCTCAGCACAGGACCTAATGCACGACACACACACTTCCGGTTTCCTAGAAGGCTGGGCCTACTCTTTATGGCTAAACATAAAAACAAAACTTTCCTCACCTAGAAGAAACTTCAAGGCTCAGAGGATTAAAGCGCTAGAGCTTCGCCTGAGGGAACTGGCTTCAAGTCCAGCAAAAGCTCACTGTGAACAGAGCCCATCCCGACAGCTGAGAACCGTCACGAGTGAGATGCGTCCTGGCAGCCTCAGCCGAGGTCCTAATGCACAGAGGTAGAGGCAACAGATGGTTCTCGGCCGGACGCCGCCGGGGAGCCCTCTGACGAAGCACTGAGATTCTGGGCAGAGTAACACTACGGGCTGCCCCGCCACGGGACACCTACCGGGGAGTCCGCGTGGTGCCACCAAGGCCCACCCTGGGACTTATGATCAAAAGCAGGTCCTACGCTTGCACAGGGCTAAGGAGACCAAAGGACACGGTAAGTCTTGGGAAATGGTCTTGTGCCTGGAAAACGAGGATTAACACCGATATTCTGAACCTTCCGGGCACTTACACTTCGCGTGTCTGTCACACAGGGCCGAGGAGCGCATGTCACACAGTCTGATGGTCCCTTTGCTGCTGCTGTAGACAAACACGTTGCACTGGTGCGGGTGGAATTCGGCCGCCGTGATCACCTCCGTCAGCTCCTCCATGTTCACAGGCTTGATGTCTACGATGTCTGGAGACGCACAGTTAAGGCAGAGCGCTGGGAGGGCGTTGGTCCACATTCAAGCAAACAGTGGGTGAGAAACAGCCCACAGTGAGGGTGAAGGGCAGACACGTACAGGAGGTGATCCTCCAGACCGTATGCAGAGGAGCATGCCAGTCAGAGCACCCGGGTCACCACTCCAACTCCTGCCATGTGCCTCACCGGGCCCGGACCCACGCACACACCAGCACTGCCTGCCTCCTGCTGCTAGCACTAACCTTCCATGGGAAGACGTTCACAGCAAGATCAGACATGCTTAATGATGTGAATAAGAAAAAGAAGCAAGCATCCACATTTGCACAAAAATTCCATACTTCTATCCATAAATTACACAGAAGAGAACTGCCAAATTCCAAGATGCTGCTTTTTCAAGAATCTTTTCTGGATCTGCCATCAAGAGTTCATTCTAAGCAGTTAGAACAGTGTTAACGGGGGATCCCTGGGTGGCTCAGCAGTTTGGCCCGGGGCATGATCCTGGAGACCCAGGATCAAGTCCCATATCGGGCTCCCTGCAGGAACCTGCCTGCCTCTCTGCCTGTATCTCTGTTTCTATCTCTGTGTCTCCCATGAATGAATAAATAAAATCTTTAAAAAGAAAAAAAAAAAAAAAAAAAAGAAAGAACAGTGTTAACGTTGTAGCTTCCCAAATATAGAAATTGCTCAACTAAAAAAAAAAAACAAGGAAAGGATAGAGTTTGGCTTTGGGCCATGATGGAACCAACTGACACAGGTAAGAAAGCTGACACCACAGCTCGTCTCTGGACATTGGAGCACAGGCAGTGGCCCTGGGGGGCTGCTGGAGTCCGGAGAAGCTCATGGGACCTTCAGCGCCAGAGCAGCGCTCCCAGCAGGTTCAGGGAGGAGCGGTCAGCACCAGCCCTGTGGAGAAGCCACACAGGCTGCTGGGGACACACCTCGATAGCCCGAGAGTGCCCTGCTCACACAGGGCATGATGTGCAAGGGTAACCAGGAGGCAAGAAGCCCCAAGTGCACTGAGGAGATGGCTGTCGGTATGCAGACAGGTGCAGAGGTATGGGGCACGGCAGGACCAGGGCTCTCATGTGAGCAGATCAGAAGGATTTTTAAAGTAATAGCATGAATGGATCTAAGTATATGAAAGTATATGTGTTTCATAACCTAGGTCACAAGGAAGGTCATCTGAAACATCGTGGGGCAAACTTTTATAAAAGCAATGAAAAATAGGACTGCGTACACAAATCACTTATGAATTAGAGTCCTCACAAATCATGAAGGGAAAAAGATGAGCTTCCACAGGAGAAAAATCACAAAGGACAGGAAAAAAATTCACATTAATGGGCAGTAAATTAACAGAAGATACTCTGACTTACCTATTATCAAAGAAATTAAAAATGGTCTTATTTTGGCTTTACTGATGTGCAAAGTTGTTTTCAAAAGACCCAGTGTTCTGGACCTAAAACAAACACTCAGGGGTGGTGGAGCAGCCCTGTCTCCAAGCCCACACAAAGTATCCAACTCGCAGCTCTGCTAGGCAGCTCCTGTCCTACGGACCGAGGCTCACAGGTGTGAGTGCACAGGCGTGGGAGCAGAGCCACTTGCCACAACGCTGAGGAACCGGAAACGGTCTACAGCTCGCAGCGTGTACAACACATCCCGCAGCGCAAACCTGCATCACCGACAGGGAAAGAGAGCTCTGATGCATCACGACAAAGATGAGGCTGACGGCAGGGGCTTCCTGCCATGCACGGGCCCTGTGCTGACAGCTCTGCACCCATGGGCTCTCGGGTTCCACACACCCGCAGGCAGCACCCCAGGAGCGTGGGTTAACAGAGGAGGAGAAAGGCCTGGGCAGACAGAGTGACCTAATGCTAATTAAGGTCATCACGTGGAGGCCAAGAAAAATTAAGACCATCCCACCTAAAGTTTAGCATTAGCACAAGTACAGCCATCTTAGGCCCCTGTGAATAAGAGCTGAACTTTATGGGAAAAACTGCAGAATGTCCTCGGCAGGTAATCCCTTATCAGAAAGACAACAGAGCCCAGGCCCATGGTAGAAAGTCTCATTCAATGCCCTTGAAAGCCCCACATCAGAATGAAAACAGAACTTGGAGAAATTCTTCCACCCCTTCTGAAAATCCCCTAGACCAGCCTATAAAAAACCCAGCTGTAACCCACTTCGAGGTCCAAGTCCCTGCTCCGCTGTGTCGGGCACACTTGGACGCAAGCTCGAGCTTGCTAATAAAACCCTCGTGCGCTTGCATCGGTGTCGGCTCCTCGGTGGTTTCTCGGATTCGCAATCTTGGGCACAACAATCAAGCTGAACTCGGGGGCCTCTGACACTCCCGAGCGCTTGGAACTTCATTACCACTGAGTAGAGGATGAGCCCTGTCATTCTTAAACAAAAACTTCCTTTCACAGACATAAAAATGTTGGAAAGGTACACATCAACCGCCTACAACAGTTAAACCTTTGAAGGGGGGGATTAAGGGGGAAGAACTTCCCTTGAATTATCTGAATTCTGTTCAAAACGGTCATGTATTAAGAGAAGGATTTAAAATATAAGAATTTAAGGAGAATAAAGAGAAAGCAGGGCCCACACGCATGAACCCTGAAAGACGAGAAGTCCTGCAAAGTTGCAGAAAGAAGAGACACAGCAGGCGTCAGCTCCCCAGCACCTTGGCCACCAGCGTGCGGGGGTCCGGCTTCCGCTAGCTGCCGGCACCACACAAATGACTGTACTGTTGTGCGCTTTCTTCGCAAACTAATGAAATTAATAACCAAATCAAGTAAAAGGACAACAGATAATAAAAATCAAGTGTGAAACGTAGAACTTTCATGGATTTCCTCAAGTGCAAGGGAGCACACACATGCCAAACCCCATCTCGACTGCAGCGCCTCTGGACAGCCTGACAATGCTCCCAAGCATGAGAAATTCTGATGAGGCCCCTTGATGTGCACAAATGACAGGACTCTCATTTCTGGAGAAATCCACAACTTTTAAGATGGGTGACTACCAGTAGTATGTAGATTTTCACTGGAACAGTAACAGCATCACTGCAGCCTTCCCAAAAGACCTGAATGTCTATTCCTTCAACAGCTTGTCTTCTGAAACAGAATGCTTACGCGGTCGGTCACTCCTCGGACTGGATGACTAGCCACCAGTCTACCCAAAGCCAGTGTCTTCTATTCTCCACTAGCAGATCGGGGTGGGGCGGGAGGGACCAGGCTAACGGAACCTCCATACACACTATTTAAATCACCTTTCAGGAGCCCAGGAGGGCAATGGACTTGAGGTCATTCTCATTCTGTAGAGAACCTTCCCGAAGGGTAGAAAGCAGTTCCCATTTTTAGGGACACGTTAAATCAGAGACCTTACACCACAGGCAGCAGGCCACATTTATGAGAGCAGACTGTAATGCAGGAGCAGACACGCACAGAGAACTTCCCTGAAAAACAAACCTATGACAAATGCCAAGACGGCCATCTGAGGAAGGATACTAAAACTTCTATCTGTGATTTCTAAATGCCATAGATTAATTCTCAGGTCATCTGCAGAAAGATATGTTTCATGATCACTATTTACTGAAATGGAATTTATATGATATGTGTGAGCATTTGCAAAAATTCGTCGTGGACTTGCTTCTACCATAAGATCCATAGGCTTCAATATTGGGACCTAGAAATGGAAGGAAATAGGAATTCAAAACAAAGATCACCGCAGCATAATATTACAATACTTACAGTAGGAAACAAAAAGGAACGCATCTATTTTCCCTGCGAGCTGAGAGTTTTGTAGGTCACCCTAAGTGACCAGCGGACAGAGCTATGGAGACAGGCTGTGGGCAGGGTCTTGTCCCTCCTGCGGCCAGCACCACGGCAGATTAAACTGGCTCCCAAACAAACTGCCTGCAGGGCATGGGTGCCTAACGGCGTGGCTTCGCTTGCCTGCCCGTCCCTGGAGCCACAGTGAGCTGTCCGGCAATAAAGTGTCCGTGGAGAGACCCAGTCAAGGACCAACCCCTCCGTCCTTGCACTTGCTGCCCTGAAGAGTGACAGCCAGGTGCCTGGGCCTCTTCACTGCCCTGGTGCCCTGCTGCTCGGCGCACACACCCTGTGCTGGGGAGGGGTGCAGGGATGGGAGAGCGCATAGAAGGGCCTTCAGAGAGCTGGGGAGGTGCCATGCTCGATCTGGTGCTGGCTACCTGGGCAGGTCAGCCTGTGAACACTCATGGAGCAGTTTGCCTCTATGGCAGATACAGTTTCTCGTATGTATAACATACTCTAATAAAAGTTTCTTTCTTTCTTTTTTTTTTTTTTAAGGGGCACAAAAACCCATCTCTGTGCTGTGTGCTGTGGTCAGGGAATAGGACACCTACACCAACGGGTAAAGAGTGGAGTTAGCCAGGCAACAGATGAGAGGAAGGGGTTGGTGTGAGCACACAAATGCCAACACAAGAGGCAGGGCGCCATTATGGGTGATCGTGCCCACATGTGAGGATAGGAAAAAAGTCCCAATGTCACTGACATCTAGTGGGAAAGAAGGCAGAAGTTTAAAAGCAAAATAAAAAAATTAACAGTAATAACTTATTTTTCTAATTAAAAGCCAAAGGGAGCACCTGGGAAGTCTAGAGGAAAGCTCTCACATCATCTGCTCTGCCCAAAAGTCTGCAAAAATGAGCTTGGGGAAATCTGCATTAATATTTCCTTCATTTTCAACCAGCTAGGTGCTGACACCATAGTAGCATTTTCTGGAGCAGGACAGGTCTGTTCTGCAGGCACAGGGCAGGCCACCACCGCCCTCTGACGAGTCCCTAAGTGATCAAAGCACATGGCAACTCTCATGCTGGGACAGAAAGGCTGCTCCTTCTAACCAAGTCCCTTTTCTGGCACTAAAAATTTAAGAGGAAAATTTCAAAAGAGCAATAGTTGACTCCTACCGAACTAAGTTTAGATAAGCAGTCCTTTTTTTAGCTTTCAGAGAGGCAATTAAATCAAATACGGGCCTAAAGTCACAAAGGTCAATTTACAGCCTGTGACTCTGAAACCACAATGTGTTAATAACAGCCATTTCTGATGAAATGACACTTTGGCCAGTTAGACCAAGTGTGTCTGGGTGAATGTATAAAAGTGCTTCTGAAGAAAACCAGCACTGGGCCCAGTAAGACCCCTGGTTCTTCTAGCAGAGGCATGCAAGCGTCTGGTGTGGCAAAGTGGGCTGAGCTCAGGGAGAGGGTGCTCGGCGGAAGGCTGTGACAGACAGGAGACCAGGGCAGAGCAAGGACAGCCCCCAGGGCACCCAGTGCCTTTTCTGTTCTGTCACACTCAGAGTTTCACATGTTGGCAGCTGTCACCCCAGTGCCGTCACTCACAGGGCTTTATTACAGCCACATGGATGTGAAAGCAGGGGCACGGGGGCACAAAACCTGCCCACGATTACATCAAAACATCTTGGTTCACATCAGGGTTTTATAAACTCGACCTGAGTCAATTACATTGCTTCTCTGTGTCAACTCTCTGGACGAATGGCAACACTCTGGACCTAAGTCTATGAGCCATCCTGCTCTTCTTGGCCACGCTGCTGTCTTCCCAACCATGGGTAGCACTGCCTCCACTGCTGGGCTGTGGCTCTGTCCTCTGCACCTACCACCCAGCACCGTGGTGCACCGAGCACCGAGAGCATGAGGGACAGACCTGAGACAGGCCACATGCACTCTGCCCCCAGTGTCGCTACGGTGGGGTGTGGAGCAGGGAAGCGTCCCTGCAATGTGGTGTCCCTCCCTGTGGCACCTCACCACTAATCTGCAATGTGTTCGCTATGTAGGTCTTCACTTGATAAACAATATTCAACAATGTAAACTTTGTTAAAAAACAAATAGGCCAACCAACAGACTTCAAATGTAGCAGGTGATGGTTTTAGGGACCATGTCGAACGACTTCCAGCGTTGGTCCCCCCGCTACTGCCTGTGCGCACGGTGCGTCCTGGTGCCCCACCTCTTTCCCCAGAGCCCATCCAATGTCACACACCCTCCAGGGTGCGCACCACTGGGCCAATCACAAGACAATGGACCTGACTCAATTCCTTTTACTCAATTTCACAGATGTTAAAATGTGGACAAAATCTAGGTATCAGAACTTATGAAAATGGTCATTTCGAAGGGTGCCCAGCGATACCAAAAAGGCAATGAAGGATACTTAAAAATTTAACAATCAGGGGCACCTAAGTGGCTCTGCTGGTTAAGTGGCTGCCTTTGGCTTGGGTGGTGAATCCAGGGTCCTGGGATCGAGCCCCGCGCTGGGCTCCCAGCTAAGCAGGGAGTCTGCTTCTCCCTTTCCTCCCTGCTTGTGCTCTTCTATCTTGATCTCCCTCCCCCCACTCGTGCTCCCTCTCAAATAAATAAATAAAAACCTTAAAAAAAAAGCATTAAAAAAATTTAACAGTTAGAATAAGAAGTGATGATACTATGGTCAGGCAAAGAATTCTGAAAGCTCAGTGTGTGCCTCAGCTAACAGGACACCAGCTAATGGGAACCCTGGCCGTGCACGCCTCGTCTTGCATCCAAAGCCCACAAGGCTTCCTTCAGGACACCGCTCTGAGTCCCATGTGCACTGCACCGCCACCTATGTGCTACTTACAACCTCTGCAGTGTGAGGCAGCTCACACACTGAGAGAGATTTCTTCTGTAGGATTAGATAGGAGTCTTTAGGATCACTAGATTTTCTGAAGATACCGTGTGACTTCCAGCTTATGTGAATGAAATACGAGGAATCCCAATTTTAACACACATATAAACTGACGACTAGGATTACAAGCAGCTTCCACGAATGAGAAGGCAGGTGTTGCAGCAGTCCTACTGGCCGCCTTCTCTACCAGCTGATTAGGTGCTGTCCCCGACACACTAGGAAGAGAACTGGGTAGTTTGAGGAAAGGCAGTGTGTACCCGCAGTGCTGTAATTCGAAATGGGTCTCGAAGCCGTCCATCTTCATCTTTCAAGTTATAACCTTCTGCTCTTTTGTCCCGTTCACTTATTTTCCATAATTTAATAGTTTTATCTGAAAATAAAAACCTTAGTTTCCATATTAAAAGAAAAACTGATTCATGCACCACTATTAGTCCAGTATTACAGCAGAAAAACTACGTGGTTCTATGTTGATTTATAAGCTATGAGACTTTGAACATTAATTTCTAGTTAGAGATAAACCTGGATTTTGTCAGCGTATTAAGTAAAGATGTGGAAGCATGCGCCATAGAGCAATGCCACACGGGGAGTGTATGCACGTGCTCACTTCTATATACTTTAAGTTTTTAGCCTATCACCTGCTATCTAGCTAATAATTTACTTTCTCCCCAGAGTTTAAAGCAGAAAATAAAAAGTAATGTAAAAATTTGCTACACTCGGCAAATTAAAAATAAAATCCTAAGTCAAACAACCACTTAAAAATAAAAGCTCTTACCATTTGTAGAGAGTAGAAAATGAGCAGCATTCTGTTGTGGTAACCACCTAATTTTATTAATTTTTTCCTCAATTTCTAGACTTTTCAAATAGTCAAACTCTGGTTCATGACTTTGAAAGGTACTGTAAACATTATATTCTCCCCTAGAGTGAGGGCGGCCTTTATTCTGCAAGGAAACATGAGCTGTGTTAATGAACAAAGCACAGTGCGGAGAAAAGTTCAGTCCCATCAATCTGAATATAAAATGATCACACACAGTTTTTAAAGTTCAAGAAAACCCTGGTCAAGAACTGACAGGCGACACTCCGACACTCCGTAACAGAGGCTTTCCCAGACCTTCTGTCCTGCTCCCCTGCACGCGCTCCGGAGCAGGGCCTGCGCAGGAGCCAGTTGAGGCTCCTGCACGTTTACATTTTTTCTGGAGAGGCTGGTGGGCCCACAGGGGGCAGCACTGTGCAGTGTGGCGCACAACTGGGGAACAGCCAGCCAACACACTTGTACCCACCCCCACCCGCCACCCCCGCCCCGGGGTACAGTCACCCATGCGGTGACCAGCCCAGCAGAGGACATCTGTGATGGCACTTTTTCACACACATAAAACTTTTCTACACATTACAGTAAAAGTAGAACACCCTTGGGGAGATGCATATTGTCTTCAATAATAACCCACTCTGGGAAGGCAGAGTAAGGAGGAGGTAAGATCTGGGAACAAAGCTGGACAAGATGGGGAGAGCACAACAGGAGCTGAGGGCTTGCTTTTCTTTTAGGAAAGAATAATACCTGGGTGGTGGGTTCATAAATGTAATTGTATTAATTTGAAATCATCTGTATCCAGAATGACATTTTCTATGAAATAATAAAAATACTACATAATTAAAAACCAAGGATACCAAGATTTTAATTCTTGGTATATAGTCAGCACCTAAAATCACATATTTTAACACTTTAGGCTGTGTGTCAAAGAAATCAAGTGAAACGGAGGAACCCTTATGTCTAGATTTCTTTATATTTCTGAATTAGGATCGCATATTATGAATCTGCATGGCTTTTTTGTGTGCTGGACTCTCCTGGAAACCATGCATGGACTCCAGGATCTAGGACATGGTTTCCATGAGCAGGTGTGTGAGGTGCATAAACTCTTCCGGCCCGCACCCCTCTCTACAAGTAAGGAGAACACCAGCAGATGCTTCTAATTTTCCAATGAGAAAAAGGAAATGGAAATCTTAAAAAAAAAAAAAAATCTGTGGAATCACTTAGTTCCACACCTCAAGACTATAATGAACTCTGAGAAAACAGAATAGGAACAGCTCTACGAGGTGCCCACATGCACGTGCTGCCCATCCTCCCAGGCACGCTCTCCAGGAACGGGAGCCCAGGGCAGACGCTTCTTGCACTGCAGGCCCATCTTCCTGTTAGGAGCCACACCAACCCCCACACCTAAAGCCTCTGTCTAATAGGTGAGACCCCACATCAGGCTTCGAGGACCCACCGGCAGGGACTGGTGTCCATGCTCTGTCCAGGGAGGAGTTAGGTACAGAAAAGGCGAGAGGAGGGGCCTCAAGACAGACGTGCCTGCCTGCGGCAGGTGGGTCCTGGGGAGGGCAGAGCCAGAGCCATGAGGCTGCCAGCCTAAGTAGCTGGGAACAGGATTGACAAGCAGGACAGGAAGATGATGGAAGGTGCATCTGGTTTTCAGACACATGGAGTGCTGGTGTCACTAGAGGAACTACTCAAACAGAATAGTTTGCAGAGTGAGCTGCAGAGCTGAGCCCCCTCCCTAAACTGCTCACCTTACACTGACACGTTGGGCTTCTTGAAATGGATGGCGCTGCTCTAAAAAGAAAAAAAACTCAAAAATCACCCCGCTGCCTTTGTTCCCTACGGCACGTTGGTGCACATACTGAACTCCCGACAGCTCCCTCTGGCCCCAACCCCCAGGCTTGACATTGACACCTAGGCCCCCGTCGGCCGTCAAGTGCAGCCCTGCGGCATCCTCACCCTGTGTGCCTCGTGCAGGCCGGTGCCCCAGCGCTCTGCAGGGAGGGCGGTGGCCGCATACCTGACGGCACTGGAAAAATCCAAGTCACAGTGAGGGTTACATATGACAACTACCGGAATAGTTTCAAAATAGATGGAACATGAAGGCTCTGTGTTAACCAAAACATGAAGAAAAACATGGGGGAAAACAGTTGCCCAGGGTTTATGAAGTTGCAGATGGCCAGGATTATCAAATTTAAACAATGTTAACAACCCCCTGCTGTATAATTGTGCTCTCTCACATTATTAATCATGATTTAATACATCTGAACAAAACACGTCATGCTACAGGTTCTCAAAATTGTAATGCCCAACATTTTTTGTAACAAGATGCTTAAGTTTAATTATAATCTATTTCACATTTGAAGGTAGTATCTTTTAGGTTTAGTGACTCACAAAAATGAGAAAAATTTCTTTTTCTATAAGGATACCATTAAAACGGTGAACTTTAAGGAGCTAAAAGTGAACTCTTAAATTTACAACAGCTATGACTCAGTAATCTGTTAAATAATCCTTCTGCTAAAAGTAATAAACTCCACTGATGCTGAAAGGGATAAAATACATAGTTCTTTTAAAACAGCACCATCTAATAATCTACCTCTGGGGAAAGAATGCAAAATTATAAACTTATCAAACCATCTATGAAGATCTAGAGAGACTATCTCCATAAAAGAATTCCACCATCACAAACCAGAAAAAATAGGATTAAAAAGGTTTTAAAATCTACATGGATGTATCCAAATTAGAGCTGCAACAGGTCTATTTTAATAACGATGCTGGCATCCCATAAATCTCTTCCCATTTACCAGAGCAACCCTCCACTCCTACTGTGGGGGCGCCCAGGGCTCACTCTCCCGTAGATGCCCCTAGGCACCCCCTCTCTGGTGGCAGGGCCGGCATTCGCTGCCTTGCACATCTACTGGAAGGAAGCAGAGGCCCACCAGCTGCCATATCAGTTTTACCACAAAAATAAGAGACTAGAATCTGGAGATGAGAAAGTAACTGCCCATGACCTGCCTGGACACAGACAAGGGACTCATGTGTGAAGCTGTGAGGGAAAGAGACAGATCTTGACAGAAACCCAGGCCTGGCTGCACCGTGGTCCTCGCCTGGAAACATGTGCACAGCAGCCCAGCGAAACAGCAAGTGATCTTGCTTCCTTCATCAGCAGTCATCACGAACTCTGATGAGGATCCCCAGAAAGGGGAGGCGGTGCTGGCAAGACCTGGTTCTCCGCCCCATTCTGAAAAAGAGGGCTTCTCTGCCCTTTCCCCCCCAAAAGGGGGAGTGACCTAAAAAAACTGCTCATGAGGGCAATTCATCTTTGGGGTCCTCCCTTTCTCCCAGCAAGGACGGTGGGGCCCTCAGGGGGCAGGGCAGCAGCAGGGTCGCTCACCTCTGACTGAGGAGGGAGAGAGATTTCATGGCCCCTCAGGACACACAGAATCTTGCCTGCAGCTAGTGCGGCAGGAGCCATTCGGAGCACACTGCACAGCTGGACAAGGACTGGGAGCCAGCACCTTCACAGGCTGAAGTGATTTTCACCAACAGCCACTTTAATTACTTACAGGATGAAAGCAAATAGAGGCAGAACTCCATCACGCCACATCCTGCATTTGGTCCTCACGACAGCCTGTGGGTAGGGCAAGGACTCCCTGCTCGCTGCCCCCCGAAGACACGGGCACAAGGGACTCAGTTGGGGCCCAGTGGTTGGATGTCAGGGAGCTGAAACACAACCTTGCTCACCCCCGCGATAAGCTTCTCAACAGTTAATGTGATGTAACTGAATCTAAGTGAAGTCAGAGACTGAGATAAAGTGCTTGTGCTCCTTTCCTTCCTTCCAAGTGACACGAGAAAGGCTGGATTTCATTTGGCTTGTGGACTGTGAATCACTGACCTCTTGTTCCCGCTGAAAAATAACAACTCTGCCGCCCTTGTCTCCTGTTGCAAGAAGGTCTCCAGAGTAATTAAATTCAACAGTTGAGATGATGTCAGCTGTCAATAAAATACAGAAATAATTCACCAGATTAGGATTTTGAAAGGAATAATAATATCAAAGGTCAATAAAAAAGATTCAAAAGAAAGACACATATAAAACTTTCTCCCTGGATAAAGCAACATTTTCATGGGAAATGTGTAATTCCCAAGCAGCCCATTGTGGTTCTGGCACCCAGAGCCCAGGAGCACATATGGGCTTATGGGTTTTGCTGAGTGGATTGAATGCTTGGTCACTAGGACCCCAGGATTTATCTAGACAGCACTATTTTTATATAAGAATACAGAATAAAATTTAGGAAGTCAATGGAAAAAATAAACCAAAAATATTGGTCCTAGAAGACTGCTGTCTCATTTTATGATGCATGCAGGCATGCCTAATATTAACTTATAAATCTGATTCTTACATGACATTAACCGATGTTTTAATACTCTTTGCAATAACTTTTGCTAGATTCTGTACAAAATAACATTATACACAGTACAAACCTCCTTCATTGACTGGATACAGTCATTACCATTGAGAATGACACCATCACCTAGTCACACTGCTGGTTGGACACCTGACATTTCTGACATTATCCACACAAAGATCCTGGCCATCAGCTCATTAAGGGTAAAGGCCACAGGGTACAGACAGGCAAGGGGGAAAGAAAAGTTCTTAGGTGTCCTAAGGCTAAGGCCTAGAGGGATAGATTCAACTTCATGAATTTCATGAATTCATGAAATGCACTCCTGGATCAAGAAAAATAAAAAAGACAGTTTCCTCCCACACGGGGGCGCTGCGCGTGGACTGATTCAGGACAAGGACCTGGGCTTGGTCCCGCACAGGCTGCTGTCTAGGCTGCTGTCGGCAGGCTCCTCCACCCCAGGGACCTGTCACCTTCATCAGCTGCCCTGGACAATCTCCTCTCTGGCTGCTGAGAGGACGAGGATGAGCTGGGTCAGCACCAACCCACCCCTGCTGCTGGGACACCAGTGCAAAGGGCCCGGCCAGCTGTGAGTGCTCTGCACAAGCAGGGCCCCACGGAGGCAGCGGGAGTGTTCAGAGATCAACACTGCTGCACAGCTACTGTGACCAGTGTGTCCAATACTAAGAAACAGACCCCACAACTGAAAGTGCTTGAAGAACTCCCCCCAACCCGCCCCAAAGCTGCCATAAGTCCTACAAATCTTAAAGGTGTGCACTAACATTTTCGCCAAATGGTTCATACAGAACTTCCGGAGAAACAAGCTCTCACCTCACCTGCGCTGTGCATGACCTTTACACACACACTGAATTCTTTTGCCTGGGATGTCTTTCCTTCCTTTTTTTTAAAGAAACAAAAAACAGGACTAGGAGACTAGGCTTCTTGTTAGAAGTGCCACTTTTAAAATTAATTTCCTCAAAATAACCCAATTTGCTTAAATGAAATTAAAACATTCTGTATTGGACTAAATGGGACTAAATCTGTCATTCATACCCAGGGGGTGTACGATATTATATAATTAATGGCATTCTAGCTCTGTCAGTGATTTTTAAACTTAATTAAAATGGACTAAATCTTTTAAAAGAGAAACTTCCATGACTGCCACTGGTGAGAAATTATTTTCATTAAGCTATGTAAATATGTATGAATCTAAAATTAGAAAATGCTGTCCGCAGAGTTTAGAAGAGCTCTAAAGTCAAAATAAATATACAAACTAAATACTAACAACATTACAAAACAGAATGTATATTATCAACATAAATTTAATATGATGGCCATTACTTTACAAAACTAGTGTGATGCTTAAAGTGTAAATATGGTGCTGAGGGCGCCGAGGGGGCTTGACACCTGCCGCACACCGCATGGTGGCTCTGGCAGCTAGAGGCCCCTGCGCAGGGCCCGCTCGGTGCCGCTGGCCACAGGTGACGGCACTGCGTCTCCGCACAGGGGCAGCGAGGCTCCCGGGCGCCGAGGCACTCTGCTGGGAGGGCATCGTCTGGCTGATGCAGAACTTACTCAGGAAACGTTCAGGTCGGACTCAGAAACCATGATGCACATGTGGCAGCCCTAAGAACCCAGCTCTGACTTTCTGTCCGGTGTGGCCCACTGTGGGCACGGGCCTTTCCCTCCCACCACCACAAAGGTGCCGGAGAGAACCGGAAAGGTGTCCATTTACAAAGCGACAATGGTGGGCAGGCTTCGACACGCAGAAGACGGCAAGGGGCGGGAGGCATGGCAGGTGACAGTCTCAGTGCACACGGGGGGCCGAAGTCTCAAATCTGCTGGGGGCCTCAGCCACGCTCCACACCAGGTGCTGGGCATGGAGAGATGGCAGGAGGCCATTTACTGAACTGCTGAGTCCCTAAGCTTGTCCCCATCCTGTGAAGTGAGAGCATGCGGCTCCTCCCCTTCCTGCTGCCCACCCAAATGCCAGCTGCCAGGAGGGACGAGTTCCCATCACCTCCAGGCCTCCTCTCCAAAATGATAAATCTGGGTAGAAAAGGCTTCAAGGTTCAAACCCTTGGGGTCCCTAAAGAAATGACCAAGCACAGGGAAGCCCTCCAGGTGAAAAGCCCACCTGCTCACGGAACTGCCTGTTGGCACCAAGGTGGCTGCATCTTAGACATGAACCAGCAGCTCAGGCTCTGCAGATGGTGAAAAGAAAATACCAGAACAAGGAAGCTGGAGGGAAGAGGCACAGCGCATCGCCAAAACATCAAAGACACGACAGTTCATGTCCTCAGGGAGCTAATATTGTTCTAAGTGAGCACGGCCCTGCGTGAAGCTGGTGAGCCTCCCGGCAGCCCAGGCCCGTGCTAGGGCGCAGGGTGCCGTCACGTGCAGCGGGCTTTGGGGGGAGCGGCATGCCACTACCCACTGCCCTCTACCCACTACCCTCTACCCACTACCCACTACCCTCTACCCACTGCCCTCTACCCACTACCCTCTACCCACTACCTACTACCCTCTACCCCACTACCCACTGCCCTCTACCCACTACCCTCTACCCACTACCTACTACCCTCTACCCACTACCCACTGCCCTCTACCCACTACCGTCTACCCACTACCCTCTACCCACTGCCCTCTACCCTCTACCCACTACCCACTACCCTCTTCTACCCACTGCCCTCTACCCACTACCTCTACCCTCTACCCACTACCCTCTACCCACTACCCACTGCCCTCTACCCACTACCCACTACCCTCTACCCACTACCTACTACCCTCTACCCACTACCCACTGCCCTCTACCCACCACCCTCTACCCACTACCCACTGCCCTCTACCCACTACCCTCAACCCACTACCCACTGCCCTCTACCCACTACCCTCTACCCACTACCCACTGCCCTCTACCCACTACCCACTACCCTCTACCCACTACCCACTGCCCTCTACCCACTACCGAGAAAGGGAAAACAGGCAAGTGTGCTTTGAAATTCAAATGGTGGAAATAAATTTAAAACTCAGCACCTCTTAGAGCAAAAACACAAAGAGGTGGACGAGAGGAAAGAGAAGATAATCAGAGGGTCAGGTTAGGTGGCGCGTCATCCAGGTCACAAGCTCCAGAAAGGCGAGAGACAAGGAAATGACGCAAACATCAAAGAAGCCCGGGAGCCCCGGCCGATGCGGGCCGCTGAGCGCCGGACCTGCCCCGGCGGCCTCCGGGACAACCGTGACACAAGGACAAGAGGAGGCTCTCAAGTCCTCCACGGAGAGCCAACAGGTCCCACACCAAAGGGCTCGGAGCGCATCAGACGGGATGCAGGAAAAGGGCGGCTGGAATGCAGCCATCCTCGAGATTCTGAGGAAAAGGGGCCCCCGGGTGGCTCAGCGGCTGAGCGTCCGTCCGTCCGGCTCCAGCTCCGGGTCCCATGTCAGGCTCTTTGCGTCCAGCCCGCTTCTCCCTCTGCCTGTGTCTCTGCCTCTCTCTGTGTCATGCATAAATACAATCTTAAAAAAGATAATTCTGAGAAAAAATAATTTTCAATCTATGATTCTACACAAAGCCAAATTTTCAATTGCGTTTAAGAGAGGAGTAAAGATGTTCTGGAACATGCAAAAACCACAACCAAAGCCCCCTTCTCAGGAAACCACTGGAAGATGCAAGTTGGCAAATGAGAATAAACCAAGGCAAAGGAAGATGGGGGACGTGACAGCCCAACACTGGCGAGGACAGTCCCAGGACTGGAGCCAGGAGCCCCGCAGAGCCGCAGGCCCCGCGGGGAGACGTCGTCACTGGGGGAGAGGAGGGCTAGAGGGACTCACAGGCGGGGACACCGCACTGGACACAGAACCGAGCTGTGGACCCGCGAGGCAATCATTAGCTCCGGGAAATGAAGCCCGCGTGGAAAAGAAAACGTCCTCTTCAGTTAGTAACCGACACTATCCGCACAGTCAGCAGGAGACGCCCCACAGGATGCTCTCAACTCTCTTTCCTTTTTTTTTTTTTTTTTTTTTTTTGCAGGAAAGGCAGGGGTGCACGTGGGTAGAAGGTGATGTGAGCAAAAAAGCTAAATCATCAGTTGCCATAACAGGAAGTCAGTACTTACTGTTCAAAATAAACCCAGGAAAGAGCCGTTAGCAGGAGAGGGCCCAGTCAGGGGCCCCGAGGAAGCTTCTGGGCTGGGTGGGCAGGTGGGGAGAGGCGCGGGAGGGCAGAAGGAGCAGGAACAGGACATGTGGAGGGGAAGGGGCCCAGAGGGAGACTGTCGTCAACAAGCCGGAGACCATGAAGCCACGTTCACGTGCCCGCAGCCTGGCGGGGCCTAGGGGGGCTGGCGACATGGGGGAGCAGGGCCCCCACCCTGGGAAGGTGCGTGGCGGGGGGCGGCGTGGGCAGTCGGGGAGGGTGGGGCGCACGAGAGGCGGGTGAGCACCCAGGTTCACAAGTGGTCTCATCAGATGGCAGCTCTTCATTTCATCAAGGAAACGCAGGACTGCCACAGTATCGGTGCCCGGGTGAGATCCGAGGGCAGCAGCTGATTCTCAACGTGCAGCGACGTACTCAGTGACCGCTGTAAGCGGGCGGCTGCCCGGGACCCTGGGGAACAGAGCACGGAGTCCTGGCGCCCGGGCGGACATCTCAGTGAGTGGAGTCACTATGAATGAACCCCTTGAGCAGAGCTTCTGGAACGCTCGGGCAGGCAGATGGGGAGACAAGGTTTGGGTCCTGCCAGGAGCAGGACGACGGGGGCCGAGACACAGACTGAGCAAGGGGTGGCACGGAGTCAGGCCTCGGGGCCGGGGGAGGCGGCCAGCAGTAGCCGCGGGTCCGGGTGTGTGTCTGAGTACACAGGTGCTTGCTGGATTAGTCTTGCACTTTCCCAAACCTCTAAGCTTTTCAAAACAAAACATGCAAGTGTGAACATTTCATTTCCTCCACGTCCGTCGATCTGTACTGCCACTGCCCTGTGTCCAAAGTGACCGTCATCTCAGGCTGAATTACCGGGCAGCCTCCCGCCTAGCTTGCTCCACTCCCTCCCACGCCCGTGGGAGCTCCAGCTGCCCAAGGCAGAGAAGGAACCTTCTCAAAGGCATGAATCGGACCATCACCCTGCTTAATGGCCTAGCAATACACAAGTGTCAGCACTCCTCCGTTTACCAAATAGTACACAGAATCAGAACTTACTACCCAAATTGTTGAGTCATTGTCAAAACAAAATGAAACCACAACAATGACAGGGAAGATACAGTTTCCAGCTATTTCATTTTTTCTCTCCTCTCTTCAGGTAGTTCAAGTTGTGGAGGATTACTTAAATGCAACCTCCTGGCCAGAGACCTGTCTGTCCTTGGTAAGGAATGCAGCTCTGCTGACCCCAACAGCAGCAGCAGGACGTCGGGGAGACCCAGACCTGTGCACGCTCCTCCTGAGACCACCGGCCCCTTCCTGACCTTCTCACCTCACTGCCGGCACTGCGTGAAAAAGTCCCAGAAAATGGTCACGATGAAAGCCAATCTTCTTTTCCCCCTTAAGGTCTCATCAACACCCCATCCCAGGCTAGTAAGGATCTCGAACAGTGCTCATCCTCTTCAGCTGTCAGCCAAGGCAAGTGAAAACCACCACACACCCGCCCAAATTGCTGTTCCAAGTGTCACAGGATGGGGAACAACAGGAACTCACACACTGCTTGTGGCAGAAAAACTGCACAAGCCCTTGGAAGACTGTTTGGCAGCGTCTGCCAAGGCTCAGCAACCACACATCAAGGACCCAGAAACCCCACACCAGACACACAGCCGCCAGCAACACAGGCGCTTAGTGCTACAGCACCTACAGAGGCACATTCACACAACAACCAACCAGAATGTCCAGTAGAAAGAGGCACACATGGTGGAGCATTCATAGGGTGACACCACACAGCAATGAAAGCAGGCAGATTTTGGCCACACCAAGCAAAAGAGATTAGTCTCACAAAGAAAATACTACAGAGCACTTACGGTGTGATCCCATTTATATCAAGTCCAAAAGCAGGGGAACTGAATCCACAGTGCAAGTATGGCCAAGGGTAGGTGGGTGCTTTTCCGATCTGGCTCCCAGGCACCCGGGACTGTGCACTCCATGCTTGTGTGTTTTCATCGGCAGCCAACCTCATCGTACCTCCCCTACATCCTGTTTACTGGTGTCCACCTTCTCCCAGGCTCTCATCCTGGGCTTCCCAGGAGCTGACTCAAAAGCCGGCCCTCCCCCGCCTGGGCCTCCAATCACGGAGCTGTCCAGCAGCCTTCCCTAGAAGAGGGGTCTGCTCTCGCTCTCCCGCCTCCATGGCCCTCCACAGGTGCTCCCAGACCACCTGGCAACCACCTCTTCACCCCTCGTCCTTGCCTACACTTCCTGCGCACCAGTCCCCTGCCTCACCGTTAGTGATTCTGCCTATTTCACTCAAAAACAGAAGCACCCAGAACAGATCCTTCACATAGTTGTGCCACCAGGAGGGTCCTGCCCCACCTGGGCTCTTCGAGGATTCGGCTCGGAAGACAACCTTCATGCTATGACACCATCCATTTTCGCCCTCTAACAGATAGATTAGTCCTAATTTCACATAGACATGCTGTAATCTCTCATCTTAAAGAAAAAAAAAAGCTGACCTCCACTTCATCCTCTTAAAACAAAGCTGGACAGTGCTATGGTCTCACAGTCTCCACCTCCTTTCTTCCCACCCTTTCTGGAGCTCACTCTAAGGCGTGTCTGCCTCCACCATTCAGCAAGATCACCTGCTTCAACCCACCCAGGTCCTTTCTTACTGTCACCAAATCCATTCTCTCCTCTATCTCTGAACTCTGTAAGAGGTGTATCAAGGGCACTGACCACACTATTTACCTTATGCTCCATAGTACCTGTTAGAGTGGCATGCGTATATATTATAGGAACTCCGAACTATAACACAGATAATTAATCCAGTGACACAAGGCTTTGGGAAAATCACACTAAAAAATTACTGACTATATTCAGATTTATGAGTACTATCTACTCTCCAAGGACAAAAAGTCTACTGAGAATGTCAGATAAATAGAGAATTTCTACTTATTATGGTGAATACAATGATAGAGCACTCTGAAATGTAAATTACACATTTACATAAAAAATTTTCTACTAGCAGACACAAATAAATGTGCATGTATATATATGAATGTATATATTTACATATATAAACACACACAGATATTGCATTTTTAACTATCTGTTCAAAGCAGATCACCAAAGGCAAGACTTCTCTTTCAGAAACCAGACATGAACTAACAGAAGTGAATTAAGCCTTCACCAAACATAAAAAATGGAAAACCTGTAAGAGATATAGTAGGGTTCTAAACCAGACACACTATAATCTCAAAAGCAACTAAAACAGTTTCTCCAAATTATGAGTAGACTGGATAAAATGGCACAACAGAAGGATCTGAATATCATTTTCTAGTCAATCACTAAAAAAACAGTTTGTGGCAGATTATCTAAATAAAATGGAAAAATCAGAAAGGACAACTGAAAGTCATTTTTTCTGCTACCAGAATAAACAGTATTTTAGTAAAAGGAAGAATAACTGTATCTTAGGAATGAATACAAGGATGGTTTAACATCTCAGGATAAACCAACACAATAATATACCATGTTAATAGAATTAAAAGACAAAAAAAAAAAAAAATCACATGGTTATCTCATCTGTAGACAAAGCACTTGACAAAATCTAGCACCCGATCATGATAAAAGCGCTCATACACTAAGAACAGAAGGGACCTTCTTCAACTTGATAAAGAGCACCTACAAAAAAAAAAAATCCACAGCTAACATCACACTTTGAGGGAGAGAGAGAGAGGCAGAGACAGTCAGAGGGATAAGCAGGCTCCATGCAGGGAGCCTGATGCAGGACTCGATCCTGGGACCCCAGGATCACGCCCTGGGCTGATCACGCCCGCTAAACCGCTGAGCCATCCAGGGATCCCCTAACATCACACTTAATGGTGAAAATGTGGATGCTTTCCCCATAAGATCAGGAAGACAAGGATGTTTACCCTGAACATTTCTGGGAAGCTTTCTCCTGAAGGTTCCAGCCAGAGTAATTAGGCAAGGAAAACGAATGGCATCCAGATTGAAAAGGAATAAGCAAAACTTTCTCTGTTTGCAGATGGCATGATTTTATATGTAGAAAGTCCTACATACAACTATCAGAGCTAATAAACAAGTGTTGTGAGGACACAGGACACAAGAACAAACACAAAGATCAACTGTATTTCTATACACCAGCAATGAATAATCCAGAAATGAAATTAAGAAAATGATTCCATTTACAGTATCCTCCTAAAGTGCTTAGAAGTAAGTTTAACCAAAGGATTGCAAGATTTATAAATGAAGAATCGCAAAAACATTGTTTAAAGAAATTAAAGAAAACCTAAATAAATGGAAAGACACTACATTCATGGACTAGAAGACTTCATGTGAAGATGGAAGTACCTGACTTACAGAGTATAGGCAACACCCCTAGAAAACTCCAGCAGTATTCCCTACTCTCCCACCTCCCAGCAGACTGACAAACTAAATCTTAAAATGCATGTGGGATTATAAAGGACCCAGAATAGCCAAAAGAATTTTTAAAAAGAGCAAAATTGGGGCACCTAGGTAGCTCACCTAGGGTTAAGTGTCTGCCTTCAGTTCAGGTCATGATATCAGGGTCCTGGGATGGACACTGGGGCGTCCCTGCTCAGCGGGGAGCCTGCTTCTCTCTCCCTGTGCTTGCCACTCCCCCTGCTTATGTGCTCTGTCAAACAAATAAAATCTTAAAAAATAAAAAAAAAAGCTTCTCCTTCAAGAAAAAAAAAAAAAAGTACCACAAAGTTGGAAGACCCACACTTCTTGATCTCAAAATTTACTGCAAAGCTACAATAATTAAGACAGTGTGGTACTGGCATAAAGACAGACATACAGACGAAGGGGAAGGAATTCAGAGTCCACACAGATATCTTTGCATCTATGGCCAATTCATTTTCAACAATAGTGCCAAGACAACTCAAGGGGGGAAAACAGCATTTTAAACAAATGGTGCTTAAGACAACTAAATATCCACATGCAAAAGAAAGTCACTGGACCCTTACCTAATGCCACACACCAAATTAACTCAAAATGGGTCTAAGACCTATATATAAGAGTTAAATCTATAAGACTCTCAGAAGAACACAGGAGCAAATCTTTATGATCTTGGATTAGGCAATGGTTTCTTAGATAAGACACCCAAAAGCACTGCAGACAGAAGAAAAAAACAGATAAACTGGATATCATCTAAACTGAAAATTCTTGTGCATCTAAGGACACTCACTGAGAGTGAAAAAACAATGCAGAGTGAGAAGAAATATTTGCAAATCGTGTACCAAGTAAGGGTCTAGCATCCAGAATATATAAAGAACTCAATAATTTTTTTTTAAAAAGGGCCAACTAAAAAATGGGCAAAGGACTTAAATAGACATTTCTTCCAAAGAGATTATACGAATGTTGGAATGTTGAATGAGCACAGGTAAAGATGAGATATCATTAGTCTCTAGGGAAATGCAAATCAAAAGCACAATGGGATAGCACTGCGTGTCTGTATTACAATGGCTAAAACAAAACAAAACCCACAACTGCTTGCAAGGTCATAGAGAACCTGGAACCTCATACTTTGCTGGTGGGATCTTTTTTTTTTTTCTAAAGATTTTATTTACTTATTCATGAGAGACACAGAGAGGCAGAGAGAGAGAGAGAGAGGCAGAGACAGGAGAAGCAGGCTCCATGCAAGGAGCCCGATATGGGACTCGATCCCGGGGCTCTGGGTTCATGCCCTGAGCCAAAGGCAGACTTGGACCAAGTCACCGGAAGGGCCCTCAACTTGTAACATTTCTCAACTGTATTCTGAAAGTAGACCAGACTATTTTCAGGTTTTTTTCCTATGCACACAAAAACCTAAGAATTGTTCAACAAAACACTATTTTTAATCCCATTTCACTTAAAGCAAAAGAGCCTTTATTTCTCTTGCCTACTTCTCTTAAGCATATGCGCATAAGGTAGGGAAGACCACAGAGGACCAGGAAAATCAGTGTTTGCACCATTCTCCAACTACAAGTCTTTCTCAGACCAACATCGGTGGACTTCAAAACTTAGGAAACCATGTTTCACTTCTGTTGTTAAAGCCCATCAGAGATTTAACCACTCTTCAAGGAAAATCTGATTCATACAGAATATTCCATGCTCTCTTCCCTACCCTACCCTAGAAAATGTGAAGTTCTTGTCCCTAAAGGCCATCACAGAACATGCTCCCCTCTCCTGCAGATAAAGCTGAGTACCGGGAAGGGCCATCAGGAGGAGACTGCTTACTCTCAGACTCCTTCAGGAAACAGCCACCCCAGGGACCCTGCACAAGTCTGAGCCAAGGCAAGTCAAAGCACTCCAGAACTACCAAAGACAGGCCAGTGTCTTTGTAACACAGTAACACAATCATCAAAGTACTTACTGGATTCTTTCGAAGAAAATTAAAAATACGCACTTTCCAAATGAACATCTTGCCCGCAAAATGATTCCAGCCCACCTCCATACATTGCAGCTAGGGTAACTTTAATTTTTTATGCACAATTGTGATTGTGTGATTTCCCTTCTTAACATGCATCAGGTGAACTCCCAACTGGCCTTAGATCAAAAGATCAAAATCCTCACTCTATTCTCCTCTTTGCTTTCTATAGTCTGATCACCCAGGCCTTAATTCCTCAAACTGGTCCTGTTTCAAGCCCTCCCTCCATGGTCTATACTCTGCCAGGACAGCTCCTCCTACCCCTCAGCCCTGTCCATATTTGTCCATATTTGTCCGTCCTTCACACCGGAGCCCAAGGTTCCACTGTCTAGGGAAGCCTGCTGACTCTTTCTGGAACCCTCATCACAATGGCAACTTAGTTGCTTATGTCTCTGGACCATGTGTGTCTTGGTGCTTCTGCTCATGGTATGCTAGTAGCATGGACGCACACATGGTCGCACACCCGCAGAACTGGACGCACCAATAACAAAAGAACGAGGAGCTTGGAGTTCATTTGTTAACCCTGCTTGCTCACCGGCTGTCAGCAGAACTCCTCCCGTTGCAAACCCAGCCAGGTACCACAAAACCATTCCTTGGTATTTCACACTCAAACTAGCAAGAAGACAATGACTAGCATTTTTGTCGTTTATGTAAAAAAAGGCCATTATTTTGAGAAATTGGTACCAAAAGGGGAAGAATCCCTGAGTTTGGGAAATGATCTTTAAACCTAGCCTATCATATTAGAAAAACAAGGCTGCTATCATTTCTCTCCTTATCAGCCTTCTTTTTTTTTTTTTTTTTTTTTTAATTTTTAGTAAGCTCTATGCGTCCCACATGGGGCCTGAACTCACAACTCTAAGATCAAAAGCCAATGTTCCACCCATGGAGCCAACCAGATGCCCCCTTATGTGCCATCTTTTATTAGTATCTGTTAGGCGCAGGCATAGCCCTGAGATGCTTCCTTATAAAACTAAATCAACATTTCTGTATATTTCAACACATGTGGAAGAACTCACAAATATTTCTAAATTAAAGAAACGTTAAAATAGGTAAGATTATCAAGTAAGTGATATATTTACGAGGTAAATGATACAAGAAGTCAAAGTTTTACCACATTTTAAGCAAACAATGGTTACTTACCATTGTAATTTTAGAAAAATTGTAGCAAGTTATTTCTGACCAGTAAGTTCATTCAGTGCATATAAATAATTCCATTTCCAAATAGCTTTTGAAGAATATATTCTCTGAGAATAAAATATTTAAAAGTTCAATGACTAAAAATAAAAAAAAATTAGAAATGTACAATTTCCTACTTCAACAAACCCACATTTAATTCTGCCATAAAATGGAATGAAATCCTGATCCATTCAAGAGAATGAAAGGATAAACTACATACCAGGAGAGAATATTTGCAAAAGATACAGCTGATAAAGGACTGTTATCCAAAATATACTAAGAACTCTTAAAATCAACAATAGAGGGACGCCTGGGTGGCTTGGCGGTTGAGCATCTGCCTTCGGCTCAGGGTGTGATCCCAGAGTCCCGGGATCAAGTCCTGCATCAGGCTCCCTGCGTGGAGCCTGCTTCTCCCTCTGCCTGTGTCTCTGCCTCTCTGAGTCTCTCATGAATAAATAAAATCTTAAAAAAAAAAAAATCAACAATAAGAAAACAGCCCAATTACACAATGGGCAAAAACCTTAACAGACCTTTCATCAAACAAGATATACAAAAGACAAATCAGCATATGAAAGAAAAGATGCTCCACATTACATCCTCGGGAGATGCAAATGAAAACAAGATACCACTATACGCTTATTAGAATGGCAAAAATCCAAATCACTGACACCACCAAATGCTGGTAAAGATGTGGAGCAACAGAAACTCTCATTCACTGCTGGTGGGAATGCAAAGTGGTGCAGGAACTTTGCAAGAAAGTTTGGTCATTTCTGAAACTAAACATTCTCTTGCCATACGATTCAGCAATTGTGCTCCTTGGCATTTACCCAAAGGAGCTGAAAATTTATGTCTATATGAAAACCTGCGCACAAATGTCTATAGCAATTTTATCCATAATAATTTTTAAAATTTGGAAGCAACCAAGATGGTCATTCTTCAGAATGTGAACTGTGGGTCCATCCAGACATTGGAATATTATTATTCAGAACTAAAAAGAAATGAGCCATCAAGCCATGAAAAAATATGAAAGAACCTTAAATGCATATAATGAAGCGAAAGAAACCAGAATGAAAAGGCTGTGTGACCCTGACAACATGACACCCTGGCAAAGGTAAAACTTTGCAGACCGTGAATACATGGGTGGTTGTAGGGGTGAGTGGAGGAGAGGAACAGTCAGAGCAGGGAGGACTTTCAGGGCAGAGAAACTGCTCTGCAGGATATTATAAGATGGACACGAGCCATTAGACATTTGCCCAGCCCAGGGAATGTTTACCACCCAGAGTGAACCATACTGTAAACAGGTTGATAACGACTCTGGGCAATAATGATGTATCAGTGTTGGCTCTCTGGTTGTACCAAATGTACCATCTGGTGGGGGATGCTGATAGCGGAGGAGGCTGAGGGGGAGGACGGGGGTATGAGGCAAATCTTTGTCGTTTCCTCTTAAGTTTATAGTGAACCTAAAACTGCTCTAATAAAATTTTAAATTTTGCTATATACTACAACACAGACAGACCTTAAAAACATTATGCACAGTGAGATAAGCTAAATACAAATGGACAAATGTTGTATAACTCTACTTATATGAGGCCCCTACTATAGACAGGGATTTCCATAGAAACGGAAAGCAGAATAGAGATTATTGGGGCCTAAGGAAGGGGAAAATGGGGAGCTGTTATTTAATGGGGACAGAGTTTTTCTTCAGACGAAGTTTTAGGTACACGGAGTGCTGATGTTCACACAACATTGTGACTGTAATTAATATCACTGAATTACATGCTTACAAATATTGGTTAAAATGACCAATATTAAACTCTGAATAGTTTACTACAATTAAAAAAAATTCCCAGACCTCACAAGAATGTCCACTCTCACCACTTTTATTCAACACAGTACTGGAAGTCTTAGCCACAGCAATTAGACAACATAAAGAAAAAGGCGGCATCCAAATGGTAAGAAGTGATGGAGATGACATGATACTATATATAGAAAGTCCTAAAGAATCCACTAAAAAAAAATACTAGACCTGATAAATGAGTTCAGTAAAATCACAGGGTACAAAATCAACAGAAGAAATCTGTGGCATTCCTATATACTAACAACGAAGTGGCAGAAAGTGAAATTAAGAAAACAATCCCATTTACAACTGTACCAAAACCAATAAAATATCAGGAATAAACTGACAAAGAGGTGAATAACCTGTCCTCTGAAAACTATTAAACACTGATGAAAGAAATGAGATGACGCAAAGAAATGAAAAGACATTCCATGCTCATGGGTTGAAAGAATATTGGCAAAATGTCTATATAGCCCAAGGCAATCTACACATTTAATGTAATCTCTATCAAAATAACACCAGCATTTTTCACAGAGCTGGAACAAACAATCCTAAAATTTGTACGGGGCCATGAAAGACCTTGAATAGCCAAAACAATCTTGAAAAACAAAACTGGAGGTATCACAATCCCAGACTTCAAGTTAAATCACAGAGAGGCAGTCATCAAGACAGCATGGTACTAGCATAAAAGCCGACACAGGGAAAAAAAAAAAAAAAGCCGACACAGGGATCAATGAACAGAATAGAAAACCCAGAAATAAACCCACAACTACCTGGCCAATTGATCTTCAACAAAGCAGGTAAAAATAGCCAATGGAAAAGACAGTCTCTTCAACAGATAGTGTTGGGAAAGCTGGTCACATCCTGAAGAATGAACCTGGACCACCTCCTTATACCACCCACAGAAATAAACTCAAAAAGGATTAAAGGCCTAAATGTGAGATTGGAAACCGTAAAAATCCTGGAAGAGAGCACAGGCAGTGATGTCTCTGACCTCGGCCACAGCAACTTCCTCCTAGACATGTCTCCTGAGGCAAGGGAAACAAAAGCAAAATGAACTATTTATTTAGAACTTCATCAAAATAAAACAAAACAACCACTTCTGCACAGCAAAGGAAACAACCAACAAAAATAAAAGTCATTCTATGGAACTGGAGAAGATATCTGCAAATGATATATCTGATAAAGGTTTAATATTCAAAATCTATAAAGAACTTACAGGGACACCAGGGTGGCTCAGCGGCTGAGTGCCTGTCTTCAGCCTGGGATGTGATCCTGGGGGGGGTCCTGGGATCGAGTCTCACATCGGGCTCCCTGCATGGAGCCTGCTTCTCCCTCTGCCTGTGTCTGCCTCTCTCTCTCTCTGTGTCTCTCATGAATAAATAAATAAAATCTTTTTTTTTTTTTTTTAAAGAGAGAGAACTTACACAACACCCAAAAAACAATCTAGTTAAAAAATGGGCATAAGACATGAGCAGGTATTTCTCTAAACAAGACATCCAGATGCCAACTGACATGAAAAGATGTAGATGCTCTACATCCTCCTCATCAAGCAAACACAAATCAAAACCACAATGAGACATCACCTCACACCTGTCTGAATGGCTAGAATATAAAACATGAGAAACAACATCAAGAAGGATGTGGAGAAAAAGGAACCCTTATGCACTGTTGGTAGGAATGCAAACTGGTGCAGTAACAGTGGATAGCAGTATGGAGGATCCTCAACAAGTTAAAAATAGACTACCCTATTATCCAGTAATCGCACTACTGGGTATTTATACCCAAAATACAAAAACACCAATTCGAAGGGATACATGCACCCTGATGTTTATATCAGTATTATCTACAATAGCCAAAGTGTCCACAGATAAATGAATGGATAAAGAAGATATGGTATATATACAATGGAGTGTTACTCAGCCATCAAAAAGAATGAAATCTTGCCATTGACAATAACATGGATGGAGCTAGAGTATTATGCTAAGCAAAATAAGTCAGTCAGAGAAAGACAAATACTATCATATAATCTCATTCATATATAGAATTTAAGAAACAAAACAAGCCAGCAAAGGAAAAATAGAGGCAAACCAAAGAAACAGACTCTTAACTAGAGAGAATTGATGGTTACCAGAGGGGAGGTGGGTAGATGGGGGGAAAAGAGTGAAAACAGGTGATGGGGATTAAAAAAAATAAACTCAGGGGGAGCCTGGGTAGCTCAGTTGGTTAAGTGTCTGACTCTTGATTTCCACTTGGGTCATGGTGTCAGGGTGGGTGAGATTAAACTCCGAGTTGGGCTCTGCACTGGGCATGGAGCCTGCTTAAGATTCCCTCTCCCTCTGCCCCTAACCCTCAACTACTAAATAAATAAATAAATAAATAAATAAATAAATAAATAAATAAAATAAGCTTAAAATATTAACATAGCAATCAGATAGAGCTTTCATTGAAAAACAAAGTCCCAGTCCTCGGGGTGCCTGGGGGGCTCGGTTGGTGAAGTGTCTGCCTTCTGCTCCTGGAATCCAGCCCTGTAATCCGGCTCCCTGGTCACCAGGGAGTCTACTTCTTCCTCTCCTTCTGTCTCTCCCCCTCCCCTGTTCATGCTCACGCTCTCAGATAAAATCTTAAAAAAAAAAAAAAAAAAAAAATCCCAGTCCACAAAAGCAAAGTCCAAAGCCACATTAGCCTGAGCGTTCTGTATTTTTCTCTAGGTCAAATGAAATGAAAAGATGCTACCCCAGAAGCCAGTCTCGAGGCAGTGGCAAGCCAGCCGGCCCTCCACCAGGACACCACAGGCCCTCATGGCCAGCAACCCCACAGCTAATAGGGATTTCTAAAGCAACAATTTACATTACTATTTTACCTATTGATGCATACTTTTCCCTGAAGCTATTTTAAAGAGTACACCGAAAGTCCCTAAGCGGTTAATTTCATAAATCAAAGTCAATCCTTCCTTTGACTACTGAATTCCACTATTCCTCAGTGAACATTAACTGAGAATGGTTCAACTCTCTCGGCCTCACAAATTCCCAGTTGTGATCACGGCTGCACACCTCAACTTCCCCCGGCTCTGCGGCAAAGCAGGGCAAGAATACTTGGTAACCCCCACTCCTCCCAGGGCTCTCAGACATTTCCAATGCCTTCAATACGGGACACACACATCCTTTCCGGTACCATAAAGTCAAAACCTAAGAAACGCGCCCTCTAACGCTCCATCGGATCCCTGAGGTCTGAGGAGAGCTGGACGAGCAGCAGGAGCAGTGGGGTGGAGGCGGGCAGCCTTCGCCTGAAGAAAAGCTGTGAAAGGGGAACGGTGCGTCCGCTCTGGTACCAGTTCCCAGGTCGGGGTAGTCCAGATGCCATTTCATGGCCGAGCTGCAGCTGGTGAGGGAAGGGGACGCAGGCAGGCCGTCAGGTTCTAACGGGGTACTCTGTCCTGGGAGACCGCACTTCTCCAAGCTGGATCAAGCCAGACGGGCCCAAGACGGTGGGTGTCAGGACGGGACCCCTGACCAAACTAGGAAGAAAAGGTACAAACCCCCTTCCAAGGAATCCGCGCCCCCAAGTGACGAACACTTCTCCCCCTAGGTAACAACTGTCCATAAAAGACAGAAAGCCAACCGTCAAGTCACACAGCACCCTGTCTCCCTAGAGCTCCGGTCTCTCGCAGGGAGCCCCCATCTCCAGAGCGGGCTCTCCCTTTAGCGGACTTTCCTGCCCGGGTGGCTCTCCCGCTTGGCTGCCCTGCTGCGTCCATCCTTAAACTTCTCAGGACAAGACCAGGAACCTCTGGCAAGTCCTTTGGGGCAGGCTGGGATGAGGTCCCACGGCCTGGGGTCTCCCCAGCTCATCGGGCAACAGAGAGGTGCTAGCACTGGAACTGGGGATTAATGAAAAGAACTTCAACGTGAACTCTAACTTTTACTTCTTAAAAAAATCTGAAGCAAATAAGACCAGATATTGAGAACATGACTGTTTATTATTATCGTATCATGTCAGTAATATGCAGATTATTACTTTGTTTAAAGGAAACTTAGAGTTTATCAAAACATGAAGTGGCAAACAGTTTAGTCCGAAGATTTGATATATTTCTCCTACAGGGACACCCGAGTGGCTCAGCAGTTGAGCATCTGCTTTCAGCTCAGAGCATGATCCGGTCTGGGGATCGAGTCCTGCGTCGAGCCTGCACAGAGCCTGCCTCTTCCTCTGCCTGTGTCTCTGCCTCTCTCTCTGTCTCTCATGAATAAATAAAATCTTAAAAAAAAAACCTTTCTCTACATGTAAGGTGTATCCTTAAAACAATGCTATCATGACATTTCTTTAGAACATGCAGGCATGGATGCGTGGGTGGCTCAGCAGTTGAGCGCCTGCCTCCGGCTCAGGGCGTGATCCCAGGATCGAGTCCCATATCGGGCTCCTTGCAGGGAGCCTGCTTCTCCCTCTGCCGAGGTCTCTCTCTGTGTGTCTCTCATGAATAAACAAAATCTTAAAACAAAACAAAACAAAACAAAGAAAAACATGCAGGCAGACGGTTTACTGCAAAGGGCAGAAGCAAAGCTAGACGCAGCCCCGGCCGTTTTATGAAGTCAGGTGTGCTGAAGAGCGCAGTGACGCACAAGAGGCACTGAAGCCCCCACCCCCCCCACCTTCCAATAATTATTAGCTGGGTTATTGTTTTGCTCTGTTTGAAATCTAGTTAATGATACTAGTGCTTTTGAGTGGGTAAGCTTTTACAGATACCTGTTTTGTCATGGGAGATGCCAGGAGCAGAACTATGAGAAGCCAGTGACTGTGTTTAGGGAGTGACAGGCCGCCGGGACGGCAGGTGCTCCGGAGCAGCAGTGAGGGAACTCTCCCACATTCAGTTCTTAGAAAGCTAGTCTTTTCCTTTTCTTAATGGCCCTTTTCTCCTTACCATCACGGAACACGATGCACCGCTGGTGTGAAAGGTGTCACAATACGGAAGTGTACGGTGTAAAGGCTGACGCCGTTTGTGGGTGTACATGGGAGCCCTTGCTCTCCACAGGCACCCACCAAGTACCGCTGGGTAGGTCACCTCCACACCTACGCATTCACGACAATCCGTTTTACACCGAGTGCTGCTCTGCCAGAGGCTGCTGTTTTTAACTCCCTGCGTCACATGCTGTTTTCCGACCCCTTTAATGCACAACATGGGTGTACCATAATGCTTTTAATCACTTTACTACTTCAGGCATTGAAGTTTTTCCAGATGTTTGATCGCTGCAGTGCACAGCTCTGTAAACACACGCTCCTGCAGTGTTCAGACACTTGTGCAAGTGGAATCATGGGGTTGCAGCCTGGCTTTCCGTTTAACAGATACACGCTAAACTGCCCTCCAGAAAAGGAGCATAGAGATACTCCTTCCAGAAATGTGAAACAAAAGTAAAACTTCGTTACTACCTTAATTAAAATTTCCTCGCTGATTAATGACATTTCTTTGGTGATTTATATTAACTTTTACTTATCCGTTTTAAAAAAATGAATTACACGCCTATAGGTAAGATTAAAGATGAAGAGCTTTCATCTGCTTTTTTCACCCCAAATTTCCTAATTCTTGTCTGGAACTTGCTACCTTTGGGGCAAGTATGAGGACTCACTGAGAACTCACAATTCATTAAAACACGTCCAAGGGGACAAAGTTGTACATGGTATTGTGCAAAGTATAGAAAAAGATAAATGTACATTCATACAACTGCATCTCTATTTTAGGTATAGTTTTCTGATGGAGATCACACAGGCCACAGTTCATTCCACACTGAGCCCAAAGCCCTGACCAGGATTTCTGTTTTCAGGGTTGGTCCCTGCCGTGGAGCTCTGAACTCCACCCTTCCTGCCCCACCTATCGTTCCCCTTCTAAACCATCACTGACCCACACATGGATCTGACTTCCATTAATTTCCAACAGCAGCAATAGCAACAAAAAATCCCCATGTAAAAGACACATGTTTAGCAGCCATAACTGAACTCTGGGTAGGAGAGTATATGAATGGGGGGGTGGGGGGAGGGTCAAAAGAATTAAAATTCAAGGTTTATAATAAAAATATTTATAGATTAATATTTATAATGTATAAAGAGCTTTTAAAAATTGATTTTTAAAAGGCTCAGCAGAAAAAGGGATAAACAATATGATCTAACAATTCACAGAAGAAACAAATCTAAAAAAATCTTCATTGCTAACTTATAAAGAAACATGAATTACTGCAGCATTAGATTTGCAATGAAGGCAGCTAACATGAAAAAGAATGACATCCCTAAGTCAGTGAATGGGGTAAGAAGTTCTGGGGAAAGTATAAGTTGGCATCGTCTTTGGGAGGGCAATTTGGCAGCATCAAGACATAAACGATGGGCTTTGCCAATGTGTCCATTCCTAGGAATCTAACCACAGAAAATGCCTGCATGGGCACATGAGGAGCCAGACTATTTACTGCGGCATCTTTAGTAACAGCAAAAACTGGAAACCACTGAGAATAGTTAAACAGATGAGATAATCTGTACAAGGAAACAATATGCAGCCATCAAAAGGGACCAAATAGAGCTATGCAACAGGACAGCATGGTTAAAAATATTTAAGTATGGGTTTTGGACACAGAACACCTGGACTGGATGGATCCTGACTCTAGCACCCACTAGCTCTGTGAGCAAAGTGGGCAAAGGGACTTAATATTCCCAAGAGTCAGTTTTCTCATTTATAAAACAAAGGCAACAGTAGCACTTATATCTCAAGGGGTTGCTGCAACAAATGAAGTATATACATTTCAGCAGAAAGCCTGGATCGCTGTAAGATCTTAAAGTACATACTAGGAATGCAAAGAAGTCACAAAAACAATATTTTTATCAGAATTCACATTTTGTGAAAAATTTTAAAAACTGCTTATGTACAAACTGAGTTTTAAAATAGAAACAAATAAATGTGTAGGAAATGGTCTAAAAATACACACACACCATTAAGAGTAGTTACCTCTGGGGAGGATTCCTGGACAGCAGTGAAGAGGAAATTCCACTTTTACTCTTTACACATCCACATCATTAGATTTTCTTTAAATATTGAACGCTCTGCTTTTATACTGATGCAAAAACAATAAAATCCAGTAAAGATGAGAGAGGACAGTTAATCTTGAAATCTGCCCTGATATTCCTAATGCTTATAGCTCGCTTTAAAGCAGCAGTTTTCAAAATGTTGCTCTGTGGATCCCTGGAGGGGGGACATCCCCAGGAACCTTCCAGAGGTCCCTGAGATCAAAATAAAATGTGTTGCCATCTGCACAGATGACCAAAAACAAGGGCGACGGAAGCTGCTGGCGCCTGCGCTTGCTTCGGTGGGAGGCGGACTGCGCACACATGCAGGGGAGCGAAAGCGAGCAAGCCAGTCTTACCTACGAATGGCCTTGATACACAGTCGAACTCCTTAATTTTACTCAATCCCAACCCTTTGGTAGGAGTTTTTTAATATTCTTTGTGGTGAAATGGACCACAAATGGAACTTTGCATAAATCAATCTGCTCCAGTTCCAATATAGGGAGCGGTGTCTCAAGGAAAAGCACATGCATGATTTTCTGTGCCACAAGCTGAACTAGTTGTGCTTCTCACAGAATGCCATTTTCACTTGAAAGAACAACTCACCAACTATGGTTATTTAGACCTGGGTATCTGGTAGGGAAGTTTCCTGAAAATGAACAAAGGGAGCCTCTCACTTCACAAAAAATGAGACATTTGTTGCCAATGTTAATATCCACACTTTCAAGAGGAAATTTAAATTTCAGAAAACTTGTAACTTGTATCTATTTCCGGTACTTTGACAGCTTCTCTGCTTGATGACTTTTCTGAGATCAGTTGTGACATTGACAAATATGATTTTATTTTCTATAATGAAATGTACCAACATTTCAAAGATCTAAACAACCTTGTGTACCAATATTTGGCATACTTCCTCCAAATGACCAAATTATGCACATGAGCAAGAGATCCATTCAAAGTACAAGGTAGAGGGCAGCCCCGGGGGGGGGGGGGGGGGGGTTGCTCAGCGGTTTAGCACCGCCTGCAGCTCAGGACGTGATCCTGGGGTCCCGGGATCCAGTCCCACCTCAGGCTCCCCGCAGGGAGCCTGCTTCTCCTTCTGCTCGTGTCTCTGCCTCTCTCTGTGTCTCTCATAAATAAATAAATAAAATCTTAAAAAAAAAAGTACAAGGTAGAAATAATGGATTTTAATATAACAGGGAATAAAAAGTTCAATGATAGGTTCTAAAGCATAAGTGAACTTGAAGAAACCATGATGTGCATAGTTCTGTTGTAGTATTAAGGAATATCCAGAATTACGTGAAAAGGCTATTAATTCATTCTTCCATTTTCTAACTACATACATGAAGAAAATTTGAGATCACATTTATATTACGATTAAAACAATTTCAACAGACTGAACACAGAAGCAGAGAATCTAAAAATCCTGTATACTTCCTATGTCTTCTATTAAATCCTATACTTAGGGTTTACAAAGTATAAAACAATGCCTTCTCACGAAATCTTTTGTTTTGGGAAAGTTGTTTTTCATTAAAGATGTTACAGTCACATATAATAGACCCATTATTATTATTTTTTAAAGATTTTATGTCTTTATTCATGAGAGACACAGAGAGAGGACACAGGCAGAGGGAGAAGCAGGCTCCCTACAAGGAGCCAGACGTGGGATCCTTGATCCCAGATCCCAAGATCACGCCTTGAGCAGAAGGCAGACGCTCAACCGCTGAGCCACTCAGGCGTCCCGACCCATTATTATTTTAAAGTGAAATAAATATTTTCAGTTCTTCTGAACTCAATTCAAATGTAGCAAATATTGTCAGAACCCACACAAACTCTGATTCTCCTGGAACCAAAGGCTTGGAGAACCACTGGTTCAGCACAGAGGCTGGCAAAGGACGACTTGAGGGTGAAATCCTGCCTCTGCTGTTTTACCAGCAACATGGGCCCACTGCCATTTCCCTTCATTCTGTGGGGTCTGTGGCTGCTTTCCTGCTACACAGGCAAACTCAGTAGTTGCAACAGAAACAGCCTGGCCTGCAGTCTAAAATATTTACTATTTAGCCCTTTCCAAAAAAAAAAAAAAAAAATTCTGCAGACTCTAATTTAGAGTAAGCTCACATTTCTAGCTTTTATTACTGCAGGAACTTCTCACTGGCCTCCATTCTTACCCCATTACCAACCATTCTCCCACAGCCAGAGTGACCTCCCGAAAGAAGGTAAAGCTGATGTCACGCTTCTGTTAGCTTACAGGCTGCGATCACCATCACTTCCAGATACAACTGCAAGTCCTCAGCAGGGTGCTCAAGGTTGTTACTCAGCACTCCTAGGCCAGGCCCTCGTTTCTGCCCCTCTGCATGGCCACTCCCCTCTCTGCACAGACCTGACCAGCACTCTAGTTTCCCAGGATGTACAACATTCTCTCCAATCTCCTCTCTCTGAGCCTTCTCCATCTGGAACATTCTTTTCCTCTTCCCTTTCTTCCCTTCCCACATCCTGATCCCCTCCCCTTCACTCTCCACCCAAGTGTGTGTACTGGGTACTTCAGGCATGTTCCCTCTACTTGCTCTGCTCTCAGGATGGTGCAATGACCTGTCTGCCTCAACAAAGGGCTTCTTGAGGCAGGAACCAGGTTTCTCTCTTCTAACATCCACACCAGTGGCCCTGCAGGACACTGTTGTGAATTTTCAGATGAACTAAGCTGAGAGCTGGCCCCTGTAACACCCTTCATTTTCTTAACTTGGCTCCTGGGAGCGACAACACAGGGTAAGTTCTTTGTGGACTCTCAGGATAACATTTCCACAGTTATCAGTTACTGTGTGCCTGTTTGCCAGAGCTTTCCCTGCATTTCTGTGCAATCTTCCAAGAACCCGTAATGGCCACAGGGCCTAGTACGCTGGCCATACAGATGAAAATCCAGAAGATAAGTAACCTGTCAGGTTACCACAAAGCTAGTAAGAGGGTTGAAATGGGATCTGCACCAAATGCCTTTCCGTATCTGAGTACCAAGCTGAGACAAGTGTAACCCGTGTCTGAACCTGAGAAACAATGATAGGGCCTAGGGCTAAACATCAGGATAGCTATGTAAAGGGAAAGGTCACACGCTAAGAACCTAAGGTGTTAAGAGTGGCTGAGCAGTGAATCATAAAGAAAGTGGACCGTGAGAAGGACTGGTAAGGTGGGGAAGGCAGGCAGGAAACACAAAGGATGTTCTCAGTTGGGAAAGAAATATGAGCAAAGATCAAGGAATATGGACAATAAACACGAGCAAGAAAGGAGCACTGAGTAATAATGGAAAAGCCAAGAGGTCAGGCCTAATCGAAGGGACCGGGAGTGAAGAGACTGGGGAGAAATCAGGAAAAACCAAGAAGCTGCTTTTTTTTTAGGTCTATAATATAGTTACAATCAAACCCAAACACCTTAAAACACATAAGAATTAATTAACAGTTGTACCTAACGCTCAAACAACACTTTACAAGTAACAAAAGCACTGCAGACTGTTTAATCTTGACGAAAATCTTTTGATGTTAATTTCTAGATAAGTGAGCTGAGGTTTAGAACGGGCCTTCACACCCAATAGATGGCAGACAGGACCTAAAACCAGAACTTCCCATCAAAACAAGACTCTTAAAATCAAGGAATAAAAAAAAATTGAGGAGTATGACTTAGTATCACCATGTATCTTACACTTACATCTGATGACATAACTAAGATCAGTCCAGCTTCTTGAACATGCAGCCTGATTTCAGAAGCATCACAATGTAGCCGGGCTCCTAAGTGTGTTAAATGCCTTAATCTTAAGAGAACCACACACATCTGATTTCCTACTGGCACAATCCCCCCATGAAGCTCTCCCTTAAGTTAAATAGCAAGAACGTTACTAGATCATTTTCTTGTTTGATGGCTTCCCCCCATGAGATGCTTTCCTGAAGGACTTTTTCAATGGCATAAATATAAATATTAAATGGGAATCCTACCATGGAATGCAGACAACTTATCAGGTTAGGAATTCTTCAAATAACCAGACACCATGTCCCATCACAACTTAAAAAAAACAAACGATAAATACTGAATGCTCATTTTCTATATTCAGAAAAAAATCACAATATTCTAAAATAATAACTATGACTGAAAAGTTTTACATTCATAAATACTGGATTTCATGGATTCTCGGGAGCACAGGTTCCCACGTGTTAATATCGTGAAATCATATGTAGCTCACATTCCATGAAACACAGCACCGTCCTGGTATTGATATCCAAGTGCCCTTAATTTTTGTTTCCCTTCCCCAACTTAAATGTTTTCCTCTCATAATATATCTACATAATCCCCTTTAGAAAGGCCATATCACATCATGGAGATACCCACAGGATTTATACAACTCTCCAGACCTAAGCTTCAGTTACAGACGAACCTTTGGTGTTTAGTACTATTTCTTTAGAAAAAGATTAACATCCAATTCAAGACCATAGACCAAATCATGGATTAAGAAATGGATTAAAACAAAACCATCAAGTAAAAAGTCAAGACAGGTACAATTACCAAAGATGAACCAGCTGCCATCAAGCTATACAAAAAGCTATAGAAAACCAGGTCATGGCTGGTTACAAAGCCCTCCTCCAGCCTTCCCCACTGCTTCTCTGGAAAAGCAATCAATGTGCAAAGGCAGCAGGACCCAGAGCTCCCTGCAAGAAGGTGTCTACAATCGTGCTAAAGTAACTCGAAGGAAAAACTACTGCATCGTCTGCCGAGTACACAGGGGTTTCCGGCTCTTCCCATCAGATCGTCTCCAAGACACCTGCTCTCTGGCGGCCAGGTTTTAACCCTCATTCTCACCTTCCAACACTAGGACAGGCACTTCCTCTCAAGGCATCTCATTTTCATTTGCTTTCAGAAGCCATTTCCTACAATTCCAGCTGGTGAGTGCTCTTCTGAGCTTTTGAGAGAGCCGTCCCAAGGCGGCCATCCACGTCCCAGTGAGGGCTGCAGCAGCACCGGCCACAGCCGGTCATGAAGCAGTCCAGCATGCACGGGCTTTAGGGCCAGCTGGCCTGGCTTCAAACCGTGGCTCTGCTGGGACAGAGGCTGCTGACCAAGTTAACTGCCCTCTGTGCCTTGGCTTCTGCTTCCAGAACTGGGAAGAACAGTCCCCCCCCCCACTCCTGGGGCTGTACCTGGGAGCCGTGTGTGGAGCATTCAATGTTCACTGGCCAGGTCCTCTACAAGGTATGCGTGGGGACAGACTGGCAGAGGACTGCAGCATCGTGTGACATCTGCAAAAGGCGTCTGTCCAGTGGACGTGGCCCAAGAAGGTTGTAGGGCCTGGGGCCCGGTACCACACCTGGAAATCTGCACAAACACCTAACCGCTTCTGCACAACGCTCACTGCCTAGAGCACAAGGTCCGGAGACACACGCTAACAAACCACTTCTCTTCTCACTTCCTTTTGGAAGCCTCCCCGTGGTTTGTACTCACCTATTCCACCTGCTGGGTGGAATGACTACACACACAGGCAGCTAACTGCAGGGGAAGTAGTGACTGTCACTCCCGCATCCTGCCATCAGCAGGAAAAGCACCAGTTTCCCGCTGAGCCCAGCTCTACTCCTACTGGCAGCAGGTGAGAAATCCCTGACGGCGCTCCGCTGACCTGGCCCATGCTGAAACAAAACCCTGCTGTTTTAAATGAAAGCCATCAAATTGGAGATCCCTGGGGTGGCTCAGCGGTTTAGTGCCACCTTCGGCCCAGGGCGTGATCCTGGAGACCCGGGATCGAGTCCCATGTTGGGCTCCCTGCATGGAGCCTGCTTCTCCCTCTGCCTGTGTCTCTGCCTCTCTCATGAATATATGAGTAAAATCTTAAAAAAAAAAAAAAAAGCCATCAAATTGTACACAGTACATACTTCCTTCAGGAGTTATGATTCGAGTCCCCAGAAACAACAAGGAGACGAGATGTCTCTGTGCACTGCACCCCTCCAGCCCTGAGCCCTGAACTGCCTGATGCAGCCTGGCCCCAGCTGTTGTCATGGGAAGCGCTGGGTAACAGGGGCTCTTCCGAGTAGAGCTCAGGCCAGGACAAACACGGCACATGCTGTGAATCTCAACAAATACAGGGTACTACAGGGTCCTGCAGCCAGGTATTGGGGCAACCGCAACCTCCTTGCAATGACCCAACAACCTTCCTCGTCTCCTGTCAACGTTTCTCCGTCGCTGCTGAGTGCGCCCCAGCTCCTTCACTCTCCCGGTCCACAGCCTTGTCTGCGTGGACACTGACTTTCGCAGCAACCATACAACAGACGCCGCCACGACTCTCAGAACGACGCCCTGGATGTGTTCCCCTGACTGATGACCGAGGCCGACGTGGGTGACAAGGGAAACTCAGAACACATGGAGCAAAGGACACCCGCGGAATTGCCACAAAGAAATCTTACAGTAAAAGGCTAAGCTGCAACCGCAAACCTCTAGAGCCACTCCTGACTGTCCTGGAAGCTCGGGTTCAACACTGGCACAAAGTTCCGCTCGGCTTAGCTCAGTGAAGATTTTCTAAGACCATTTTCAAAGTGCAACATCGCGCGGAAGACACGCCACGTCGGTTACATTTCACTGTTGATTCATTCAGTTTGTCAACCAGTTTTTTTAGGAAAAGGGAAATCGGCCACGGAGATGGGCCTTGGGCCGGAAACGAGCGAACGAGGGTCGCTTTACTCCTGGTAAAAAAAAACAATGTTGAGCTACAGTTGAAGCGTCACCCCTCTGGCACGGGGAAGACACAAAAAAGTAATGTGCTTAAAATGGGTATAAGTTTTTTTTTTTCCAGTTACATAAAACCACCTACTTTCCCAGCTCAAACCGTATATACATCTTTACGCCCTCCCGGAGGTGCAGCCCGGCCTGTTCCTGCTCCGGGCGCCGTCCGCCCGCAGAGCCCGGCCCGGGAGGGGGCAGGCGGGAGGCGGGAGGCGGGAGCGGCGGCAGGTGCGCGCGGGCAGGGCGGTCCCTGCGTCCCGGGCCCGGCCCCCCGCCCCCCGCCCCCCGCAGGCCCGGCGCCCCGAGCCCGCCCAAGGGCCCCGCCCCCGGGACCGCAGCCGCCCGAGGACCCCCGTGACCTTGGCGCCCGAACACCAGCGCGGCGCCGCCGCCCGCCCAGGGCCCGAGCCCCGCGCCCCCCCCGCGCCCGCCGGGCAGGGGGACCCGGGAGGTCGTGACCCCGCCCCGGGAGGCCGTGACCCCGCCCCGCCCCCCGGGAGCCCCGCCCCGCCCCGCCCCGCCCCCCGCCAGGTGCGCGGCCTCACCTTCGGCCACGTCCTCGTCGATGGCCCCCTTGACCTGCGAGAAGCACCACTGCAAG
The DNA here is from genome assembly GCF_003254725.2 of Canis lupus dingo. Lineage (NCBI taxonomy): Eukaryota > Metazoa > Chordata > Mammalia > Carnivora > Canidae > Canis > Canis lupus. The sequence continues at coordinate 40,178,656 of NC_064270.1, read as the reverse complement.
TCGTTGCCGCCCGCGGGGCAGCCGCCGCCTCCGGCTCCTGCGGACACACCGGGCGCGTCAGGGCCCCGCGCCGCCCCCGCCCGGGACCCCCGCCCCGCCCCGCCCCGCGCGGGCCCCTCACCTGCCATGGCCGGCGGGCGGGCGGGCGGACGGACGGGCGCCGAGGCGGCGGCGCACGAAGGAGGCGGCCGCCGCGCTGCTGCCGCCCGAGCACCTCAGCCCGGCCGCCGCCGCGCCGCCGCCGCCGCCGCCGCGGCTGCCGGGGAGGGATTTTTTTTTTCCCTTTTCAAAATGGCGCCCAATGCCCGTCGCCCCGCTCGATGACGTCATCCCCCTCCGCCTCCTCCGCAGGCCCGGACGGGGCGGGGCCGCCGGGAGGCTCCCCTGCGTGGGCGGGGCGGGGCGCGGCCGCGGGGGCTGCCGGGGGCTGGGGAGCGCCGACCGCGCCTGCGCGAGCCTCCTGCCGCCGGGCCCCGCCCCCCGGGCCCGAGCCCCGCCCCCCGGCCCGAGCCCAGCCCCCCGGGCCCGAGCCGGAAGGGGGCGTCCAGGGCGCGCGGCTGCGGGGCCCCGGGTGGGCGCGCCCTTGGCCCCCCGCGGCGAAGCTGCGGCTCGCAGCCCGCCTCCCTCCGGGTCCCGGGAGGGCTCGAGGCGGCCGCGGTCCCCCGCGCGAGCCGGGCCCGCCCCCAGACGGCCGCGGCCAATGGCAGCGCGGTCCACGGGCAGGGCAGCCAATGCGGGCGCTCGTCGGCTCCGGCCTGGGCGCCCCCGCCGCACCTGGCCACCCCGCCGCACCTGGCCCCGCCCCTCCGCATCTGGTCCCCCCGCCTCACCTGGGCGCCCCCGCCGCACCTGGCCACCCCGCCGCACCTGGGCGCCCTCGCCGCACCTGGGCACCCCCGCCGCACCTGGGCACCCCCGCCGACCTGGGCGCCCCCGCCGCACCTGGCCCCCCCCCCCGCCGAACCTGCCCCCCCCCGCCGCATCTGGCCTCCCCGCCGCACCTGGGTCCCCCGCCGCACCTGGGCGCCCCCGCCTCACCTGGCCGCCCCCGCCGCACCTGGCGGTCCCCGCCGCACCTGGGCGCCCCCGCCGCACCTGGCCACCCCGCCGCACCTGGCCCCCCCCCGCCGCAGCTGAGTCCCCCGCCGCACCTGGCGCCCCCGCCGCACCTGGCCACCCCGCCGCACCTGGCACCCCCTGCCGCAGCTGAGTCCCCCGCCGCACCTGGCGCCCCCGCCGCACCTGCCCCCCCCCGCCGCACCTGGGCTCCCCGCCGCATCTGGCGCCCCCGCCGCACCTGGCGCCCCCGCCACACCTGGCCCCCCCCGCCGCACCTGGGCTCCCGCCGCATCTGGCCCCCCCGCCGCACCTGGGCGCGTCTCCCGGGCGCTCCCGCTGCGGGCGGGACTGTAAATCCTGCAGCGCCGAGACCCCGGGAATCCCGTGCCCCCCCACACCGGGCAGCCCCGCCCAGAGCTCACGTGCTCTACGGAGTGGTCAGTTCAGAGGCGCCTTGAGCCCCAGGTACAGCCCTGGGGGGACGTCCGGTGACTCCGTGCAGCTGTGACCCACCCTCTTTTCGTTCATATCTTTTCTGCGGCATCTGGAGGGGCTATTATTCGTGGGCTCATGGACCTGAGCTCATAACTGGTTCAGTGACGGTGAATCCGGCCGTGACCGTGTCACACCGCTAGATGGTCGTTGCCAATCCGCAAACACCTCTCACTGGTCAGCTCCCGTCTGCAGGGTCTGTCGGCACGCAGAGCGAACAAAGTGTACACCTCGGGTACTGACGATAATGGAGGAAAGCCCCCAAATATGTAGTAAGTCAGAAGGGGCTGGATAGAAAAATGAAGCAGGAAGGAGGGAATGGAGCGTAGCCGTAGGTGGTGGGAGAAGACGGCGGAGATGAGGGAGCAAGCCGAGGGGCATGTGCAGAAGGCTGGGCTCCCTGCAGAACAGGAGGCCAAGGGGCTGTGGGTGGAGGACCCTGGCGCTGACTCAGGCCTTAGGGCCACTGTGGCTGCTTTGCTGAGATTAGGCTCAGTAGGGGCCCAAGGTTGAGGTCAGGGAGCCTGCTGAGAGGTCGTTGGGTCATCCAGGCAAAGCGATGAGAGTCGGGTGCTTATGGAGGTGCTGGTGGGGGTGAGACCAGGTCAGATTTCGGAGATGAGCATCTGGAGAGCAGAGCCCCTGGGATTTACAGACGAGGTAGCTGCCGTGGGAGAGAAAGGAGGGAATCGGGGGTGGCTGTGCCCCGGAGGGCTGAGCACCTGGTAGGAGAGGTTCCGGGCACAGAGGTGGGAAGGGCTGCAGGAGGAGCAGCTGAGCAAGGGCAGAGGTTGGTTGTGAACTTGCAGAGCGGTTGCAAAGGCAGTTGCGTAGAAAAGTCTGGCACATACAGGGAAGTTGGGGCCTGGAGGTACAGAGGATGAGAGCATTTGGAGAGACTGGGCCAGCTCAGCCCGGAAGGGAGGGCGGGTGGAGAAGAGGACCCGGGCAGACCCCGGAGGGAGGCTGGGGAGGAGTAACCATGAGCTCGGAAGCACACGGAGTCCCAAGCCTGGGGAAGCCAGGACGGGAGCAGCTGGCTCCCAAACGCTGCGTGGTGAACTGAGCGTGGGCCACGTGGTCGTGGCATTGCCGCGTCACAGTGGCCCTGGACAGCTGCGCAAGAGCAGCTGCTGTGGAGCGCACGGTGCCAGCCTGTCGTGGGAGAGTTTCGGAGACAGTGAGAGGAGAACGGTTGCAGGCAGTGACGACACTGCTGTGACGAGGAGCGGAGACACGGGGCCGTCGTCTCCCTTCCTACAGATTTAGCCCGTCTGCCTCTGAGCCGTCGGAAGGCCCGTTAACCATCGGGCTCCCTCACGTGCGGGTGCTCTAATGTGTGTGACGGACGGGTCTTCCAAGTGACAGCACGACGATTGGCTGCAGGTCAGGCTGTGTTCTTTGATTAACTAGTTTGCGTTAGATTAGAATTAAAAAGGCCTCCGAAGCCACGCAGCGGTACCATAGTCCCACCAGTGGCGCGCTGCCTTGTGTCCCACTATGCGTCAGCTGAGCGGCCGGGGGTTTGCAGCTACGCCTTTCTGTGATCTGAAGAAGTTTAAATATCTCAGTGAGTTACTCTGGATTCTACTTGGCATCCGGCAACTTTCTTGTTTTATTATTTTTAGATCTCATGGCCACGTTGTGAAATGCCTGGTGCGTATCAGACTCTAGTATTCATGCAAGAGACACGATTCAGTAAAGGAATGAGGTACTGATCCAAACAGGGGTGACCCTCAGAAATGTCACGCCGAATGAAAGGAGCCAGACAACGTCATGCGTGATGTGTAATTCTGCTTTTATTATCATGGTCGATAGTCTTACGTCAGCTTGACCGGGGTAGAGTACCCGGTTATGTAATGAAATGTGAGTCTAGATGTTGCCATGAAAATACTTTGTAGACGCGGTTAACACCTACAGTCCGTTGACTTTGGTTAAGAGATTACCCTTCATAGTACGGGTGGGCCTTGTCCAGTCAGTTGAAGGCAGCACAGACACATAACTGAGGTTTCCTGGGGAAGAAATCCTGCCTCAAGGCTGCGACATCAACTGTTGCCTGAACGTTCGGCCTCCCACGCAGATATCACACTTGCCAGCACCCACGATCACGTGAGCCCATTCCTCAAAATGAGTCTCCTAATATATCCTCATGTATTCAATTGAGTCTGATTTCTCTGGGGAACTCCGAAGTTCTAGGAGAGGCCAGCTGGCTCTGCAGTGGTGGGGGCAAGCGTGGCTGTGGGATAGGGAAGGAATCAAGTGGGAGAAAGCCAGGGAGCTTTCTGGGGTGATGGAAATGTTCCATATCTCGTTAGAGGGATGGCTGGCTACACAGGTGTATATGGCTGCTGGACGAGCCGTCGAACTTTACTCTGAAAGTTGATATGTTTTATTTTACGGAGTTATGTCTCAATAAATTGATGTTTAAATCTAACTTAACATATCCCTAATTCTCCACCAAGCCTAATGAGGACTATATATCTTAATAGTTTGAAAGAAATCACAGAGGAAGGTACCCTGTTCATTGTTCTTTCCTGAATACCTTCATTTATTTTTTTTTAAAGATTTTATTTATTTATTCATGAGAGACAGAGAGGCAGAGACACAGGCAGAGGGAGAAGCAGGCTTCCTGCGGGGAGCCCGATGCGGGACTCGATCCCAGGCCCCGGGGTCACGCCCTGAGCTGAAGGCAGATGCTCAACCACTGAGCCACCCAGGTGTCCCCTGAATATCTTTATTTGTTAAAATGTCTTTGATTTATTTGGATTTCAGTGACTACCTACCATTTCGGGTACTGAATGGATTGTTTCCCAGTTCAGATTCAGTAGGTAGCTCAGAGTCCTCGCAGATGTGCCCTAGTAGCAGAGCGGACAGTCTTCTGTTCTACAACGCGCTGGATTTAGAGACCTGAATTTAGAGACTTGTTCAGTGCAGGGAGTCCCGGTCCACACCCTCTGGGCTGCTGGGGTGGCCAGTGAGCTGGAGGGAGTGGCCAGAGGAAGCCACAGTGAGTATGTCCCACAGCCGCTCACCCTCCTCATTCGATGCCCAGCTGTGTTGTTGACAGTGCAAGGGCTGCAATTGCATCTCTGATTCTTTTTTTTAAAAAGATCTACCTTTTTTAGGGCAGGCTTTTCCTCCTTTTTTTTTTTTTTAACCTAAAGTAGCTTCGATTTTTTTTTAAGATGTTATTTATGTAAAAAAAAAAGATTTTATTATGTATTTGAGAGAGAGAGAGAACATGAGCAGAGAGGAGGGTCAGAGGGAGAGGGAGAAGCAGGCTCCCCACTGAGCGGGAGCCCTCCCCACCAGCTGACGGGCCTGGTACGGGACCCAGGCAGACCCTTAACCGACTGAGCCACCCAGGCACCCCTAGGTTTTTCAGTTTTACCACTAAAATGGGAAGGAAGGTACAGAGATTTCCACATGCCCCTTGCCCCAGCACCTGCGCAGCGCCCCCACTGTCGACGGCACTTGTCAGAATGGTGTGTGTTTTACCAACAATGAACCTGCGTTGGCGCATCATTAATACCCGAAGCCCGTAAGGGTTCACTCTTCATGTACATTCCATGGGTTTGGACAAATGTATGATATGTGTCTATCATGATGGTATCACACGGAGTAGTTTCTCTGCCCTAAACATCCCCTGTGCTCGGCCTCGGCCTCTCCCCCTCTCACCCCTGCAAACATCGATCTGTTTACTGTCTACATAATTTTATCCTTTCCAGAATGTTTTTTTCACTTAGTAGCATGCACTTAGGGTTTTCCACTTCTTCCTATCATTAATAATATTCCATGGTCTGGAAGGACCTCAGTGTATTTATCCATTCACCTACTGAAAGACGTTTTGGTCACTTCCAAGTTTTGGAAACTATGAATAAAGCTGCTATAAACATCCCTGCCTCCATAACCTGCTGCTTCCTTCCTGCTGGAGCTCGGCCAGGCATTAAACTACATCCCATTCTTTTCCTCTACTCTTCCCAGAATTTTTCTCCAAATGATGAAGGGAAGGGAGGAATAAACAAAGGACGCATACATTACAGGGTGAAAAGGCCTCTGCAGGAGTAGTTGATGTTCCAGACTTCACCGTGGGGAGATTACCCGAAATTATCTGTGCGAGCTCAATCTAATCACAGGAGCCCTTAAAAGAGTGGGGAGCGTTCTCCAGCTGGAGTCAGGGACAGAGCGTGTGAGGGACGTGATTGGCCCTTGCCGGCAGGGGCCACATGGAAGATGCTAGAAGGAGTGCAAGCAGCCTGCCAGAGCAAAGAGCAGTCCCGGCTGAGAGCCCACAGGCAGGTGGGACCCTGGTGCTACCGCAAGCCCCGGGAACTGAATTCAGCCAGCTGCTTGAAGGGGCTTGGAAGTCGTTGCCTCCCCAGACACTCCGGCAGGCAGCGCCGCTCAGCCACAAGGGCCTCAGCCCAGAGCCCGCTGACCCGCCCAGGGCTGACTTTCGGCCTCCAGAGGTGGGAGATCTCATGGGTGTGGCTTTTATTTTTTATTTTAAGGGTTTTGTTTATTTATTTGAGAGAGACAGCACAGAGATAGCAAGAGACAGCAGGAGCAGAAGGGGAGGGAGAAGCCGGTTCGCCGCTGAGCAGGGAGCCCGATGCGGGACTCGATCCCAGGACCCCGGGTCACGACCTGAGCTGAAGGCAGATGCTTCACGACTGAGCCCCCCAGGCGCCCCGTCGGTGAGGTTCTAAGCGATCACGTTCGTGGCAATTTGTTATGGTAGCCAAAGGAAACTTCTCTCCACTTCTCTCTGGCTGTGAGTGTTGTGAGCGGGGAGGGCTGTCAGAGGTCAGGAGCGTCCTCCCGAGGGCTCACGGCCAAGTCCCCTGCTTCTGAGTGGTCTCAGGCTGTGACAGAGCCGTAGGCACATGGTCCCTGTCACCAAACTAGGGCCATGGGTCACTGTGAAAGGCACCCCAGTCCCAGGGGCCCCCTCCAGGCCCTAAGCTCTAATGGGGGCTGAGGGTGGACAGCAGAGCCGGAGCAGTCTCTGGTGACTCCCTGGCTGTCCTCTCGTGCTCCAGGAGACACGTCTCTGTGAGCAGTCTGCTCATTTCTCCCTTCCAGCTGCACTGAGAGCCTGTGCTGCTTACACCCACCCCTTTTGCTGTGAGGCTGAGACGTTTGGACTTGAATATGATGAGCAACAGGAAACCGATGGGCCTGGTCGTGGTCCCTGCAAAGCCAAGGCCGAGGCCCTGAGGTGGAGTGCAGGAGTTTCTGGAGCTGTGGCCCTTGGGGAGAGACGGTGGGAAGCTGGACGGGTGTGTGTCCAGCCCTGGTTGGGCCCAGGGGTGGAGGAGTCCTCGTTGGGATGACCTGTGGGGCCCTGCCCGCCCACCTCAGTCAGTGCCTCTCTTCTGGAAACTCGGCTGACCAGAGGGAGCTACCAACTATGGGCCCTTCCTGGGGGCATCTGAGCAGCTCATCTGGAATCTTTGGCTCCCCAACCCCACCTGCCTCCCTGTGTGGTCACTAACTCTCATGGCCTCGGTGCCTCTCATGTCAGGTGGGTTTGGGGCACTCCAATGAGCAGAGGCAGGGAACTGGGTCAGATAAGCTCTGGGGTAGGATCAGCCTGGGTAGGATCACCTGGGTAGGATCAGTCTGGGTAGGATCACCTGGGTAGGTCACCTGGATAGGATCAGCCCTGAGGTAGAATCAGCACTGGGGTAGGATGAGCTCTGGGGTAGGATGAGCCCTGGGGTAGGATGAGCCCTGGGGTAGGATCAGCTGGGGTAGGATTTGCCGCCCACCACGTCCTCCTGAGCTCCGGTGAACCTGGGGAGGATCTCGCTTCCCTCTCCTGTTCCTGCTGCGGGAGGGGGCGGCAGAGCGGGAAGCGGGCTGTGCCTGGCACTCCCCACAGGCCTGCGTGGCCCCTCCACGTCCACGTCCCGGCTCAGGGTTGGCAGAGGGACCTCCCACCGCTGCCCTGAGCAGAAATCCTCGGGGCTCCTGTGCGTCCTGAAGCAGCAGAGTGAGGCCGAGGGCTCCGGGGCCCTGAGCAGCGGGGACGGCAAGAAATCTGCGCATGCCCGTGGGCTCTTCCTCTCCAAGTCCACATTCCCCCGCTCCTGTGTATTTCTCTGTGGTTTTAATCACTGTCAACCACTTGGTGTTTATTTTTAAGTCAGGTATTTAAAAGTGGGAAAACACTCGCCCGATTTAAGTGTTCTTTTTTTAAAAGAAATAATTCACAGATGGGCATAACTTCATTGCAAAAATAAAAATGTTAGCTTCACGATATTCCACAATATGTTTTTTTTCTCCCTCTAAGTCATAAAAATCAAGGCAGCTCGGAAGCAGTTTGGTCCTCTCCTGTCAGCGAAAGGATCTGAACCAAAAAGGCCCACAGTTCAGAATATCTGCTAATTCTCCTTCACGGGGAGCCAATTTGAATTTAAATTATGCACAATAAATGTTAAATCTTCCCCCATTTGTCTCAGCAACGTAGAGATTCTGCATCTTGAAAAAAGTCTTTGTGCTTCAAAGCCTCCTTGACAGTGTGAGTCTTCCCGCCTCCTCGTGGGAGAGGGTGTCATCCTGATGGACCCACGGGCCTCGCCCAGGCCGCGCACCTCTGTGTGTGTCGTGTGTCGCCGACCAGGTCTGTCCTGACAAGCCCCTGTGTTACCAGTGCGGCTGCGGAGATGCGACCCCCGCACGAAGCACCCACTACACCAGCGCTCCGTTTTGGGGCCATGCGGGGGCCTCACGGCGACAGTCACACAGTGCGGTTCCAGAATCAGCCGAAGCACGATGTGCACAAAGGGGCCTTCCCCGTCCCCCCCAGGTTGGCCGGTGCTCAGTCCCCGGGAGGGCAACTCAGGCCTGAGCCATCAGAACAGGTGGCAGCGGGGGTCCTGCGCGGCTGCAGCCCGTGGTGGCAGCTCCTGGGCGCCCACCGCTGGCCGCACGGTGTCCCAGGCGATGCCCCCGCGTTGGGACTTGGTGGCGGCCGTGCTCAGCCTGCGTGGGTGCTGCGGCCAGGGCACCGGGGGGCACTCATCGCAGGGTCCCAGCCCCCGCTGCCCACCCAGCCTGAGGACCTCCCGGCGTCCCCAGCCCCAGGTTGGCTCTTCTTCCCCGAAAGATGGGAACCGCCGTCCCGGCTGTGCCTGGACCAGGGCTTAGGAGGCCACGAGAGGGACACAGCTCGGAAAACTGTCACGCGAGTCTGAACACATGTGACTCGTTTCAGTCCTTGAGCTTTGCAGGGGCGGGAATCGGGTCTGGGCCCAGCCCTTCCCATCGGGGGCGGCAGGTGCAGGGCTGCGGAGCGGGGCCTGGTGCGTTCCCTGGCAGCTGCTGCCCTCTGCTGGCCGCGCTGGGCACCGCGACGGAAGGCCCTGCGGTCAGTGCCCCCAGCTCCCGCCCCGGTGGGGGGTCATTTACGGGACCCTTGGGGTGACGAGGCTGCGTGGGGCACATTCAAATTCAGAGCACTTTGTCCCTGCATCTGAAACGGAGGAGAGATGACCATCAGCCTACGTGTTAGCCAGAGTTGCTCTAGAACCCGCGGGCCTTGGAGGACCGGGCCTGGCGTGGAGGCGAACAGCTCCTCTGTGTGTCCCTAACAGCTGCCCTGTGCCCTGTGCCCTGTGCCCTGTGCCCTGTGCCCTGTGCCCAACCATCGTAGCAAAGCAGACACAGGACCTCTTTCATCACGGGTCTCTGTGGACAGTGCTCGTGGCTGCCTTTGGGAGGCATAGCATGTCCTCTGGTCACTGGTTTCAAGGGTGTGGCTCTTGAAATACAGCCTCTGCCCAGAGACCCCTGGACATAGCGCCAGGAACGGCCTTCTGGGCAAGGGAACAGCCGGCATTACTGGCTTCCAGGGGGTTGGGGCAGGGCCTTCCCCAGTGGCCCTCTGGGAAGACACTCCAGGCCACTCCTGGTCACCCTGCAGGGAGCACAGCTGGAACTCCGCACCTCCTCGTGGGACAAAGAGAATGAGCCACGTGGGGGTGTTGATAACAATGAATGTTTTTGACACAAGAGATACAAATATAAGCCATAGAAGTTGAATGGAAACCTGTAAGTCATGTCAATATGCCTGTGGCCTTACACACACACACACACACACACACACACACACACACACACACTTCCTGACTGTCCACAGAACCACCCAGAAGCAGTGACTCCTGAGTGGCTTGAGCATCTCTGTGCCTGAATTTTAGGTTCCAAATAACAGCTCCCCCCAGAAGGAAGCAGGACGCCCCAGATCCAAGACAGAGAAAGTATGAGGGAGCCTATAAAACAATGAAGACAGAGGTTGAGTGTCCTGAGAACACCACATCCCCTGCCGAGGATGGAGTCTGGTGCCAATCTGCCATCCACGTGGGTGCTAACCACCCCAGAAGTTCCCTGGAAGGAAGGAGGTCAGGGGAGTCTGAAGTAGGGGTGTCCTGAGGACCCCATAGAGTTGTTGCAGGGGCAGCCAGGAGGCCCACCTTGCATGGCCTCAAGACCCCTGGTGGGCATGGGGCTCCCTCGGGGCAGGGGTGTCCCTGAGTCCTGGCCAGACACAGGTCCTTAGGGGCACTTAAAGGAGCCCCACAAACAGCACTGCCTTGTTTGTAGGATTTATTTTAAAAATGTAACTTAGAGGGATCCCTGGGTGGCGCAGCGGTTTGGCGCCTGCCTTTGGCCCAGGGCGCGATCCTGGAGACCCGGGATCGAATCCCACATCGGGCTCCCGGTGCATGGAGCCTGCTTCTCCCTCTGCCTGTGTCTCTGCCTCTCTCTCTCTCTCTGTGACTATCATAAATAAATAAAAATTAAAAAAAAATAAAAATAAAAATGTAACTTAGAAAGCCCATTCTCCCTTTAGAAAACAATGGTTTGAGTAAATCCAACTTGCTTTAACAATGGCCTGGTGAATTTTCCAGATTGAAGGAAAAGCTCACAAAGGAATGTTGAAAAAGAAAGCCAGAGCCGGGGGCATCACAAAGCCGGACTTCAGGGTGTACTACGAAGCCGTGGTCATCAAGACAGTGTGGTCCTGGCACAAGAACAGACACAGAGATCAATGGAACAGAACAGAGAACCCAGACGTGGACCCTCAACTCTGTGGTCAACTCGTCTTCAACAAAGCAGGAAAGACTCTCCCCTGGAAGAAGGGACGGTCTCTTCAACAAATGGTGCTGGGAACACTGGCCAGCCAGGGGCAGGAGGATGAAACTGGACCGTTTTTCCTTTCTTTCTTTCTTTCTTTCTTTCTTTCTTTCTTTCTTTCTTTCTTTCTTTCTTTCAAAAAGATTATATTTATTTATTCATGAGAGACACAAAGAAAGAAGCAGAGACACAGGCAGAGGGAGAAGCAGGCTCCCTGCAGGGAACCCGACATGGGACTCCATCCCAGGATCCTGGGATCATGACCTGAGCCAAAGGCAGTTGCTCAATCATGGAGTCACTCGGGCATCCCTGGACCACTCTCTTACACCACACACAAAGATAAACTCAAAATAGATGGAAGATCTAAATGTGAGACAGGGGTCCATCAAAATCCTAGAGGAGAACACAAGCAGCGACCTCTGTGACCTTGTCCACAGCAACTTCTTGCTAGACATGTCTCCAAAGGCAAGGGAAACAAAGGCAAAAATGAACTATTGGGACTTCATTGGGTTAAAAAGCTTCTGCACAGCAAAGGAAACAGTGGACAGAAGGCAACCTAGGGATGGGAGAAGAGATTTACAAATGACCTATCAGATAAAGGCTAGGATCCAAGATCCATAAAGAACTTATCAAACTCAACAGCCAAGAAACAAACAATCCAGTCATGAAATGGGCAGAAGACATGAACAGAAATCTCACAGAGGAAGACACAGACACGGCCACCAAGCACATGTGAACGTGCTCCGCATCCCTGGCCACCAGGGAAATACAAATCAAAACCACACTGAGATCCCACCTCACCCCAGTGAGAACGGGGAAAATTTAACAAGACGGGAAACCACATGTTGGTGAGGATGTGGGGAAAGGGGAGCCTCCTGCACTGCTGGTGGGAACGTGACCTGGGGCAGCCACGCTGGGAAACTGGGGGGAGGGTCCTCAAAGAGTTAAAAATAGACCTGCCCTACGACCCAGCAATTGCACTGTTGGGGATTTACCCCAAAGATACAGATGCAGTGAAACGCCGGGACACCTGCACCCCAATGTTCACAGCAGCAACGTCCACAATAGCTACACTGTGGGAGGAGGCTCGGTGCCCATCGACAGATGATGGATCAAGAAGCTGTGGTCTATGTGGACAGTGGGATATTCCTCGGCCGTTAGACACAACAAATACCCACCATGTGCTTCGACGTGGATGGAACTGGAGGGGATTACACTAAGTGAAGTAAGTCAGTAAGAGAAAGACAAATATCATATGATTTCAATCATATGTGGAATTTGAGAAAGAAAACAGGATCATAGGGGAAGGGAGGAAAAAATAAAACAAGGTGAAATCAGAGAGAGAGTCAAACTATAAGAGACTCTTAATCATAGGAAACTGAGAGTTGCTGGAGGGGAGGGAGTGGGGGGTGGGGTCACTGGGGGCCGGCATGAAGGAGGGCACGTGATGGGGTGAGCACTGGGTGTTATGTAAGATTGATGAATCACTGACTTCTACCTCTGAAACCAATAGTATATGTTAATTAATTTAAACAAAAAATCAAGAAAAAATAAAGGAAAGGCTCAAGAGGCAGACGAGAGGAGAGATGAGAAAGGGTGGGGGGGGGACAGAGGGAGAGGAGACAGAGGGAGGGGGGACAGAGGATGAGGAGGGGACTAACGGTGAGGGGGCAGTGAGGGTGGGGGGTGGTGATGAAGGAGCAGGTAAGGGTCTGGGTGGATGGAGGGTTTGGGGAGGGTCCTATGGGCCAGAGCTGAGGGGGGTCTGTCTGGAATGAGGAGTTTGGAGAAGAGAGGTCAGAACAGGGACATCTTCAGGGCAGTAACTGGGGAGAGATGCTCCCTGAAAATCGCCTCCACCACTAACTCTAGAAAATATCTTTTAAATTGACTTAAAAGAGAGGAATTTTTAATAGTAGCTATTATTAGTAAATGTTTAATGAGTGGAACTTCCCCCACTTGATGAAGGTCTCCAGAGACCCTGTGGCTGCATCATGCTCAATTGTGAGAAACGGGATGCTTTCCCTGAGTCAGGAACTAGAAGGACGTCCCCTCTGACCACCACCTTTCAACATCGTGCTGGGAGGCCTAGTGGATGCGACAAGCCAAGGAAAGGAGACAAAGGCATACAGATCAGGAAGGAAGAAAACAAAATGGTCTTTGTTCACAGACAGCAAGATCGTCCAAGTAAATAATCCAAAAAATTGACACAAAAACTCCTGGAACGGATACGCAATTTTGGCAACATTGCAGGATACGAGGTTAATGTACAAAGGTCAGTTGCTGTTCTTATCCAAGAACAAATAGGATTTGAGTGTAAAAACACTATTTACATTAGCACCAAAAAAGAAAAAGAAAATAAATACTTAGGTACACACCTAACACAATACGTACAGGATTTATAAGAGAAAAACCAAACTGTGACGAGCAAAATCAAACAAGACCTAAATGCATGGAGAGGAATCCCATGTTCATGGATAGGAAGACTCCTATCGTCAAGACGTCCGTCCTTTCCAGCTTGGTCTAGAGAGTCAGCACGATCCCCATCCCAATCCCAGCAAGTTGTTCTGTGGGTGTGGACAACCTGATGCCAAAGTTCAGACAGGGAGGAGGCACAGGCCCAGAATTGCCCACAAATACTGAAGAAGAAGGACAAGGTTGGACGCCAGGCACTGCCCAACTCTCTGTGGAGCTGCGGCGTCCAGACGGTGTGGTGTTGGTGACAAAGTAGACCAACGTCCATGGATCAGAGCAGCAGGCCACGTAAATACAGTCGATGGATGTTGGACAGGAGCAAAACGCTCTCTTCGGCAGGTGGTGCTGGAGCAGCTGGACGTCCACTTGCAAAATAATGAATGAGGACACAGGTGCGCCCTGGCCAGGACCCTCTGGAGTGGAGCCCCTCTGCCAGTGGGCTGAGAAAGGAAGAGCTGCTGGGCTCGTATGGCCGAAGCACAGAAGGCAGGGATGGGTGGGCCCAGGGTGCTGACCCGGGTGCTGAGCTGGGCTCCTGGCAGGACGGGGACACCTGTGCACGCAGTCCACCCGTGAGATCTCACACTCTCTTTCTTGCTTCAGCAGGTCACAGGGCGAACAGGATGCCTCCCACTCTGAGCCTGAGGCCTGCAACCCTGCTCTCCCCTCCAAGCTGAACCCCTTCCCTCTCTGCCCCTCCAGGGGAGGACACTGGTCAGTGGGAAGAGATGGTGGGGCCGGGTGTGCAGACCGCACCTTCTCGAAGCCCCTGGGACAGCAGAGAAGAAAGAGGGGGCTGGGGAGTGCCCTGCCTGCCACTGCTGGCAGGGACCCGCTTCTCACCTCCTTCAGCCCCACCCTCTGGCCTGGGGCTCAGATCTTCACCCAGAACCCCTTTCTGAAGGCTCTGCCTCCTTTCCTGGGTCCTCAAAGCCAGCCAGGAGGGAGTCCCCCACTGCTGACCCTGGGGCTGGGGGGAGGGACAGCGTCGTGGACCAAGGCCCCGCAGGAGCCACACGCAGAGCTTCTGCTCAAGGCTTCATGCCAAGGCTGTCCCACAGGATGAAGGGGCTGCGGGGCCTGGAGGTGACCATGCAGTTCTGGAGGCCTGGGGTTCGGGTCATGTCCACGGCCCGGGATTGGACGCAGAGCCTCGCATCTGTCGTTGGGCCGGGGGCTGCCCCCCAAAGGTGGGGGGTGTGGGCCTCCTGGGCCTTCAAATAGATGACACAGAAGATGCAAGGGGCACGTCATCCACGCGGGACGATCAGTGCGGCGTGAGTGCGGACGCCCGGGGTGGGACGTGCCCTAGGGCGGTGCTCCTGTCCCGAGTCGGGGGCTGGCTCGGGCCCTGGCCATGGCAACCCCGCTCTGTGGCCTTCTGTCAGCCCGTCCAAGGAACGACACCGCGTGGAAGGAGCCGTGGAAGGAGCCGCAGTGCTGAAGTCCATCCCGACCCTCGGCTCCGTTTCCCGGGGTCCCGTCACCTGCCAGTGTTGTCTTGGGAGCGCCCAGTGCCTTCTCAGGGCTGCGCCGTCCTCCCTGGGAGGAGAACGAGGACGGCGCCCATCTCAGGAGTGCGGTGGGCAGTGCTCTTCCTGCGGGGCGGCCACCGGGCACAGTGCTCGGTCTCTGGAGGACACGCTCTCAAGCACCCTCGCTGCCTTGATTTACCCACAGAGCTCCGGGGACACACACTTGGTGACCTCGAAGGTCTGTGACAGCAGCTTCGGGACATCTTCGTCTCCGTGTCGCAGGACAGTCCCGGGAAACGGGGACAGGAAGGTTTGTCACATCACCGATGACGCTGCCCCGGGAGGCCGGGCACCACCCCCACGCCCTCGTGGGACTCCCAGCTTCGCAGCAGTGTCAGAGGGGCGGGCACGACCCCGTGAACTAGGAGCCCCGGGGAGGGGCTGTGGACCCCGCGGCCTGACCAGCCGCTGGACCCCCGTGTTCTAGGGAAAATTGCATTTGGTTGAGTTTAGTTAGATTTCCAGCACCCGAGGGGAGCAGAGCCACTTCCTAGGGCAGAGCACACACACAGAAGAAGATGGGGAGCTGGTGAGGTGCTCCCCTCTGCAGAGGGTATGGCTGGGGGTTAGGGCCCCATGCTCCTCTGCCCTCACCTGGAGGACGGGGCCAGGGCCTCTGAGATCTCTCTGCTGCCACTCTGGGCCTGCCTGGGCAGATAGAGAGCAGGGGGCAGGTGGTCAGGGGGTATTGGGGGATGGTCAGGGTGCAGGGGCATAGCCGGGAGGTGGGCAGGGGGCAGGTGGTCAGGGGGCAATGGGGAGGTGGTCAGGGCAGGAGGGCAGGTGGTCAGGGGCAGGGGGGAGGATGGTTGGGCCTGACCCTCTGGGCCTCTTCTGGGTGCAGCTGAGGCCCCGGCCTGAGGGCATCATGGGCACCCCTGGAGGCCACGCGCCTGTGTCCAAGGCCAGTCTCTAGGATTGTTCTGTCGCCGGGTCAGAGGACCCTCCGGGCAGGTGCGGGTCAATCTTTGCTCAGGACAGAGTCCCCAGCAGACGTCCCAGCAGCCAGGTGCCCGGGACTGCACCTGCTTGGTCTGTCCTGCGTGGGCTGGCTGGCTTGCTTCCCGCCACGGAGTGGCATGAGCCCAGGGGCTCGCTCGCCCCGTCCTGGTTGATGACATCCAGCGTCACACTCTGGGAGGGGTCCCACTACCAGCCCCCCTCCTCACAAATGGAGTATGGGGTGGGGTAGCCCCCTGCACCCCCAGGCTGAGCAAGCTGACCCTGGGTCCCATGGCAGCACAGCCACCTGCTCCTAGAGGCCAGGAGCCTGTTGGGAGGATGGGGTCAGGCTGGAGCCCCTCCCTCGTGACGCTGAGCATTGGGGAGCCTCTCTGATGGACCGGGAGGGTCCCCGATTACATCACCAGGCAGGAAGATGGCAGGTGCCTGGCCTCTGTCAGGGGAATGGCTGTTCTGGGCACACTGGTGGCACGGGGTGCCCTGGAGGAGTGGCTGGCAGTCAGTGCCCCGGAGAGTGGGGACCAGGGACCCCATGCACTTGCAGAGCCCTGGGCTTCTGGCCGCCGGGGCCACAGAGGGCAAGACAGGGCCTCCGGGACTTATCCCCACTGTGACATGGGGCACCAGCCGGGGAGGCCACCAGGGCAGATGGCCTCTGAGGTTCTCCAGCGGTCATTGAGTGTGGGGTCAGAGGCCCCCAGGTGGATGCTGAGCTTCAGGACAGACATTTGGACAACTAAGACACCGTGTCCCAGGACGAGCACTCAGAGCTGTCGGAGCTCCTGTGCGGGACAGGAGCGGTCCCTGCGTGAGCCGTGCTCCCGGCTCGCCGGCCGGTCCACCTGGTTGCCGGTGTTTGCATGTGGCAGGTGAGGAGTTTTGGCCTGTCGCCGAGGGAGTGAGCCTCCCGCCCATAAACACGTCAGGTCACCAGGGCTCCCAGGGAGGACACTATCCTA
Source organism: Canis lupus dingo (assembly GCF_003254725.2). Lineage (NCBI taxonomy): Eukaryota > Metazoa > Chordata > Mammalia > Carnivora > Canidae > Canis > Canis lupus. The sequence continues at coordinate 40,162,032 of NC_064270.1, read as the reverse complement.
GGGACCGTGAGTGATCGCTCCCTCAGTTTCGCTTCCGTTCTCTAACGTCTCCCGATAGTTTGATCTTCCAAATGCGTGGACGTCAAGTAGGTTTCCAGAAACGTCTGTCGCAGGCCTGAAGATCCTCGTCTCTTTAGTTCGAAGTTCACGTCCTGCTCAACATTTGAATGCGTGTCATTTTAGGCCAGGATCTCGGAGTCGTGGAGAGAATCATTGACTTGGAAAAATGAGCCCCCGTGAATTCTACGAGTAACGATACCCGAGTAATTTGGGTGCATTTGCAGGATACGGAGCCCTTGAACGCTGGCTCGGAACGGCGCCCCGTCGTCGTCCTTAGCTGGACACGCTGCGAGGCTGGGGCCTGGCCCGTCCGGCCACCTGCCCGCGCACCTCTGCCTCCGAAGGCGGGAGCCTGAGTGAGCGCCGTGCTCTGCGCCCCGCTCGGGCCCTGGCGCGGGTACGTGGACGGCAGGCGGCTCTGGGGCTCAGGCTCCTCCTGCTGGTCTGGGCTGCAGGGTCCCCTCTCAGGGGACGCTTCCCTCCCTCGTGTCCCAGAAGGCGCGTCCGCAGGGAGGCAGTGCGTCTTCCCGGCGACTCATTGGACATCACTTTCTATGTTAGAACGAATGGGCGCGTTGCAGGTAGAGCGAGGTGTTGGGATTCACAGAGCGGGCAGGGTGCAGTCTGCTGGCCGGGCTCCGGGGAGCCTCCCCGAGGAGGCTCCAGCGGGCCTGGGTTAGGTGCCAACCCCTCGCCGCGGCCTTCGGGGTCTTCAGGGTGAGTAGCTCAGCGTCCGGGAGCCTCAGCTTCCCCCCCCCCCACACACAGATGGATGTGGGATCGCCCTGGGCAGGCCGGCCCCCTCCCGCCCGCATCCCTCCCCCCAGGCTGGAGCATCCTCAGTGGAGCCACTCAGGCCTCCAATCTAAACCCAGTTGTGTTTACCGAGGACGCGCCGTCTGCGTGGGTAAGAACTTCGTGCGGGGAACTGACCTAGATTTTAGTCTCAGGGCGCACTCTCACCTTTTAAAGACGGTGTCCCCGTCACCCCCGTCCCGTGGGGGACAGAGGGAAGCAGGATCGCGGACAATGAGCCACGCTGTGGAAAGAGCCCGGTGCACCATGTCCCAGAGACCCTCGGGCCCCACAGGGGTTACCCTGGGGTCCCTCAGCCCCCCATGCACACGGACTGCACGGACCGATGCTCATTAAGGGGACGGCGTTTTCGGTGCCGCCCGCCGGGGACTCCCTGCACACGCCCCTCCTCAGGCATATAGTGTAACACCCAGTGAAGCCACTGGCCTTGAAGTGACCTCAGCACCCAGGCTGGGGGAATGGGGCCCCGAGGCCAGGATCAGAGTTTTACCCCTAAGAAGGAACGTTCCTTTATATTCCGACAATAATAAACTAAAATTTTAAGTCGATTGAACTGAAGCGGCCCCATATTTATGATCCCAACACATTTGGAGATCTTAGGCGAATAGGCCGACAGCTTCCCGGGGCTCCTTCTCCTCTGCCGTCAGCCTGCAAAGTGCTGTCGGGGCGCAGAGGGCTGGGCAGGGAGGGCGATGCCCACGCGCGCCGCTGCGGGCGGCGGGGGCCGTGGTGCCTCCCCCGACGAGTCCTGCTGGGGCGACCAAGGAACCCACCTAGACCTTTCTTCCGGTACATTTTATTTGTACTTTACTTTTTAATTACTCGTTGTATATATTTCGATTTAAAATACATAAGGGGATCCCTGGGTGGCTCAGCGGTTTAGTGCCTGCCTTTTTGGGTGTGACCCCGGGGTCCTGGGATCGAGTCCCGCGTCGGGCTTCCTGCATGGAGCCTGCGTCTCCCTCTGCCTGTGTCTCTGCCTCTCTCTCTCTCTGTGTCTCTCATGAATAAATAAAGTCTTAAAAAAAAAAAAACCTTTGTTAACCATTTTATTTTATTTAAAATCAGTTAATTAACATATAGTGAACCACTAGTTTCAGAGGGAGGGACCAGTGAGTCGTCAGTTGTGTGCACACCCAGTGCTCCTGACAGCACGCGCCTCCTTCATGCCCCTGCCCCCTCCCCCCTCCCCTCCCCCCTCCCCTCCATCAATCCCGTTTGTTTCCTGTGATCAAGAGTCTCTCATGTTTGTCTCCCTCTGACTTCATCTTGGTTTACTTTCCCCTCCCCCCATGATCCTCCGTTTTGTTTCTTCAATTCCACATGTGAGGAAACCGTCCGAGAGTTGTCTCTCTCTGGCTGACTTGGCTCGGCACCGCGCCCTCCAGTTCCACCCCTGCCGTGGGGAATGGCAAGACTTCGCCCTTCCTGATGGCTGAGTGGACTCCATTGTGCGTGTATCTTTTATCCGCTGTAAAGACTTGCTTATTTATTTGGGAGAGACCGTGCGGGCGTGAGTAGGGAGAGGGCAGGGGGAGAGAGATCTCAAGCACACGCGGTGCTGAGCGTGGAGTCCAACGTGGGGCTCGATCCCGGGGCTGAAGTCACCACCGGAGCCAGAACTCGGAGACGGACACTTAGCCCACTGCGCCACCCAGGCTCCCCCGTGTTAACCATTTCACGCATCCAGCCCCGTGTCACCCAGCATGTTCCCTGCAGAGCAGCCCCCCACCCCCAACCCCACCCCAGGCTGAGGCTCTATCCCCGCCCCCGTGCCCTGCACCTCCGTCTCTGGGAAGGCGACCCCATGGGGACCTCGTGCAGGTGGCATCACGCGGCGCATCCTTCCGCATCCGGCTTCTCTCCCTCGGCCTCGTGCCCTTGGGGTGCGTCTGCAACTCCTCTCGCGGCTGAGACGCTCCGTGTGGGAGCCACCGTGCTCCTCCGTCTCTCTGCCTGTCCATGTGGGACACGCGGGTCCCCACCCCCTCTGGGCGCCTGGGCCCGTGTGACGCAGCCCTGCCCTGTCCCGGGGGGCCGGCCGTGGGATGGGAGCATGTGGACGGTACTGTGTTTCGTGTTGGGAGGAACCGGCACGCTCCTACTCGTGGCTGGACCATTGTCCCCTTGCAGCAGCGCGCGCGGCTTCAGGGTCCCCACGTCCTCACCAACACTGGTTTTCTGGTTGTCGTGTGGCTTTAGTAACAGTCACCTCGCGGACGTCGGGTGGGCTCTCACAGCGGGTTTGGTGTGCGTTTCCCTGACGTCGGTGGTGCTGAACATCCTTCCACGGGCTCAGGGGCCACTGGTCTGTCTGTCTCGGAGGGATGTCTGCTGGAGGCCTGGCTTGGCTCATGGTTGAACCGGTTTGTTTATGTTCTCGTTCCTGACCCACCTTGGACTTCAAAGCCTCGTTCTGCCTACGCTGCGGTCCCTGCCCCGGTGTGGGGTCGGGCGCCGTGCGGGGCAGAGGCTGCGCTAGAGGCTCAGAGGAGGCCTCCCCGGGCACCGGAGCCACCGGGAGGGGGGCCTCCCATCTGCGGCCAGAGAGTCGCTGCCCGTCCGCCCTCAGGCCTCACGATAAGAATTTGGCTGATAGAACGGGAGTCATTAGTGTCCTTTCACTGCAGGGAAGATCAAATCCCAACCTAATTATTTGTAAAAGTGAAATCCCCCCCCCCCCGAAAATCGCGAGCTTTCAAATAATTGGTGTGAGGGGCACACTCCGTGCACACAGAGGGGGGCGACTTAGCGGAGCGGCCTCATCAGTCAGCACCAGCGGCAAAGCAGACACTTCCAAAGTGGGGGTGCCTCGGGCTGCGGGTGTAATGGGAACGGGAAACACCGACGTGAGTGATCCTGGGTCATTAGCTCATCAGGGGAGAGACCGGGGAGCTAATGACAGCTCCAGGAATAGGATTTAATGAGGAGAGAAAAGGCAAGAATTTTTTTTTTTTTTTTTTTTTTTTTTTTTTTTTTTTTTTTTTTTTTTTTTTTTTAAATTTTTATTTATTTATGATAGTCACAGAGAGAGAGAGAGAGGCAGAGACACAGGCAGAGGGAGAAGCAGGCTCCATGCACCGGGAGCCTGATATGGGACTCGATCCCGGGTCTCCAGGATCGCGCCCTGGGCCAAAGGCAGGCGCCAAACCGCTGCGCCACCCAGGGATCCCTTTTTTTTTTTTTTTTTAAATTTTTATTTATTTAGAAAAGGCAAGAATTAATGCAAAGGTCAGCAGAATGAGGTGGAGTCGCTCGGCATTTTTAATGAGCGCTGGTGTCCCGATCTGCTCTGCTCAGAAGCACTTTGCAATCACGGAATATGGGTGATTATTTGATAATAATAATAATAATAATAACCCCAACATTTATTTAGTTCTTGGCCTTTTACAAAATCCTCATCGGCGCACCCTGTTGGATCCTCAGGATCCTTCCCGTATGGGTCCCCAGGCCTTGCGGGACCCAGTGCAACACGCGGGCCACCCCCGGAGTGAGGGACAGGGCTGCGGGCTCTGCTCGGGTCTCCCCCGGCACCCATGTCCCCGGGTCGCCTGCCACGGAGTGGTCGGGCTTACTCCGCCGCGTTGCCATGTCCTTTCCGGCCCAGGGCTGACAGTGGGTCGTCCCCTTTCAGGGCCTGGGGACAGTGATGTCTCAGCCTCAGGCCAAGGCCCGGCAGGTAGGCCTGGAGTGTGTCCCGAGCTCCCAACTACGACTGCAGCCAAGGACGGGGCATGACCTCACCCCAGCCAGCAAGTGTGTGCCGACCCGAGCTGTCCCCACAGGTGGTCCGTGCTCATAGCTGGGGACAGCCCCGGCCTGGAAGGTCCCGGCCCAGCAGGCAGACAGCCAGGAGCTCAGGCAGTTGGAGGCGACACTGAGCTCCGGCTGCCTGGGTCCAGGTGCTCTGACGCCAGCCCTGCTGCGGGGCCCCCGCCTCTTGCCTAGAGCAACCCCCAGCTTGGACGGGGCATTGAGTGCCTTGACCTGCCTGCCCTTTGCCCCCACCCCCATGGCGGCCCCGCGTTGCCCAAGAAGAAGCTGGACACTCAATGTTTCACTCCGACTCACCTAAACAGGCTTCCCTCTGTCCACACTTGGGGAATATTAGACATCTATTCACGAACCCGACCTCCAGTTTGGGGTTCCTGTGCTG